>NC_073745.1:123991499-124311426 GCF_029784135.1 Toxorhynchites rutilus septentrionalis
TGCGTGCTGGGTCGCGCAGTGAGAAATTGAACAAACTGTTGTGCTGTGCTGTGCTGGGGGGGGGGACTTTGCCAAAACATGCTACTTTGCATTCCAGGACATGGTGCACAGCTTATACCGCTAGCAGAGACACCTCGTTCGATCGGGGCAACTTGGGACACCGTAATCAGTACCAGTGCCGGGTGTGGGTCGGATTCCGATGGGGGGTGATCCGGGAACATATTTCTTGGACTTAGAATATTGTTCGGACTTAGAATTTTTTCGACTTATGACCTCGTTTCTGGGACTTAGCCGTAGAACCAGATGTAATGCGTGTTGCATAGATTAAGGCGCAGGGGAATTTAATAAAAAAGAGAGAAGCCCCACACATTTAGGGGGGCTTCTCTCTTTTTTATTGGACGATACACAACACATAACATACATGACATAACACTGACCTAGAAGCAGTATTTACCACCGTATTTTATGACCCGCTTCCACCTCGCAGGTAGGGAATCTATGCCTCTGGCATAGAACGTAGGAGGCTTGCTATCGAAGAACTCTTTTAGGAATGCGCTCATCTCGTCCTTAGTCCTGAAGAGTTTATTCCTAAGCTTATTACTCAATGACCTGAATAAATGGTAGTCCGATGGACTGATGTCTGGTGAGTAAGGAGGATGGTTCAATATGTTAAATCCCAGGCTCCTCGCCTTATCTATCGTTTCATGTGCCCTATGGCACGGAGCGTTATCGTGTAGTAGGGGTACCGGCCTATGTTTACTCACTCCCAGTATACCAGCCACCTTTTCCAGCTGCTTCTGATATCGTTTACGGTTAACAGATACACCCTTGTCTAGCAATTCCCAGTGTATAATGCCTCGTCGATCCCAAAACACACAGAGCATGTTCCACTTGCGATTCATCCTGTCTTTGGCGATTGTCTTCGGCATGGCGCCTTTTACGATCCAATGTATGCCTCTGTGAGGCGCAAACATGGGTATCTTAGATTCATCACAAGTGACCAAATTATCGAGCATACCCTGGTCTCGTTCACTTTGTCTGAGTAGTCGTTGGGCTAGTTTCACCCGCTTTGCAAGGTTGACTGGGTCTAGCTTGTGTGGGTGGTATCCCATTCTTTTTGGCACATAGTTTAGTTTATGCAACGTTCGCATAACAGTCGCTGCCGAACAGTTGTATTTCTGGGCCATAGACCTCGTAGATTGCTGGCTGTTTTGTTTCACATCAGCAAGCAGTGTTGCTGTGTTATCGATTGCCTTCGGACGGCCTTTGCGTGGACGATCCGCGCAGTTCCTGTCGGTATCGAACCTTTTGTACCACATCGTAACCGTTCTACGAGTAACAGTTTGTCCATATGTGGAATTCAATGCCAAGAGGGTGTCCGACACTGAATCACCCATGTCGTAGTGGTGCAAGATGAACATTCTTGTTTCAGTTCTAGATAGTCTTATGGTTTGTATATCATATTGACTAGCATCTATCGGCTCTAGGACAACTCTGAGTTCTTTCAGAGAGTCTAATTGGATCGTCTGCTGTGTATCAAACGACTCTATGTCTACAGAAGGGGACTGGGGTAGTTGCATCACTCTGGATGACGATGCTAGTGGTTCCCATGATACTGATAAGGGTGGCGTTGCTAAGGGGTGGTCAGACCATTGCTGCTCACTATTCGATTCCACGTGTAGTGGGTCTTGTGTCATTTCGGATGACGATGGCGATGCTAAGGGGTGGTCAGACCATTGCTGCTCGCTCTTCGATTCTTCGTACAGTGGGTCTTGTGTCATTTCGGATGGCGATGACGGTGCTAATGGGTGGTCAGACCACTGCTGCTCGCTCTTCGATTCTTCATCCGGATTTATATCTATAACCGGAGAAGGGAATAGCGATGAGGACGAGGACGAGGACGAGGACGAGGACGAGGACGAGGACGAGGACGATGATGATGAGGACGATGATGACGATGAGGACGACGATGAGGACGACGATGCCACTGAGTTAACACAACAAGGACACTTCTTAGGGTGATGAATACGCTTCGATCTTCGCATTGGGTTGGTTTTGCTTTTCATGTGGTTCCCACGAGTCGCTAGGGAAAATATATGGTCGACTGTGGACTACCCTGCCATACCACAGCAAGGGCAACATTACTGTGAGGTTTGCCCCGGTACCCCACAGGGTCCGTTCGCGGCTTCATATTTGTATCGCCCCTTCCACCATTCAACTATCGGCACGGATCGTATACACACCTTAAGCTTTGGGGCCCGAGTGCCCCCTTCTCTGTCTGCATACGACCTAAGGTCCCACCGAGGTTGGTTACTCGATCTTTCCGAAGGTTGCTCGTATCCCAGTCGGTACCACGGGGAGGTAGAGATAGGAGTTGCTGAATCATAGGCTACCATCATAAATGGATCATCATAATGAGTTATATGTTCGCTGTATTCAGCCATTTACCGACCACTGTTTAATATATACATGTGGCCCCGAAAGCAGTGCATAAGTATTGATCCATCCTTTCCAAAACTTTTGCAACACACCAATATTATATTGTTTGGAAAACATTTGGCCGATTAAGTCGAAAAACAGTAGATTAAATTGAAAGAAACTGCATTTAAGTTTTGGGAAACATAAGTTTCCAAAGATATAATTGAAGTTTTTTTTAACAAGTCCGTATTACCCCCACCTCTCCTACTGTTGTTGGCTCGGTGTCTAGAGCGCTATATAAAATGAATCTACTTGTTACCAGAAGTACACGGCATGCCGTAATCTGGAAAGGTTGGGGTGGTCCTAAAACGATCTCGAGTTTTTAATTCATAATGATTCAACACGTTTACTCTGGCGCTTGCCAACAATGGCTCGACACTTTTGATTAACTTTATGTGTATGTGTGTGCATATACCTGTGCAAGAGTGTTTCTGTTTCGCCTGTTGATGATGACGTTGACGTGGACGCTACGAAAATTATGTTTGTGTCAGATGTAAACAACCAACTGTTAAAACCAAGTTATGTTTTACGCAAGTGGATTTTTTATGTCACACCCTAAAAGTACCCATATAGAAACAAAAGTATGTTTTTGTTTTTCTGAAAAATAAATCAACAATACTGAAATGGCAAAATGGAATACCTAAAAGTTAAAAAAAAACTTGTAATATTGAAATATTTTGGGGGTGATTATTTCGCGCCCATCAGCGTATGTTTACAAAGTGATTCCCGCATCTCTAGATCACTAGATCGTTTTCGAACCCAGAGAGCTTCGCAAACCTAGGGATACTTCCAGCCGATGCTTCAGGCCCTTCATCAAACCTAAGGTATAATCGTGTTCACGCTAATCTGCTAGAAAATCTGCACAGAAAAAATTCGTCACATTCGTCTGTTAAAAAAAATACAAGCACATATTTCGGTTGAGCTTCAACCTTTTTTTCAGTTTTCACTTCAGACCTCTTGGAATGATTCGATTGTATTCAAAGTAGAAAAAATCCGCTCCCGTGCAGAAAATTGTTCGAGATATACCACAAGATAGGTGCGATCTTGATTCCAAGTTTTCGATGGTAGAATTCTCTCTTGCTCTCCTTTCATGTAACAATTCTGCTCCGGGATCGGATAGAATTAAGTTCAACTTGTTGAAAAACCTCCCAGATGTGGCGAAACATCGCTTGTTGAATTTATTCAATCGGTTTCTGGAGCATAATATTGTTCCAGATGATTGGAGACAAGTACGAGTTATAGCTATTCAAAAACCCGGAAAACCCGCGTCCGACTTCAATTCGTACCGCCCAATAGCAATGCTGTCTTGTATACGGAAATTGTTGGAGAAAATGATCTTGTTTCGCCTTGATCGATGGGTTGAAACGAATGGCCTACTCTCAGATACACAATATGGGTTCCGCAGGGGCAAGGGGACGAATGATTGTCTTGCATTACTCTCTTCAGAAATTCAAATGGCTTACGCCGAAAAAAAACAAATGGCTTCAGTATTCTTGGACATAAAGGGGGCCTTTGATTCTGTTTCAATAGAGGTTTTGTCAGACAAATTACACTCTCGGGGACTGCCGCCTCTATTGAATAATATGTTATATAACTTGCTTTGTGAGAAACATTTGAACTTTTCTCACGGAGATTCGGCAGTAAGTCGGGTCTCTTACATGGGCCTCCCCCAGGGCTCATGTTTAAGCCCCCTTTTGTACAACTTCTACGTAAGCGACATTGACAATTGCCTTACACAAAATTGCAGCCTAAGACAACTTGCAGATGATGGAGTGGTGTCTGTCGTAGGATCAAACGAATCCGACCTGCAAGGACCCTTACAAGATACTTTGAACAATTTTTCAACCTGGACCATTGGGCTAGGGATCGAATTCTCCACGGAGAAAACAGAGATGGTGGTTTTTTCTAGGAAGCATAAACCAGCAAAACCAAAGCTTCAACTTTTGGGTAAACCGATCACTCATGCTATGTCATTCAAGTATCTTGGGGTCTGGTTCGACTCCAAATGCACTTGGGGGGCCCATATTAGGTATCTGAGTAAAAAATGCCAACAAAGAATAAATTTTCTCCGTACAATTACCGGCACATGGTGGGGAGCCCACCCCGAAGATCTTATAATGTTGTATCGAACAACTATTCTCTCAGTGATGGAGTATGGCAGTTTCTGTTTTCAATCAGCTGCCAAAACACACCTCATTAAACTCGAGCGAATTCAGTATCTTTGTCTCCGTATTGCGTTGGGATGTATGCCCTCAACGCATACCATGAGTCTCGAGGTTTTGGCAGGCGTACTCCCACTAAAAGATCGCTTCAATTTATTATCTCTTCGGTTCCTCATCCGGTGTAAGGTTATGAACCCATTGGTGATCGGAAATTTTGAGCAACTGATCGAGCTAAATTTTCACTCTGGATTCATGAGTTCATATCATGAATTCATCTCCATGCAGGCTGTTCCTTCTTCGTATATTCCCAACCGTGTTTGTTTTCCTGACTACATCAATTCCTCTGTACATTTTGATCTGTTCATGAAGGAGAAAATCCATAGAATTCCAGATTATCTTCTATCGGGGATCGTTCCTACGATCTTTAATGCAAAGTATGGGCGTATCAATTGCGATAATATGTACTTTACTGATGGGTCCTCTATGAATGAGTCCACAGGATTTGGAGTGTTCAACGTATTTTTTAGCACCTCACACAGTCTTCAGAATCCTTGCTCAGTGTATATTGCTGAATTGGCAGCAATACACTGGGCGCTGGACAGCGTCGCCTCACGACCTGTTGAACACTATTACATTGTAACGGATAGTCTTAGCTCTGTCGAAGCTATCCGTTCAGTGAGGCCGGAAAAGCACTCGCCGTATTTCCTTGAGAGAATACGAGAAGTTTTGAGTGCTTTAACCAGACGCTGTTATGTCATTACCTTTGTCTGGGTCCCTTCTCATTGCTCAATTCCGGGTAATGAGAGGGCTGACTCATTAGCAAAGGTAGGTGCGATTGAAGGCGATATTTACCAGCGTCAAATCGCCTTCAATGAATTTTATTCTTTAGTCCGTAAAAATACCATCGCTAATTGGCAACGCAAATGGAACGAAGATGAATTGGGCCGGTGGCTCCACTCAATTATCCCTAAGGTTAGCTTCAAACCATGGTTCAAAAGTCTGGACTTGAGTCGAGACTTTATTCGCACCTTCTCCCGACTCATGTCCAACCACTGTTCGTTAGACGCGCTACTCTTTCGTATTAATCTTGCCGACAGCAATCTTTGTGTTTGTGGCCACGGTTACCACGACATCGAGCACGTTGTTTGGTCGTGCGAGTTGTATCTTGTCGCCAGATCGAATTTAGAAAACTCCCTCAGGGCTAGAGGAAGACAGCCCAATGTGCCGGTGAGAGATGTGTTGGCTCGGTTAGACCTTGATTACATGTCCCAAATCTATATTTTCCTTAAAGCTATCGATGTTCGTGTGTGATTATCCTTATATCCTTATATCCTTTGCGTGCAATTGGTCCCCTTGCTACAAACAGTAGAATAAGTTGAAATGTAAATACACAATAGATATACGAATATATTTAAGAATTGAGTGTGTGAGATTATCATTATTGTAACAATTTCCTTATATCCCATCCTTTTCCTGAACAAATATGTCACCCTACTAAACTCGAGTAGACCGCGAGTAATCGGTTTTCTACCTTACTTACCTTAGATTTAGAAAATGTTTATGTATAGTAATAAAAATATAATTAAGAATTCGGCTCCTTTAAACTTATGTAACTGAGCCTGTAAAAATAAACGAATTTAATAAAAAAAAAAAAAGTAGAAAAAAAAACAATCTGCTTTCGCCAATGTTTAATTTCAAACCTCTCTGTGGGGACTAAGTGCACGATGCTCAAACTATTGTAGGCATTCCTTCATGGAAAGGAATAAATAAATGAGTTCAAACAAATAAAATACTCTATCATGATAATCGTTCAATAAAAACTTCGTTCCGCCCAAAATAGTTAATTAAGTTTTCTGTCGTGGTTTTTTTTCCTCGATGACATTGTTTATCGCATTTTATAGCACGATTGATTGCATAATGCTTATCTATTTCCGGTTATAGCTTGCCAACGAAATAAATTTGATAAAAATTGGGTTCTCCATTCGCTGGCAACAAATATCCGGTTCGTTGGCGAATCTTTCTTTAGATTCTTTAGAGTTGTTTGCACTCTCAAAATTAGTGAGTAAATCCACAAAAAAAACTTATTTTAAAAGAAACTACCTTCAATGTCGGATCAAATTCGCACCGCTTGGCGTCGTTCTAAAGCAACCATTGGGCATTCGACAATAAATGTATTGAGTCTTATAAGTGGCTGTAAAACAAAGAGCGCAAGGGTTCTGGTTGTTGGGTCGATGATACTTTGGCAGCACAACGCAATCCTAGTGTCTCTTAAAGAAACTATTGCTTATTGGCATGTCACATTCTTGAGACTAAAAATTTTAGAAAACAGCTCGTTATTATTGGATATTCACGACACTTCCTCTTACTCGACGATACAGTTCGAATTCGTATTCGATACAGTGAGATCACATTAAATTCAATTTTTAAAATGCTGAGCACTAAACAACAGAGTCTTAGTTGTGTACTTGAATCTGTAAAGAATGTTACTGTTATATGCTAAATTCTCAATGTTGTCAATAATATATCATGCGAGACAAACGATTTTCATGAAACAGTATTGTGGAAATATTTTTCAAACCCTAAAATCAGGTTTTACTTATAGGAGAATGTTTTCCCCCGTTTTTTCCAACAATAACATTAAAGTCTTCCAGAATTCGTTCTCTTTTAGGAGTTGGAAATAGAACTTTATTTATGTGGAATCCCGAGTGAATTTATTGCGGTGCAGTTCGATGTAAAGCTTTGAAACTATAGTCCTACAAGTATGTCTATCGTTATACCCAAGCTTTGTCTGAGAAACATTCAGCGACTTGAGATTGACGTGATATGTTTTCAAACTATTGCTCGACTTAGCTGAACTGAGTTCGCAAAAAAAATGTTTGTCTCATTACACACAATACCCAGCAGGCACTAGAACTTAACGGCGACTGTTCGCGATAAATTATAAATGACCAAAAAATATAGAATTAAACAAGCTTATGGTTTTGTTAATTCTATATCCTGAAAACGGATAAAATCGTTCAGAACACTTCAAAATGATTCTGAATGTAATTCATGATCTTCATATTAAAAGTTGTGAAATATACAATTTAATAACCCTCAATCATTTCTAAGAATGTAGCACATGATGATGATGATGATGATGGTCCCGCCTCCTTCCCCTACAGAGGTTTGAGCAAGACGAGTTATCTAAAAGATATTTTTTTTTTCAACATTGAAATCAGTTTAGCAAACATGAAAAACGAACTGATTTTATTTACAGATATAAGTTCAAAAAATTGCAATGTCCAAAAAAGCCAATACTCAGTCATGTCCGCCACAGAGCCGATACGGTCCCGACGAGGCCCTTGCAGCCAAGTGGTCCACCAGAGCACAAGTCCAACCGCCAGCCTTGTTTTAGATTGACTTTGAATACCCTCATTCAGAGAAATCGAGAAAATTTCCTTTACGAAAAATTCCTAGACCGGCACTTAAAAAAAACTTTCAATTTAATATCCTTTATATCTGTGTCTCGCGCGCGACGCTCAAACTTTTGTAGACTACTTTTATTTTTTTTTTTTAAACTAATACAACTATAAGAACGACAAAATAAAAATAAAAATAGTCCATCATCACCAAGATCATGACAGACATAATAGAGATCAATACAAATTTAAAAAAGATGATTTAAAAAAAATTAAATAATCTACATAATATAATCCGTTCAAAAACTTCGTCAGATTCATTGAAAATATTGAAAACAAACTGCAAAAAAATTGTCCACATTAAATTATCCGTTCGTATAAAACTTCGTCAGTAAAGATCTTCGTCATAAAAATAAACAAAAACTCGTTCAGCTGTTAAGAGAACACAGCTTTTACATGTGAAATACAGTGCCTCTTAAATTCTGTAAGTGTTGTTGCGCATTTAATATGTCTTGGCATCGAGTTGAACACATTTATTCCTTTGAAGTATAACGAATTTTGTGAAGCACATGACAAGAAATTAGGTGTTCTTATTTCATTCGCGTTTCTAGTGTTATAACTATGAAAGTCACTTCCTCTTTCAACTCGATCACACAAATATCGAGGCAGCAAACCGTTAATTACTTTAAAAATGAACACCATAGTTAAATAAACAATTCTTTGCTTCACGGATAACCATTGCAGAGCGTCCAACATTAAAGATGAGGAAGTGAATCTGTTACATTTTAGTATCAACCGCATTATTTTGTTTTGCAAGCGCTGTAATCTCGATATTTGTGTGTCATTGGCTAAAAATAAAATGGAAGAGCAAAAGTCTAAATGAGGAGAGATGATTGATTTGTATAGCTGTATTTTGCTGCAAATAGTTAAATCGTTTTTCAATCGACATAAGATTCCATACTTCTTGGCAATTTTCTTGATGACATTGTCAATGTGAGTGTTGAACTTGAGTTTGTCATCAATAATCACGCCAAGATATTTAATGTCCCGAACTCGATCAATAGTCTCATTATCAATAACGATGGAGACGTTTTCATTTAAACGATTTCGCGAGATTACCATATATTTAGTCTTACTTATGTTCAATTTCAATTGCTTATACTTCAACCATCTACTTAAAGAATGTAAATCTCCATTCAAATGTAAAACGACCTGATCTAAATCATTAGCTGCAATGAATAACACAGTATCATCTGCAAAAAGATTGATATCACAAAATCGTAAAACTCTTCCCATGTCATTGATATACATAATAAATAAAAGGGGCCCTAATACACTTCCCTGAGGTACTCCAAGATTATTCCCTAGGGGATTCGAAATTGTATCATTAAAAATAGTCCGTTGAGTTCTGTCATTTAAATAGCTTTCGAACCATTTATATGCAGTACTCGTAAATCCAAAGCGCTTAATCGTGTTCAACAACAAGGGCCTAGAAATTGTTTCGAAAGCGCGTTTTAGATCCAAAAAAACAGCAATGATATTCTCTTTGCACTCTAGTTTCTCTTTCCATTTTGCTAATACCAAGTTCAATGCGGTTTCACAGGAATGACCTTCCCGATATCCCGATTGTTCTGGTATTAGCAAAGCATTGCAATTTAAATATTCCAGCAGCTGGCCTTTAACGACTACTTCTAATATTTTCTCTAGCGTGTGCAGCATATTGATGGGACGAAACTCTTCGGCTTTAATCGTTCCAGCAACCTTTTGAATTGGAACTATTAAAGATTCATTATCCACTCCAGCCGTTTTTCCTAAAGAAAAGCAAATAGTTCTAAGTTCATTTAATGTAATTGGGTGAAAACTTTCAAATCTACAACTACTGTTAACCGGCTGTTTTATTTCATCAGGTTCATCAACCAATTCAATGGACTGATTGATCAATGAAACACTATTGACAAAATAATCGTTAAACTTAGATGCTATAGCCTGTTCAGACTGTTCAAGTGTGCCATTAAAAGTTATGGAACGCGGTTTGCTATTACTAGGTTTTAATAAAGATTTCAAAATTTTCCATAACTCCTTGCTGTTGCTTTGATGCAGATCAATCTTCCTCTGAATATATTCACAACGAGTTTTCTTAATCGACTGTGAATATATATTGCGCGCGTTTGTGTACATATTCCAATGATTTCCATCATTTGTTCTACAAAATTTCTTGTACCATCTGTCTCTCTCACGTTTAAGGCGTAAAAGATCCAAATTGTACCAGCTGTTCGAGTTTTTCATAGGAACAAATTTTTGCGTAACAAGCCGATTTGTACACTCTTTCAAGGTATTAGTTAGAACAGCTGATGATTCATCTAAATTACCGACCTCGAATGGAAAATCCAGGCTTCGAATATTTCCTCCAGCACTTTAATTTCACAACATCTTCATTTACCACGAGATTATCTACAATATTGATACTTAAAGTCTCATGATCGGTTATTTTCAAATTGGTATCCGTGACTGTGTAAATAGTGTCAAAATTGGAATAAACATGATCAATTAAAGTTTTACTGTGCCTGGAAATGCGCGTAAATTCATGTACTGTTTGTTTCAAATTGAAGAAATCGGATACACGCTTCAAATGGTTCGAATTGTAGTCATCACGCCAATTAATATTGAAATCACCAGCTAATATATTCAATTTGCTAGAGTCAAGGAACATTTCAAGCCAGTTTTCTAAAATTTCAACAAAACGCAAGTCGCTTGAGCTGGGACTATGATACAAAACACCAAAATTACCCATCTTCATGCCATGTTCAACTGTAATGCCCAAGAACCAGTTACCATCAAACACTTCGTTGAGGCGAAGATTGAATTGAACTGATTCTCTGACATAAATAGCAACACCGCCAGTGTGCCTAGAATGTGATAAACACGCAGCAACATTATATCCCGGAATACTATACTGATCAAATGATTCTATTTCAACAATGTGTGTTTCAGACAAAAGGACTAGAAATGGACGCTTTTCCTCAACAATCTGACGTAACGCTACGTAGTTTGTTGACAGTCCCGCAATATTCAAATACAAAATATAATATTGGTTCACAATTCTTCTGGAACCTGGTTGCTATTTATTGAAATGCAAGCTGCTTTTTTTCAAATCAAAAAGTCTCTGATATACTAAACATTCAGAGCTAAATGCGGCATGATTGACGTCCAAATTCAATTTCCGTTCTGTATTCATTTTCAAACAATTAACACATTTCAACACAGTTGACTTGCATTCAGATGTCTTGTGTTTCTGACTACACCTTGAGCACGTTTCAAAATTTTGTTTGCAATCCGTGCTCTTGTGTCCAAATTCTCCACATTTGAAGCATCTTAATACATTAATCGCAGGAACTACGGAGCACCGATCGAACCCCACATTTACTTTTTTCGCGTTCAATAAACAGTTATATGTGTCAACATCTACTTCAATTACAGCAGTAAACTTATTGTAGGTGAAGCGTGGATTTTCGTACACATTTAAAACCTTTACATCTTTTATTTCGATGCCTTCATTCTGACTTCGGAGGTAATCAATGAAAACATCGGAGGAATGCTGATCGCTCATGCCCACGATTTTTAATCTGGGCACCGATATGGGAACAACAGCACTATACTTCTCACCCAAATTGCTTTCGATGTCATCTTTCACATTATCTATATTAGCTCCAGTTGCACACTCAACAATGATGGAGCCATTTCTTCCATTTCTGAAATTACTAATTTTGTGTGTTCTTGGATCTAATTTTGTCTTCAAATGCTTCCGAGTATCCTCGCAAGCTTGTTTGGACTCTTTAGGCTTGATTACAATAACCGGATGAGTCTTACGATTACTTTGCATGATACTAGTACTATTACTATAACCCATTATCTTATTGTTGTTAGAAGTGTTCGCACTTTGAACAACATCCGCAAAACTAATTTTATTTTGATGTACATTATCATCATCATTATTTTGAAATTTTCGTTTCTTACGTTTCGGAATATTTTGGTGCGATTCAGAATGAACTGTACCAGGTTCAATGAGCAAGTCATTCTTTGCAGCTAAATTTTTTATTCTGTTAATTGACAAATTCAAATGATTTTGTGACTGATAATCCGACTATCCAAAATCCTACAGGCTAGATACAAGACACATAATGGAACATAATTGAAGTTCATGATTTGGGTAAATAAACAAGAGCGTTTTGTTGACATGAAGCACTTATTCGTATCCTCTAAGGTTATCTACTGCAAACCAGCACATTGGCGCTCCATTTTATGTCCCACTATTCCTATTTGCCATATGTGCAATCGTTTTTGCCAACATCTCATACAACTTTTGATTTCTATTTGTCCAAATTAGCAACTTTTAAGCGGGTAAAAATTTGGGTTGTTTTACTGAATCAAACGCGCTGCGAAAGTGCAACTACTCTCTGAATTGGAGTTGTAGTGGTTTTATTCGCATATACCAGCGATGAGTATTCCGTTTATGGTTGAAAAGTAATAGTTCGGTATACGAACGGATGTTCTTTTTACTGAACAGGAATTTACTTATGAACTTTGAGTGATTGTGAACTGAACAATGAACTCGTCTGAACTAAACGAAAAGTCAACAAATCGGCGAGCTTTACCGTATGAAAAAATTAGGTTAACAAGTAAATTCACTCCAATCAGTATTACAAAAAAAATTGTTTAATAAACAATAATTTTTAAGGTTATTTCAACCATAAATTGAATACGCTCATAAAAGTCAAATAAATAGATAATCCACTCTCATGTGGGTACAAAGAGCATGAAGTTATGTTAAAGATTACCTAATTCGTATAACTTTCAATTTCCCCAAAACATCCATTCCGAATCCTGCACCCTTAATGCCGGTGCTCACCCATCAGTATTATCGTAAAGTTCTACAATTGCTGCCAGCAGGTAAACATCGTAGTCAAAATCATAATCGTTACCATTACGGTTATGTTTATGGGACCCTGCCTTGCGATTTACATAACGATTACCGCCACGACGCAAAAAAAAACATCGTAATGGAGTTGTATGTTATTATGTTCGAGCATCTCTGGCATGTACGGCAGTATAATGATGTCGGAATAGGAGTGTTTTCGATAAATAAATGAAAACATTATTTACGGGGTCTAATGTTTGCTGATGTACGATTAGAGTTTTTGTTGAATGACAACGAGCTAATCGTACCAATTTAAAAAGTTTTCTCTCGCCGACAAAAATCTCGCATATCCATCGGCGGCTCCGCCGTATGTTTGAACTTTTTTTGTTTGGGCTTGTGACACAATGTCTATTAGATAAAAGTTTCTCACTTAATTGACGCGGCGACTGACAGGCTTTATCCCGCATCGTTTCTACGCACCAATACTACAGGAAGTCATCGTCAATTGAAGTAATGTTAGGCTACGAAAATGTAGTGAAAGTGAAATTGTGCTACTGACATCAGAATTCAGAATGAGGGAAACCTATGCCCGGCTTAGGAAAACAGTACACTTGGAGCATGTCACTCCGTAATGGTGTCAAGTCACAAATAACATCACGAATGGCTCTTGACAGTGCACAAATTTTTAACATAGAACTACGTTCAACAGGTCATTGAGAATGTTTCCACGCACCTATTGCTATAAAGAAAATCAAATTATAATCAATCGAACGTTAAAAACTATTTTACTCTGTGATTTCTCATTTAGTTCCAATTTGAGCAGCTTGAAGTCAACAGCATAGGGAAAGATGGCACTGACCTGACCCCCTAAATTGCAACGGTTCTTCATAACATAAATTCCTTGGTTTTTGGCGACTTCGGCATTGAAAGGTATACTATAGCTCTTTAACTATGTTTCCAACTGGTCGGCCAGGTACATGAGTGTTAATAAAATAAGTAAAAAATCTCTCATATTTTTAAGTTAAATGGTTTCATTGTGATTAAACGTAATAACAATAAAGATAATGTACTTAAAGCTAGAAAAAAATAGGGCAAGTAGCAGTTAGTACTTATCACACCCCTTCTTCCATTAATCAAGGAAATTGATGAGACTTAAATAAAATCGTGGGACACGTCGAATTTCCATTATCCACACTACCGTTCTACGCATAGCTGTTCCATGTTCCAAAATCAACAACTGAGAAATACGCATTCGATGTTTTCTAGCACATTTGTCCACCAGAAGCTTTAAACATTTCGATTTAGCTATACACTAAGTTTTTTAAAAGCAAAAACCAATGTTGTTTGATGAATTGTGAAATGATCCTCTCATTTGAATCAATCAATCTTGGTTACGAGTTTAAAAATTCATGGAGGAACAGTTATGCTTAGAATATCAACATGGGACAATTGAACTTGATGCTGTTTTTTTAAAAAAAGCTGGGAACAAATGTTAGCATACAATCTACTATGTGCGCCTTTCGCGCTCGTGAAATGCATGCATGCAAAAATACACGAAAAAGGGGCCACCCCGCATTCACCAATAGTTTCCTTTCGTGATTGTCATCCCTCGACCAATGCCGGATGAGTTAGCGGAACCTCCGCAGTGTTGTCCGGATGCCACTCCTACCAGCCGCAAATTGCGGGGTGTTGCCGCTCTCTTCCTTCTCGTGGCGGCCGCAAACGCCCACGTCCGCTACCGGTGCTTGCGTGGATCAGTTCCACTTACACAATGCGCTCCAGCGTGCACTGTTCGCCGAATTCCCCGTACGGCTGCTTCGGCAAACACCGCGCTGAGTGCCCGTCCAGATGGCCTCTTCCAGCAATCCAATCCACCGAATCGTTTGGCGTCACCGCGTCCTCCACCAACAACCGCTGAGCAGTTTTCTTTGACGGTGCAGCCAGTCAAAGAAAACTGCTCAGCGGCACAACAATATTCGTCCGAGTTGAACCACCAAACTCAGCGCTACTAATCCCGTCGGTCTTGCATGACCAACGGCAGATAAGCACACCACCAAAAAAACAAAACTGACACTCGGCGCATCAGCGCCCAAAAGAAAGAAACACGTCCGACTCAGACGATGTGCGGTCCCGAAGAGAGAAAATTTCTGCCGGTTTCTTTTTACCTCTGTGACAGTTCCATTTCTGTCGCCGTAACAGTTGTGGTGGATGCGATAGTGCAGGGGCGAGATGAAAAATAGAAGGTGGGAAGATTCACGGGTTTTGCTTGTGTTAAACTTTGATTGTATTAGTAGCCAGGAAGATAAGAAGTTCACATACCAGGCATAACAGTCAGTTACTCAAATGGTACAAAATTGAATGTGTCAACGAATAACGTTGAAAGAGAATATACAGAAAATAATTACATATTTCCAAAAAATATTTTTCGCGTTACATTCATCATTTGAAAAATAAACAGAACATGTCACGAACCAAAATGTTTCATTTTTGTTATTTCTTCTTATATCAGAATTAGTAGTTTATCTCTTGTCAGCAATTGTAATCCCTTTTTTCACAATTAGGGTGCTGAACACTTCATTCGTCTAAAACTAGGACGGAAGCAGAAAACTTTTCGTCTCAATTTAGGTCATATGGAGTCTATTCAATTTATTTTTCAAGTGCGTTTTACACGGAAAAAAAACTTGCTACTTTTTTCTCATGCGCTGTAAAATGTTTTCCGCCGAAGAAAAAAACGATTTTGTAACTCTGACTTTGTTCATTTACGTTTTTGGTCGATGTAACGAGAAGTAAAATAAGATTGAAATAAAGTTTAGAACACCTCAACAATACTGAAATTTCGGTTGGGCCCCTATGATTTTGAACGCTAGCATTGATTTAAGAAAAAATACTAATTTGTTCATTTCATCTGCTTATTTTTACTTTTAATAACAACACTTTTCCTATGTAGTGGACTATTATAAGAAAAGTAACATACATAAACAAGATCTGTGACGTCACAGATTTAAAAATCTTCCCACCTTTCATTTTCCATCTCGGTGCAGGGGTATACTGCATCCATGTGTCTGGTTGATCGTCTGATCCAGACGCCCAAAACGTAACACAAACAATGAGTTTTTTGTGTTTTTCTGAAAGATTATGCATAAAAAACATCGTTTTATGAAGAAGGAAGTGATCTGCAATATTTTGCAGAATATAAATCTCATTGTTATTAGGCTTTTGCTAACAAGGTGTACATGTCTTCTGTTAAAAAAAATGGAATGTTCGTATGGCATTGGTAGTAATCTGTATAGGGGAAATCAGGGTAAAACCGACACTCTAAAGATTTCCACATATTCCCAAGATCTACCATGCGTCTTCGACTTGTAATCGTTACAGAACCTCTCTTCAACTGTTTATGAACCATTCTACAGTATCTGTTGATCATTTTTTGAGTAGAACTCGAATTTTAATAGAATACAAAAATCGATGTTTTCAGGTGAAATAAATGGGAGTGCGGGTGAGATCGACACCTTTGAAGAAAAGAATCAAAAATAGTTCAATAATTTCAAATTAGTAAGAGGTTATCTATATACTATGTGGTCACTTTAAGATCCCAACTTAGGTGAACATCCTCGTGAGATATGCCGATGAACGTTGAACGAAGGGATACCATCTGCTCTGCGAGACTTTTTTGATGGCATGCCCGATTAAACTTTTGTTTTTGCTGTTCTATCAGTTCGGCTCAGCCGTTTTGTATTTCGAATATAAACACGAGGCATCTTCAAAAAAAAATCTGTTTTGTTGTTTGTTTTGACAGCGAAGCGACTTCCGCAGCAGTGGGGTGACTCGAAACGTAAGAAATGACAAGTGTGTACGGAGGACATCCCGAAATTTTCAAAAAATTTCTTCTAACTGAAAACATCAGGTGGTGTCGGTTTTACCCACAATGTCGGTTTTTCCCTGATTTCCCCAACACTTTTATTTTGTTCGTATGCGTTCAGCTGTTGTTCGGCATCGGGATCAGGGTTACCATATCTACAGAATAATACAGATTTTTCAGCCTTTTTAAAACCAAGAATCTGTAGTTACAGATTATAGATTTTTTGGGTTTTATACAGAATATACAGATTTTTTGAAACAACGTTTCGATATAAGTAATGGTCTGGATGGCAATTATATAGGGTTCGGGAAAAAGAAATGTCGTATTTCTGATCGAAATTTGATATACTTAAAAAATACTTAAAATTATCTAATTTAAGTCAAATATGCGCCGTTTTGTACGCAAACTTGTTCCATTTAGAAGGCAACTTCATTAATCCCCCCTTATAAACCCCCCCTTCCTTATTTGCAAAAAACTCAGACAGCCAGTTTTCGCAAGCCTCTTTTGAGGCCAACTTAGTCTCACCAAGAACGTTTTACATGGACCGGAAGAGATGATAATCACTTGGAGCCAGGTCCGGACTATACGGTGGGTGCAATTGGTCATCCCATTCGAGCTCACGTAGCTTCTGGCGGGTCATCAAAGATGTGTGAGGCCGAGCGTTGTCCTGGTGGAAAACAATATTTCTGATCATTTCTGGCCGCTCCTGGTCAATCGCCTGCTTCAAACGGTCAAGCTGCTCACAGTAGAGAACCGAGTTGAGGGTCTGGCCATAGTTGAGCAGCTCATAGTGGATGATTCCCTTCCAATCCCACCAAACACACAGCAAAACCTTCCTGGCCGTCAATCCGGGCTTGGCGATGGTTGGGGCCGGATCACCGCGCTTCGACCACAACTTTTTTCGCTTTAGGTTGTCGTACGTGATCCACTTTTCATCACCAGTCACCATCTTCTTCAAAAATGGGTCGAGTTCGTTTCATTTCAGCAGTGCATCGCAGGCGATGCTTCCAGCTTTTTTTTGGAATCCAATCTTCTGCAAATGGTTCCAAACGGTTTTATGGTCTATACCCAGTTCCTGGCCAATAGAGCGAGTGCTCACATGCCGGTCCACTTGGATGATTTCAACGATTTTATCGGTTTCCACGACGATTGGCCTACCAATACGGGGTGTATCTTCGACAGCCACTACACCAGAACGAAATCGATCAAACCAACACTGTGTTGTGCGAATCGTTACAGTATCGGGTCCATAAACTACACGAATTTTTTCGGCCGCCTTCGTTGCAGTTTTACCTCGCAGGAAGTAAAAACGTAAAATATGGCGAATTTCTTGCTTGGTGGACTCTATCTTTGACGCGCTAGAACTTGAGACTGAAAAGGACAATCACAACACTGTCAAAACGACATTTGTAGCACAGATTGTCGTCTTTAAATAGCCGTATAGTATGACCCGATGCGATAAGTACAACACAAGATATGTTTAAGTGTTGCCATATATTGACAATATACGACATTTCTTTTTCCCCAACCTAATATTTTCTATCATCTTACCTATTTTATTCATATTGTATTCGAATCAGTCTGAATGAGATTCATTCTTTTTTGACATTCATATGTAGCGTGCTGAAGTCTGCGTCATCGGTTAGTGTCACAATGAATAAATTACAGTTTTTTCACTAAATCACAGTGACTGTGAATTCCAAAGTGCTGTCGTGAAAATACGTTTTGCGTTGGAGTTATTTTAAGTATTGAAAATATCTCATAGAACTATCGATACGTTTTAATATATTTATTCATTTTCAGTTATCAACAGGTTAAATTAGAACCCATGTTCATGCCAAAATGCGAAAACAGAATAGAAACTGAGAGAGGTTGGCGTCGACATCATGCCTCATACCGTATGTTTCTATTCTGTTTTCGCATTTACGCATGACAATTGTCATGACAAATGGTTTGCTTGCTAATAATACAAAATCTTGTCTATCTTGTGGTAGGTTACGAAGAAGGCGGTTTTTTTATGATTCTCTTGTTAAATAGCCAATGGAGTTAATGAGCTTGAATGTTCATCGAATACGCGAGCCAAGTTTGCAATCATTGATACGCTTTGACGTAGGATTACGTTTTAGGGAACATAGGGAGGGAGTACAAATAAAAAAAAACAAATATCGGTCGCATCACGAAAATTATCCAATTTTGAGTTTATACATGAGGGATTCGTGATATGTTGCATCAATTCGTTTGAATACTCCCTAACAATCTATTGCAATACAACAATACAATTTTCGATAGATAATATGTCAAAATAACGTTGAACTTTAATCTTCTCACGTTTTGGAAAATTTATTCACCCATGTTAGCAAAACGCGATGTTGAAGTCATAGGGCCATCTGCTGAACCGTCAAACGATTGAAAGACGATCGTTGGAATAAAAAATATTTTAACGAAAACCTGCTCGATTAATTTAGAATGAGAAAATTATATCAGAGACTGTCCGTATTCTAAGCATATGACTCCATTGTAACATAATGTCCTTTTTTCAAGCGTTGACAGTTCTCCAGTTTTGGGTGTACCAGAAATATTTTATAATAATACTAGCGCAATGTAAAAAAACATGTGTTTGTAACTGTGTGAACTTCTATTACATTGTATTTTGCCAATGAAGCGTTATATTTTTACTATAGTGTATATGCTTGCTAGCTCTACGTGGATACCATCAAAATCGTTGAATCAATAATAACTATGTCAATCAAATGCAAAATCTAAGAATATGCTACAAAATTGGACTTATAAATTTTATACGAATATCAATACAGATTTTCGGGGAAAATTACTAAGATTAAAAGATTTTTTGAGAAAAACACAGATTTTTTTTATGGCAACCCTGATCGGGATATGCTGCTAGTTGTACTGCCCATGTTTGTATAGGAGACGTAAGCGACAAAATGAACAAAATCGACTTTTTCGCCGTTATGCATTCTACGCAATTTATAACGTTTGCTCAATATGCAAACAAACATTTTTTGTTCGAAAGCATTCGAGCATTTTTGAAAAAACCTTTCCGAAAAATTACTGTTTGTCCGCATAACAGACGTAGTTCCATACAGCTTTTATACATCGTTCGAAAATCAACAATTGTCAGTATGATGTGCAAAAAGCTAAATCTACATTTGAGTCACATTCTTTGTATAGTTCAAACATGCTTGTCACAATAGTGTCTTATTACTTAGTGTTTCCTAATAATTGAATATAAGAAACCATTGGAACGCTGCTCATATAATTACTATTTTCTGTACACTGCACTGCGATGAACAAATGAGAAGCAATTGCGTTTTTTGATGTTATAATTACTTAAATTTCTGCATTTGAATCTTCAAGTACAGCCATTTCATGCCAAACCGATATAGTGGCTCTCAGATTTTCGTCAAAAGTGGTAGTCTTGATCTTTGTCGCAAATTGTGAGACCCGTATTTTTTTTATTTTTTTGTTAGGGTGACCATTTCCATTTTAGGGTGGTCCAAGAAAACCATTTTTTTGCATTTTTGGCAAAAATGACTTTTTTTAAAAATTCATAACTTTTGAATTACTAGACCGATTTAGATGACCGACATATCGACATATCGACATAAATTAAAGCCAATCACCTGGTCTTTTTTGAAAAAAATATTATACCTATACAAAATTTGAACTCTGCTCTCGCTATTATTGATTGTATTTGTTTTCTATTGTTTTCATAGTCTCGGGGCCAAAGGCGCTATAGTTTTTTTTATATTTTTTTCTGGAAAGCTGAGGATTTTTCACACAACGTATCTCGAAAACAGGGAAGCGTTTTTTTTCGTTTTTGAGTTATGATTTTTCAAAGTTAGCCGATGGTCCAAAAAATTTTTTTTCATTTTTTCCACTACAAAAAATCATAATATTTGATCTACTGGACCGATTTATATGATCGACATATCAATTTAAAGCCAATGAGCTAGCTTGGTTTGAAAAAATATTACACTCTGAATAAAAATTAATTTTATACTCGTAATTATTGATTATATTTGTTTTGCATAGCTCACATCGTTTCGGGCCAAGGGCGCCATATCTTTTTATATTTTTTCCTGAAAGCTGAGGATTTTTCACATAATATATCCGAATATCAGAATGGTGTTATTTTTTTGTTTATAAGCTATGATTTTTCAAAGTTAACATGTTTTCAGTTTTCGTTCAACATTTCTATGCGACTAGACCTGATGTATGTGATTATAATCCAGTTAATTGGCAAATGTGTTATTTTTTCAAAAAAAGATAACTAGTAAGCTTTAATTTGATATGTCGATCATCTGAATCGACAGTAGTCCAGTAGTTCAAAAGTAAAAAATGTTGAAAAAAGTCAAATGGGAAAACGATTTTTTGGACCATCGGGTAACTTTGAAAAATCATAACTCAAAAACGAAAAAAACGCTATATATGCTATGTGAAAAATCCTCAGCTTTCCAGAAAAAATATAAAAAACTATATCATCTTTGGTCCCGAGACTATGAAAACAATAAAAAAACGAATACAATCAATAATAACGAGAGCAGAATTCAAATTTTCTGCAACTGAAGTATTTTTCCAAAAAACCTGCTAATTGGCTTTAATTTAATATATCGAACATCTCAATTGGTTCAGTGGTTCAAAAGTTATGAATTTTTGAAAAAATCATTTTTGGCAAAAATGCCAAAAACAGGGATTTTTCGGACCACCCTAAAATGGAAATGGTCACCCTAACAAAAAAATAAAAAATACTGGTCTAATAACTTGCGATAAAGAACAAAACTACCACTTTTGACGAAAATCTGAGAACCACAGTATCGGTTTGGCATGGAATGGCTGAGTAGATAATGAAACAATCAGATCAGTATTGAAATTAAAATAATATTGGTTCTTAGCATAATACTCGAATTCGACATCGAATTATTCCACATACTCAGCATTTACCATTTATCTTTGATGTAAGTCACTCCACCATATTTTTGCGATTGATCGTGATATCGGTAAATCATGTTGCTAAGATTACCAACATTGCAGATTTCCTTTACAAATTCAATTAATTAAAAAAAACACGATTTTCGGTCAAAATTTGGTTTTTGGGATAACACCAGATCTCGACTTTTCATGCATTTTTAAGTCATTTGACATAAAAAAACGATTTTCCAAATTTCCTTTACTTCCCTATTGAAAGATTTCCGGGAACCAAACAATCTAAACTTTAAGATGTTTGAGGCACCCCTAAATCATGTCCGATTGAGCTGAAATTTTGCACAGGTCATTTTTTGGGCCAATAAACAAAAATGTACATGGTCGGTTTTTGAAATTTGACATGACCATTTTCGCTGTCACCCTAGTCAACGGTCAAGGATCAATGCTCATCGCTCAATTATCAGCGTTCAACATTCAACATTCAACCCTCAACAATCAATTCTCATCGCTCAACGCAAGGCCTGTGCGAGCCATTGATGATAAGTGCTTGAGCTTGAGTGTTCAATAACTAAGAAGCAAAAACAGAGAATCGGTTTAGGACCACCTTTTTGAGGACGGTTTAAGATCACCCCGACTTTTTCGAAATAACGACATGTAGTGTACTACATGTAACAGGTAAATTCAATGTATATAGCTTGTTTTGATGGGCAGACCATGAGCAATGAAAATTGCCTATTTTTTTTATTTTTCGACATCTGAAAGAACAACTAATTTTTCTTATAGGGCAAAAACCAACATTTTCCTTATTTTAAGTATTGAAAACACAAAACGGCACCAAAACGTTAGAATGAAGGGAGCAGGAAAAGGGTTACCATAAAACCAAATTGTCAGCGTTGTGACATCTTTCATTTGGCACTACTGAAAATTCGGTAGGTAACGTCATTCCCGATATCCAAGAAGGTCGAATTAGAACTACCTTCCCCTGTTTGTTGAGGCTGAGACCATATAAACCAATCAATTTTGAAGGTACAAAAATATTACAACAACATAACGCACCAGGACCACCAAAAATCTACTGACGTAACCCTTCTTTTTTTTCTAAAATGAATCATTATTTCGATTATGTCTTTCAGTTTTACGCTCTTTATAGAAAGGAAAAAAAGCAGTTTAGTTTATGTAACTTCGAAGTTTAATTATTATTTTAAGTATTTTCTGTATATTTATTCTCAGTTTTTTTTTAATAAAATACAATGTTTGACTAGAGGCCATGTTGGACACTGTTCACAGATATAATTTGGGGAAAATTTGATACCGATACTTCTTTGTTTGTTACATTTCAATGATCATTAGTAGCAAACAATGTCAAACATCAAATATGGAATAAATTACTGAAATATTTAACGTATGGTTACATTGTTTGACGAACAGACCCAAAAAAGTTTGAGCAATCAAGAACTAAAAATTTCGTCGTGTTTTGTGTGAAATATATTTGATCAGTACACGTCATTCAATTTTTGACGTAGAACTACGTCTTTCATGAAGGGTGCCAAATCAGCAAAAAGGGCACGTTTTTATGAAATAAAATTAACGTTAATAACTACTTTTGCCGTGAACGGATTTTGGCGATTTACATACCAAACTAATCGAAAATTCCCTAAGAATTGTTTGATATGCCATACATTACAATCCCATAGTCTGTATATGGTTTAAATTAATGAAAATTGGAAGCATTCCCATTTCCTCATACATTTGTTCTGTAACTTTGTGTGCTTTCCCGAACAGAGCTGTCAATGACGAGCAACTTATTGAACGAGCAACGAAGAGGAAATCGTAAGATATAAAGTCTCCGTGAACAAAGGAAAAGAAGAAGAACGAAGGGGAATATTTGCCTAGAGTGGATCACGCTGAGGCAAACTTTTATTCTTCGTGAGGAAATTGACTGAACAACATCGTTGCTGGGCGAGCTGGACGACGAGGGATCGAATGCCTTTCTCAAGGTAATGGGGGTGGAGGAGTAATATTTGGGATAAAGTAAAATTTTCTAATGGCCTTTTTGAAAGTTAGAGACGAATGAACTGAAGAAGTTTAAAGTCTCAAGCAAGAAGGCAAACCTTCAGTATCGTTCTGTATTCAAAGCAATGAACATCGCTTGTTCTTCCTTGTTTTGCGTCATCACATGTCTTCGTTTCGAATTGAGCTGTGGACACAACCAAATTACTCACTCGCTGATGTCTCTGGCATTGCAATCATTTCATAAAACTAACGCCATTGCATTAAGGTTCCGAGCTACACAATTGTGTGGGGAATCGTCAAGCAAGGCTATCGTCAGCTCGTCAAGAAAATAAATGTTCTGGAATTTTGTCAGTGATTTGGTTTCGCATGACCCCATTTGTATCAGCTCCCGTGTAACGATGCAACAATCACCTAATTTTTATGCTATAATTGACGATTGTTTGGTGTTGCAAATTATGCAGTCGTAATGATAAATATTTATAAATATTGTTTGTGCTCCCGTGGCCGAGTGGTTAGCGTCAAACCTAGCATGTCGGGGGTTCGGGTTCGATTCCCGTTCTGGTCGGGGAAATTTTTCTTCAAAGAAATTTCCTCTGACTTGCACTGTGGTCACGCGTATTCTAGAGCTTGCCACTCAGAATGCATTCAAGGCGTGTTATTTGGCATAGAAATCTCAACTAAGTACTAATGAAAATGACGCAAGTAATATTACGTTGAGACGGCGGAGTTCCTCTAGGAACGTTAGTGCCATATAAGAAGAAGAAGAAGAAGAAGAATGATAAATATAAACAAGTAGGGGAGATAGCGGGAGGGAAATATTTACGCTAGGATATTGGTGATGAATCTCTGTTGAGGCAAATATTCAGCCTTTTTCCAAGCAGTTAACATTGTTTGTTTTCTGCCATCAATGCATTGAACTGACGCTATGGTGAAGCAGGTGTTAAGGTTGTGCACAAAAAAAATATTTGAGGAATACCAAGTTATTCAATAAGTTATATTAAGTTATTAATTTATTTGGGCCGTGCCAGTCGCAAAACTGCTTTCATCTAGGATTTCATTTGCGCTAATCTTGATCATAATGAAGCAGTGCTACTTTTTTCGAGGTTGTTGAGATTAACAGATAGATTTTATTTAGTCACCAAGAAAGTAAATGTCTTGTTTCTCCACTAAGGATGACAGCTGCGCTTATCTCGAGCATGTACAAAAAAAACATAAATAATATCCAGAGTTATAAACAAGCGCTTTGAATTAAACTACAGCGTAGTTCTACGTCAACAATGCGGTCGTGTCTTGAACACAACCACCTATAATTTTTTTTTTTTGAAAAAGTGTCAAGTATTTGGCTTCATACTATACTCTAACAACTCGTTCTTACACAGTTTTTTCAATTCGAACATTTTATATACTCGCACTTCTTTTCGACAAAACGTTTATAGATGAACGTTCCTGCATTTCAAAGACATACAAATTGTCTTTCGTCGCATAGAACATGTATAACGTTAGAAGGTTTATAATATTATTATCAAATAGGATCTTTGCCGATATAGTTTTTCGCAATGGCTCGAACACAGCTTGGGGTATAATTAAATTTTCACACATAGCAAAAGTTTAATGAATTACACAAAAGCGTAATTCACAATACCGATAAGCGGATCATTCGGCGACGGAACGTATTGTTGGAAGAAGTTTTTCGCCACTCTACCAAAATCAAACCATTTCCAGGGTCTCGCATGGCCTTGTCATATATCTTCATGGCAAAGCTAACGAAGCACATAGACTCACATGTGCGTTGTCGTTTTCTTTTAATCCTCCCTCGGAGTGGTCTAACTAGGCTACAAAATTTATTGCTCCTTTGAGATAAAGCTCGGTGGAATGTGAAACCTCTTCTGCTCTAGTGAAGTCAACCGTGGTCGTCGTCGTTGTTGTTGTTCAGGCCCCGTAGTCGAAGGACCATTGGTGATACGTAACGTACCACATACACACTTTTCGTTCGTTGGCTCTTAGCCGTTTTCCAGGCAGCATATAATCATAAAAGCACTTTCTACAAAGATGGCCATTTATTTCGCGCCAGACAGAGAGTCCTGTTTGTAGCGTGGCAAAAGTACGTGAAAAGGCGAATGTTGTTCTACATGGCGCACACATTAGGGAATAGTAAATTTAGAATGGATGCTGGTCCCCCAGAGCACCGAGAATGCTCCGCTTGAAGCCTCCGCTGGGCGGGCGTTGTTACTCAAGCTGAACACATTGCTTATACACCCCCAAGTGAAAGGGCCTCTCAACCAGCCAAACATCTGGATTGTGGGACCGACTGAACCGTGGGTCGTGGAGATTTATGGTCACTATTATTATTAATGTGTTAGTGAAAGAAGTTAATTTAACTGTAATTAAATTCGAGGCGTGCTTCTGGTGGGTTCGTGTTGCTTGTGCTCCCGACGGATCGTAAATTAAGTGATGCTCTCCGCAGCTAATGTACGTTTTCTTGTGTGAATGAAATTTCATGTGACATGAAGGGTTTTTCCTTGATTTCAACACAAATTGTTAAAGGCCGATTTATATTCACTTTAATTTGTCTTTTTTCCGAAATTGAAGCTTTAGGTCGTGAAGAAACGTTCGGTCGTTTTTCTTGTGGAGTTGACCTTTAAAACGCGAATAGTTTCTTTATCTTTCAAATATGTTATAAATGGTTGGAAACCTTGCCTGACATGCCCAACTAAGAAGATAGCTATCTAACACTTGCACTCAACTTAACTTCGACTATGGCCTTCAACTAGTCCTTGTCCGCCAACAATGACCTCCCATTATGATATTTGCATTTTATCGTTCTGAACCTTGCTGGTGAACGTTTCCAAATGGTCAGCTCTTGGTGGTTGGAGCTGGGGTCTCCCAAAAAAATTTCTGGTCCCCGCAAAAGATCGTGTATGCGCGATCCTCAAATTCTATCAATTTCACGTAAACTTCAAGGCATTGAGTAGCATGGATAGGAAAAATCCGATCCGATAACTTGTCATTTTGAAGTTACCATCCCATTATATCTTTTCCATAGAAAGTCTCACCTCTGTTGACGAAAAACTAAGACGAAACTTTACTGAGACACCATTAGAATCATAGACAAAAACAGATGATCTTGGTATCAGGTACGGACTATAACTCACAGAACTTCACAACCAATGTATTTTGCCCTGGGAGAACCGAATTCGTCCTTTATTGACCAAAACTAATCGCTTTTGGTTATTGCACGATCCAGTTATGTACAGTAAAGATCCCAATTGAAAGTTTGGGCATGAGAGAGTTGTTTGTAGCAGATGGTTCACTGCCAATCAGTCTTGTCTTTTCACCACTCGCTTTTCACGTGGGGTGACATTGCGTATTTCGAAACGAGTAATTTTTGTTCGTTTCGGCCACTCTCGCCATTATGGGTCTCGAAGCAAGCTCGAAACGAGTGTAACAAATAAGGTAGTAGGGGAAGTGGGGGCATAGTGGTCACCCTAAGGAATATGCCCATTTTCTGCGTCCACATACCGTTTCAATTCCCGTTTCTCGAAGAATATTATAGTTCAACTCATTGTTGTTCAAGATAGCAAACGGCTTTTATTATAAAAATTCAAAATAGTATACTTTTCATCATTAGAAAAAAAGATGAAAAATCGAACATTATTTTTGCTTGGAGGTAAAGTGGTCACCTCGTGGGGGCAAAGTGGTAACCCGCACATATTAAGCTAAATAGGATAGATTTATGCGATTTTGACGTAGGATTACGTCTTTCGGCAACATATTGGGGTACAAATTGAAAATCGAATGCCGAGCACATCGTGAAAATTGTCCAATTTCAAACGCTTATTGCTCAGCCATTTCATGATAGGTTGATGAAATTTTTGCGTCAATCGATTTCGGCACTCCATAACAATTTTTTATATTGAAAAAAATAATATATGTCATGAAACTAACTATCGAACAATTGAAAAATCACAACCCCTATCCTAACGGAAATACCCACTTCTGATTGGTCGAAATTGACGACACATGCGGCGGGTCCCTAACAGAGACATCAAAACCAAGCTGCCTGGGGGAAATCGGCATTGCACATACATTAAAGTAGGGGTAGCTTTTGCTCCCACCGAAATGTGTTCCCTAACAGACACATCAAAACCAAGATGCCCGGGGGAAATCGGCATTGCAAATATATGCAAGTCGGGGGCATTTTTATATTGCAAGTAAGGTGAGTGATACGATTAAATTGAAACATTAATGTTGATTGCTTCGTGAAATTTCATATCATTGACCGATCATGTATTGTGAAAAATTTAGCACAAGTGTAAGTATAAAATTTCATATGGTAGCGGTTGTGTTAAAAATGACTTGATATATGAAACGATTTATTTCAATTTTCATAAATAAAAACCAAGGTGTGCTCCCGCTCGAGAACGGATCGTTTGGTTCAAGCTGTCTGTTTTGTTGTGTTAATTTTCACCCAAGGAAAGTTTATACGAGGAAAAAATTGGAAAAGTGAAGAAACATCAGAAAAAGTGATTTCCCTTATACTCCACGTATAGTATTAGTTGTTGTTAGTCCAATTAAAATTCGCATTGGGTTGAATAAACACTCAGAAAGTAAAAATTATAAAAGAAAATTACCTTTTTCAAATATGTCTTCTCTATATTAATGTAACATTGATGAGAAAAATTGATAATAGTGTTCGGTATTGGTAGTTATCTAATGTTACATTTTCTTTAGTTCAACCACACATAACACAGAAGGCATTTCGTCTAGGATCACAGAGGTTTTCATCATATCTCGTTCCACTTCGGTATCTTTTATCTGATACGCATCGTACACACCATCCAACGACTGTTTACCATCCTTCTATCATTATCACTCGGTAAACAGTGGTGGAGTGAACAAATAATACCCAACAACCAAACAAAACGGCCCTTTTCAGAGCCACCAAATTATTATCAAAGAGTTTAACGATGTAATTCTTCAAACATATCCGAAATCAACAGATAGCCTAACGGAATCCTACGTCAACTATGCGGTTGTGCCTCGAACACAACCTCATGTGACTTTTTTCGTCCAAATTTGTTCAAATCATATTTGACATGGTAGGTACATACATGAAATAAGCTTGGTCTATTCACGTAGAGTCTCAATTCAAATTTTCACATGCATACAAAAACATAGTATGAAACAAACAACATTCCGCATAATGAGGCTTGGTTTAGTTGGAGTGGCATATTTATTCAGGGTCAAAGTCACAAAAGATTCCTCTTCAAGAGCAGAATGTGATGCGGTATATCAGCTTTAGTAAACAGAACATTGTAAGTCGATATTCACCTATGTCCACTTTGCCCCCAAACATCAACATAATTTCTATGCTAATTAATCACTGAGATTAAACGAAATATCTGTTCACCTCTCCTAGAATATGTGAACAGTCGTCCAAACTGATGATTTGTCCAATATATCAGATTGAATAAACTAATTTTCACGAGAAATTTCTTAGATACCATGCGCACAGAACTACGGCCTAATGGCTATCGTGAAATAAATTTCTGTTTTTATTTATATTTTGACATGCGACAGCTCTACTGAAGAACAGATTGACTCAAAAGTCATTGAATTCTTCAAACATTAGGTGACTGTCTATACGGCATATATAGTAAATAGTTATACTACCAAACAAGCAGGTGACCACTTTGCCCCCCATGACCAATTTGCCCCCGCTACCCCTAGTAGAATTTCGAGCAAAATTTGACATTACGTAATATTGTGTTCGAGCGTTTTTTTATCTCGAAACGAAAACTAATGTCTCGATAAGAAATGGTTGATCGTAGTATGGAAAAGTTCTAGTGGAACGTTGTTTTTAATAGTAAAACTTACTTCAAATAAAATTTTAATTGCTCTTCCTTTGGGTTTTGACATCTACAGGTATGTGAGTATAAATACAATACTTTTAGTATGTCGCATAATTAATCACTTGTTATTTTATTAGCACTATGGAATCACAAAGAAATGTTATAAGCATCAACACTGCTCAAGTGGAACATTTGACAGATTTCATGGGCGAACTATAAATATAAAGTGAAGAGCAAACTTCTTCATAATATAAATAGTGCAAAAAAACGGGAAGAGGACCAAATAAAACCAAACGTTTGAATATGTTTGAAGAAAGCGTGTTGAGATCTGCCGGATTAAACGCTGCCGTCTGTGGTATAGCTAGGGCCAATTCGTTTGGTATCCGAATAAGGCGCCACCCATTACTTCAAGCAACGATAGAACCTCCGCCGGAAATTCAAGCAGAAGAAGAGAACGATGCTATCACCATAGAATATCTCGAAGAACAATTGGAAGGCGGTCGTATAGAAGCAGAAGAACGAGATAAACTTCACGTGCAAGATGGTGATGGAACGAAGGCGAGCATGCGAACCAACCAAAAAAAAAAGAAAAACTAGAACTTTTCCGAAGATACGTTCTGACCAAAGAACAATGCAACGTAACGCAAGCGGCTTAATTGGAGATAAAACGAGAAAGCTTAAAAATTAAAGAAACAAATTTGCAGTTGAAGCAACTTGCGTCGAGTCATACAGACATTGTTGATGTTGAGTGTTATGAATAAGATTTTTTTAAATTATTGTTTAGGATTAATAACTACTAATAACTATTGATATATTGATATATTGATATATTATCACTGCTATAACGTTTATTGTTGTTGTTTTCATACTGGAATTTTGTTTCGCTTTTTCTGGTAGTTCTTTAAGTTTTAAATACCATCGAACTCTTTGTTTGTGTCGTTCTTCGCTCTGGGTCTGAGTTGTAGCGAAAGTAGTGAATATTTCTGTGTACTTTTGTGCTGGTGAAGCTGTGAATTATCTCCGATCAATTGTGTGATACAACGCTACAGACTTCCACACTCATTTTTCCGATCGAGGCGCCTCTGCAGGAGAATAGCTGAAAGTGCTGTTTATAGAGTCATACCACTGCCTACATCTCGGAGCATCCACATATTTCCAAACATACCGTCACATTACGCTAACGTGCACAGTCATGGAGAAGAAATGCGGAAACTGCGGTGAGGATGTCACCGGCATCGAACCTGCTATATGCGGGCTCTGTAGTGCATTCTATCACGTTGGAAGAGAATGCTCAGGGATGTCCCGTACGGAGATGAACAATTTGTTTTCCAAGGGAGTCGCTATCTGGATTTGTCCATCCTGCAGACCAAATTTCGACGACAATCGCGTTCGTAATTTGTTGAAAACATAGGCAGCGTGTTCATGTAGTGATTTGCAATCTCAAATTGCTCAACTGACAAAGCTTGTGCAAGAATTGGCATCGAAAGTTGAAAGTCATTGCAGTCATCCGTCGGTGGTGCTTCCTGGTTCAAATATTGAATCTTCTGGTAGTGTATTTTCGAAAGAGGGGATCGATAATGGCAGTGACTCCAGACGTCTATACGTGAAAGACAAAGTCATTGCTCCTCCACCAATGAAAGGCACTAAATCAGTCGACACAAATCTAATTGCGAACAATGCTATTTCCGAACCAAAATTCTGGTTGTACCTCACAGGATTTCGCCCTCTTGTTACCACCGAGGAAATTGAAATATTCGTGAAGAACGCCCTGGAATCAACCGATGAAGTGAACGTGGTAAAACTGATCACCAAGGGATGCTGACCTATCAGGCTCAACTTTGTATCGTTCAAAGTTGGATTGCGTCCTGAGTTGAAGGATAGAGCTTTATCACCTACAAGTTGGCCGTCCAGTGTCGGATTTAGAGAATTTGAAGAGTCTGGATCAAAAAACCGGTAAACGCAAGAACAACAGAACGAAGGGAGAATGCAGCATGGAATCCGGGGCGCACTAAACGAAGCATTCTGGAAACTCCCAATTCCCTCAGCACAGTCGAGCATTTCCTGTCAGCAACCAGCAGTCGCCCCGTCCTGTGTCTGAGAGGGAAGAGGGGGTCTTCCAACTTGCTAATTCAGGCAAGTACAAACACAATACAGCCGTTTCGTTTCCTGATACGCCCGTTGATTCTAGCTTCCCTTCAACTTCATATATTATGCCGTCAGCCATCATTTCACTACTGGGACGCAAGCCTGCAAGCTCTATGGAAGCTTCTAATCCCCTCGCCACAGTCGCGTTATTCCCGCCAGCGTCCTGCAGTCGTCCCAGACCTGTGTGTGAGAGTGGAGAGGGAGACTTCCAACCCGCCATTGCAGGCAAGTGTAAATATGTATGCGATCAGAATAGTTCGCTTCCTGTGTTGTCTACTGCTTCCAGCACTGATCCTGATCGTCCGATGTCACTCTACTATCAAAATGTCAGGGGCTTACGGACCAAAATTCCGCAATTACGTTTACTACTAACGAGTTGTGATTATGACGTGCTCATTTTCACGGAAACATGGCTCCGTGCTGACATTGGTAGTACTGAAATTTCCAGCGAATACACGTTCTTCCGATGCGACCGAAACGAATCAACCAGCCAACATTCACGTGGTGGAGGAGTGTTGGTAGCGTTAAGAAATCACCTTAACTGTGAATCTGTGTTTTTGACACATTGTGACATGCTGGAGCAAGTAGCAGTTCGTATCAGTCTACATGGGCGATCCCTCTACATTGTTGCTATTTACCTACCGCCAAATTCTAGCCCCGAATTTTATTCCGCACACGTAAACGCCATTCAGTATATCATAAACCACGCTACTATAACGGATATAATTATATCAGTAGGAGACTTCAATCTTCCTAACTTGAAATGGCAGTTCGATGAGGCTACAAACGGTTATATTCCACCTAACGTAACCTCCGTACATGAACAAATTCTTGTGGAAACAATGTTCACTATTAGTTTGCGTCAAATTAACAGTTTCGTTAATTGTAATGGTAGATTGCTGGACCATGGCCTCTACAAGACGTCCGAGACGATAAGCGCAATTTCAACTTTCGGACATGTGATTTCAGTATACTGAACAACGTACTTGGTGATGTCGACTGGGAAGTGCTACTGCAGGATGGATCATTAGACGAGATAGTGGCGACGTTCTACGACAAACTGCAGAGAACAATTAACGATCATGTACCTAAAAGAAGACCATCGTCTAGCTCAAGTTTCAACAAACCATGGTGGACACCGGACTTGCGCAATATGCGCAACAACCTCAGAAAATCCCACAAACGGTTTTTTCTGTCACGATCTGACGACGACAGAGCCAATCTTCGTCAATTGGAAGCATCCTACAAAGTATTACTCCAATCAACCTACGAGAATTATGTGTCAAAGATCCAAGCAAGTGTTAAGCAAGACCCCTCACGTTTCTGGGATTTCGTCAAGCAACGAAATTCAAATAACCGAATCCCATATAACGTCAGCTACGATGGAGTGAATGCTCACAACAACACAGAAGCAGCAGACCTCTTCGCTACGTTCTTTGAAAGTGTATTCAGCAAAGGATCCCCGGTACAACGCCATGATTGTTACGCTCATCTGCCGTCTTATGATATCGACCTTCCTGATCATTTTTCCACATCCGAAGTTCTAAAGACTCTTGAGGATCTAGACGTTAAGAAAGGTTCTGGTTCGGATGGCATTCCGCCTTTGCTCTTGAAGAAATGTAGTGCTACACTAGCAGCACCAATTTCGTATATATTCAATCGCTCACTACAAGATCGGATATTTCCATCGACATGGAAAATGGCAATCATTGTACCAATCCACAAAACTGGCAACTGTAACCGCGTTTCAAACTATCGAGGTGTTTCTTTACTTTGCAGCCTCAGCAAAGTTTTTGAAAAATTGGTGCACAACGTTCTCTATAACGCAGTCTCGCCATTCATCTCTGAAAACCAACATGGTTTCATGAAGCACCGTTCAACAACTACAAATTTGATGTGTTACGTATCCACCCTGACTCGCGAGATGGAATCAAGAAAACAGATTGACTCTATATATATATATATATATATATATATATATATATATATATATATATATATATATATATATATATATATATATATATATATATATATATATATATATATATATATATATATATATATATATCGATTTTGCCAAAGCATTCGATACTATACCACACATCCTCGTTGTTGACAAAATGAAACGCATGGGCTTCCCGGGATGGATCACGGAGTGGATTTATTCGTACTTGACGGATCGCTCCGCTTCTATAATGGTTAATTCTGCCTACTCTCGATCATTGTGCATTTCATCCGGCGTATCTCAAGGCAGTGTTCTTGGTCCGCTGATTTTCAACATCTTTGTGAACGACCTGGGAATCCTGCTGTCATCGTTCAACCTCTCTTTCGCGGATGATTTGAAACTATTTCGTATTGTCTCATCTTCCATGGACTTCGCAGCCTTACAGAACGATTTAAATGTGATAATAACATGGTGTGACAATAATGGTATGCGGGTTAATAGTGACAAATGTAAGGTGATAACCTTCACTCGTGGCACCAATCCGCTCAATTGTCGATACTTGCTGGGGCTTAATCCTGTTGAACGAGTGCAGACAGTGTGTGATCTGGGCGTTAAATTCGATTCCAAGCTTAGTTTTAATGAGCACATAGGTACAATCACCGCCAAAGCATTTTCGGTATTGGGATTCATTCGTCGACATGCCTCTAGCTTCACTGATATTTATGCTCTCAAGACGTTGTATTGCTCGTTGGTACGTAGTATATTGGAATATGCCGCTCCGATTTGGTGTCCGTATCAGGTAACGCAAATTCTCGCGATTGAAAAGGTACTAATTTTTTTTTATTAGATTTGCTTTGCGGGAGCTACCATGGAGGGATCCAGAGAATCTACCACATTATTCAGATCGATGTCAGCTTATTGGTTTAGAGACTTTGTCTGCCAGACGTACAAATCAGCGACGATTGTTCGTATTCGACTTAGTACAAGGTAATATTGATTGTCCCGCCCTGCTCGAACGAATTCCGTTTTACGTTCCTCCCAGACGACTACGTTACTCACCGTTGTTGGCTATCCCTTCCCACAGAACTAACTACGGTCATAATAGTCCTTTCGACTCGTGTCTCCGCGTGTTCAATTAAGTAGGGGAAGATTTTGATCTAACAATGTCGAAACATGAATTTATTTGTAGAATTAGGAGATAAAATAAGAAATATTCAATCAGTCTGTACGAATTAAGCGAAGATGGTGTAAATAAATAAATAAATAAATAAAATATTCTGCGCAATTTAAGCGCTATCAGAATTTTATGTTTTGCCAAATACGCAACTATCGGCTGAACCGATAGTCTTTGAGACTGCTAGCTTTTAAAATATGACTAAGTAAAGCTAACTAACTAAGTTAAAAAAAACAAAATACTTCAATAAAATCAACCAAAAGAATCTTCATTATTGTTTGATTTATGATTGCAGATAATACATAAGCCATTCCATGTAAAACCGATATAGTGGTTCTCAGATTTTCATGAGAATTAGTAGTTTTGTTTCTTATCGAGTTTACTTACTTATACAAGTGAGGCATGTAACAATAGTTAAAAAAATATGGTCGCAGTTACGAAAATAAGTAATACCAGACTTAAAAAAATGGCCGCGATTTTTGATATTTATCGTTTATTATTACACAAAAAAAAAGTTTTTTCTACATATCAGGAAAGCAAAGAATCCCTGATAGCGTCTCGAATCCTTTGTGCTCTGCGTTCTAAGCCGCGATCACTACCTACTTCATTTGTTACTAACGGCGTAGTATCTAGTAACAATAGATCATTAAAATTAAACGGTAGATTATAAACTATACACATATTTTGCAGAGCACAACATACATTTATAATGGAAGCTGCCTTTTGTGGGCTGTATCGAAGTTTGCGGTCGGATGAAAGACACCTCCATCGAGCCTTCAAAGCACCAATACCTCTTTCTACAGAACACCTTGCGGTAGAATGTGCTGTGTTGAAAATATCTTCTTCAGAACCTTCAGTTGCTACTCGGTATGGCGTTAACAACCATATCCACTATCACCTGAAAATCAAGAAGGTTTTATCAATCACCAAATCAACTGACGCATGAAATTACATGGTAAACTCAACTCTCCATTCCGGAAATGTTCTTCAAAAAACTGTTGCTCTGCACTCGTATTCCACACAAACGAGTTTTATTGCTACTTACTATCATAGCGTTGATACTGTGAAACCCTTTTCGATTCAAATACATGTGTTCATTCTCCGTAGGCCTTAGAACTTTTGTGATTTCTCATCAGTGAGAAATTCACAAGCGTTTACATATGCAGAATTATTTACGTTTACATATGCATATTTATTCTCACCCGTTTACACCTATTTTCACGTGAATAAATCCATCTATAGCTATATATCTCCCTAATGTAAACCCGCCATTACACCTTGTAACTCACAACAAATTGTAGCAAATAAAAAAAACATGCCAAGATTTTTTCTCGTTGAACGTTCTGGTATGAATCCGTGCTGGTTCTTCGATATATTACTGTCAAAAAAGTCCTGCGGTATTTTTTTTTGAATTTTCATTTGTTCATAAAATTAGTTACAATCATCTGTTTTAAGCAGTTTTTGCCAAACGATCCACTCATTGAAAAAATTGCACACCAGCATGCAAGCAAAGCTATCATATACGCTTGGTCAGAAAGCTTATTTTCTTCTTTGCCTCTAACATATGCATATCGACCTCTCCATGCATCATGAAACAGCAGGATCGTACGGACCACGCAAAGCGAAAGATTCATATTCAGCTAATGTAGCAGATCCTGATTAAGAGAGTGCAAACTATATGATTATTTAGCTCGATAGATGCTATGGGAGGGTAGTCAGATTATAGTTTCCATTTTTAACGCCGCTATCCCTTGAAATATGTATATTCATATAGACCGCATAGTTTTACTAGCAACACCGCTCCAGTGAAAAGCAAAAACTCTCGCGTTTTATCTCTTTTCCCATTCGCTGCTCTCCGCAAATGGTGACTGAGTGATGACGTAATTTTTGACGTAGGACTACGTCTAACCGGAAGATATAGGGGGTGAAATGGAAATCTAGGCACTGAACAAGTAGGAAAAAATGCAAGATTTGGAACGCTTATAACTCGAGCATTTCTCAATAGATCGCAATGGTTTTGGCATCAATTGATAGGAAATATATCTACGCATCTATCATAATGAATAACATTTCATTTTTCTTGAGATAAATAATTGAATAATTGTGAAATATCAAGCATTGTCCAAATGCACTATGTGCCCATTTTTGATTGGTCCATTTTGTGCTCCTCAAATCGTACCGACCAAAACGGGCAACCAGAGCAGCAGCGAAATAGAATGAAGCACCATTGGAAAGGAAAAAGAAAAAAATGAACGAAACATTGGTCGCTGTCTCACACATGCGTAATTCTCGAGCCAGCCAGTCAGCTTAAAAATCCCCGCTCCGCTGCCGTAACGCTCATTCTCATTCAAACCGTACACCACATCGGTTCGCATCAAAACACTTCAACAAACCAACCCAAGCAGCCATGTCTGGACATGGCAAAGGAGGAAAAGTGAAGTGAAAGGCAAAATCCCGCTCGAACCGTGTTGATCTGGAGTTCCCCGCAAGGGTAGCTAGGCCGAGCGCGTTAGTACCAGTGCACCAGTCCACCTAGCCGGCGTTATATAGTTTCGGCCGTCGAAGTGATCGAGTTGGCTGGTAAAGCTGCTCGCGACGATAAGAAAACACGCATTCAGAACAGAACACATTCGGTTCGGTGGACATCAAGACAACAACGGGTAGTTGCAGTGAGTGGCAAACGCAATCGCAAAACGGCAGCTGGTAGCAGAAAAAAAAAGTTTGTTCTTTATACAATCTGTTTTGGTGGCAAATCCAGAATAAGGCGGCATCGAGGGCGTTCGAAATGGTTTTTTTCAAAACCACGAGTACTAAGTTTTCTAAAATTCTATAAAACACGGCGCTTATCAGGGCCATTAAACCTTTCAAAAAAGAGTTTACGAAATACAGTTCAATGCTTTCTAAAATAATATCAAAAATAATAATGAAACACAAATTGATTTTTTCATAATTTGTTCGCCAGTATATGATGAGTATGTGAATTTGGCAGTTGTTCTGAGCTTATTTATGGTTGGGGACTTTCCCGATTATTCAATATTCATCAATTTTTAAATTGCTTCTAGATTGAAAGTACAGTAATTTACATTTAGCTCGACATTCAGCTAATTGGACGGACCTGTAATGCGACATATTTAGTTGGACATTTTTATAAACATAAAGTTCGAGGTCCAAATTATGACCCCACATCGAAAGTCGACACTGTACCACTGTCATCGCAAATGTTCAATTACAGGTTAAAATCGCCTCCAATGCGACACTGAGTGGTGTTTCGGCACGTCGCATTAAATGTAATTTACTGTACAACATGTCACAAGCTGGATGGGAAGAAATTTTCCAACTGTGAAAGCTGTGGCGAGTGGCAAACGCAATCGCTAAACAGGAAGGTTTAGCCGAACAAGATGGGGATATCGAGTGATAACAAAACAATAAACTCTTTAGATTAAAGATAATTTTGTGATCCTGAAAAGGACCCTTTTTAGCCTGCATGTGAATCCAACGAGCGAACAAATCGTAATGAATGTATTTTTTTGCCATCGCTGCCTTTTAACGCTCTTCCGTTCGTCTCGTTGGACTCGCCCCTTTGGCTTAGTCTGCTGATTTGTCTCTATCCTGTGAGTGTGTACCGCTAGAGTACAAAAGGCGCGGATCCGCTGAAAAATATATCATTCTCTTTCAAACCGTAAATCAGTGTGGTTGTGTGGCATCGTTTCACATCACATCGCATCAACGGATTGGTGCCGGAGCACCAGTATACCTAATAGCGGTTATAGAATTTCGGCCGCCGGAGTGCTCGAGTTGGCTTGCAAAGCTGCTCACAACAATAAAAAAAACCCGCAAAACCGAACAGAACAGAGCACATTCGGTTCGGTGGCAACAACTAGTTTCAGCGAGTGGCAAACGCAATCGCAAAACGGAAGCAGGTAGAAGAAGGAAAAAGTTTGTTTATACAGACTGCTTTGGTGGCAAAACCAGCCACCGTAAAACACGGCGCTTTTCAGGGCCATTAAACCTTTCAAAGAAGAGTTATTAAAAGTTTTTCACAATACCAATGCTTTCTAAAGAGACATAATATGACATATACTATAAACCGATTTATTTTGTTTATCTTGTTCTTGAACTTATTGGTGGTTGGGGTCTTTTAAATTAATCATTCAGTTTTCAACCCATGCATGGTTTCCGAATTAAAAATGGCTTCAAATTACAACACATTGTATGCAGGATGGCATTAACGAATTTTCTCGGTAGCAAGAACTGCTTTCTTTGGTTGATAACTGATGTTGAAAAATGAATGACGTTACATCTGCATTGTATAGAAAAATAACTAAGGAGCAACATGATGAGCTATGTATTTCCTTATTCTTCTTTCTTTGTTTTTAAGAGGCTTTGAACTTTGCAGTTCATTCGCCTCTATGTATTTCCTGCTGCTCTGTTCTTATTTTAAAGGGCTTTAATCTGAAGGTCATTCGTCCATGTATTTACTGTTGGTTTTTCAGAACGCTTATAGCTCGTTTATTTCTCGACAGATCGTAGAGTTCGTCTCCAAAACCTCAGTTCTTTTTCATTTTTATTTACTTTGTTTGCGGAAACTACAAATCTTACAATTCATTCGTCTCCGAAACACGGAAACAGTTTAAGGTACGGTAATGTGCTCAATAGTGAAATATATGATAGTGAATGAGCTAATGACCACCTATGCATCCCCTATCACAGCCATCATTTTGATTGTACGATATGTGCATACGCCGAAAGATGCCCGGCGTTGAACATTTAATAAGTACAAAGCCTTCGGAAAAAAATCAAGAATTAACTATAAGACAGCGAGAAAAAATTGAGAAAGTTTGTAAAAAAACGCAAAAACACAACACCAAAGGTTCTTTTCAGAACCCCCAACATGTTCATGAAGAGTAAACAGTAAACTAATCCATTTTTCAGGTAGATAGGTAGGTATTCACGTAGCAGAAGAAAATAAAACAATATATTTAAAATATATATTTAGCAAAAGCTGTCCCCTTTGTATAGTCCTACGTCACTCCGGTTATGTCCCCGACATTACCCACCCGTCTTTTCTTGTATCATTTATTGCTTTGCACTTTTCATTGCAGTGGGTTTCGCTATAGTAAAATGGGACGATATATGTGGTTCAAACTTGTATGCAGGCTTCGAAAATGGTATGCGATGTTTGATACAGATCGGATATGCAATCAACAGTCTTCGTTCCTCTCTTAGTTTAATCACTAAATATTACACAAGTGATTACTGACATTCATACAAGTATCTGAATGATCCTCTCATATTTGGTTATATGTTCGTGAGAGTTTACTTGCATGACACATTGTGTATCATTCGATTTTGATCAAAATCCAAACACTGGTTTTAAGTCAAATATGCGCCGTTTTGTTCGATGACTTGTTCCCAACGAGATGCCAACTTCATAATACCCCTGTTATAGAAGCTCGCTTCCTTATTGACAAAAAACTCGGATAGCCAATTCTCACAGGCCTCTTTTGTGGCTAACTTCTGACTACCTAGCTCGTTCGCCATGGACAAAAACAGGTGGTAGTCACTTGGTGCAAGGTCCGGACTATACGGCGGATGCGCGTCACCAAAGAAGTGTGTGGCCTGGCGTTGTCCTGATGGAAGACAATGCGGCCTCTGTTTATCAAAGATGGCCTCTTCTTTATGAGTGCTACCTTCAAGCGGTCCAGTTGTTGGCAGTACAGGTCCGAATTGAGCGTTTGGCCATAGGGAAGCAGTTCATAATAGATTATTCCTTGAGAATCCCACCAAACACACAGCAGAACCTTCCTGGCCGTTAATGAGGGCTTGTCAACCGTCTGAGCCACTTCAGCGGGCTTCGACCACGCTTCACGTTGTCGTAAGTGACCCACTTTTCATCGCCAGTCACCATCCGCTTCAGAAACGGGTCGATTTTGTTGCGATTCAGCAGCGATTCACATGTGTCGATACGGTCAAAGATGTTTTTTTGCGTCAACGTGTGTGGCACCCATACATCGAGCTTCTTTGTGGATCTAAGCTTCTTCAAATGGTTAATAACGGTTTGATGACTTATCCCCAGCTCTTGGCCGATGCTACGGCTGCTACTATGCCGGTCTTTCTCGGCTAATTCAGCGATTTTGTCGCAATTTTCGACGACAGGCCTTCCGGAGCGTGGCGCATCTTCGACGACCTCTACACCAGAACGAAAACGTTGAAACCATCGTTGTGCGGTGGAAATGGAAACTGTATCGGGTCCATAAACTGCACAAATTTTATTGGCAGCTTGAGATGCATTTTTGCCTTTGTCATAGTAGTACTGTAAAATATGTCGGATTTTCTCTTTATTTTGCTCCATATTTGCGACACTATAACTCACGAACGACTTAACCAAACAAAACACTGTCAAGGACTATATTATAGCGCGCAAAAATACCTTTCCAACAAGCTATAGTATGACTCGATACAATGAATACAACTAGAACTACGCGCTTACAACGACACCTCGCGGAAATACAGCAGGACTTTTTTGACAGCCTAATATACGCCAGCGGTCAATAACAGGTTCAAAGCAACAGGGCGAGGTTCAACAGGCTATAGCCAACGATAGTTTAGGTGTATGGGAGGATGATGTCAACAGATTTTAACGAGCCGTGATGGAACTTTTATCACCATTTATGTGGAGGCGATGTGGCGTAGTTATAATATCCGTACCTTTCACGCTAAAGGTAATGAAATGACGCTTCCAAAAATGGAAGTAAAGTGACGAACCAGCCAAAAGTGTTGAAAACCACTATAATACAGAAAAAATGCATCACCATAATGTGCTGACACAGTTCATGACTAACGGAACACAAATCGAACATTTTTCCTTTGCCGATTCCAATAATTTGTTGGGTGCAGCAGTGCAGTATGCCCCAAGCAGCTTCCGCGATGTCATGGCAATAGACGATCATAAGTAGAGTAGAGATCGAGTAGAAGTAGCCATACGAATTATGCCGCCACGAAATTGCGCCCATGTAGACACCAGTCATTACAAAGTTTTCTCTTGGTACCATCTGTGAAATAACCCAGTTGAGCGAGTCAATATGTATTTTAACTAGTTCCGCGTCGTTCACTCGATCGGGGGAATATACAAGTATATTACGCATAGGTTGAGAAAAGCATCAGTCGTGGATATCATGATCCATTCTGCTCGATACAAAGCCCAAGAGCAAAATCCCTCCAGTGTGTCGATGATGTTGTAAATGAAAGATATCGAACTCAGTTGTGCCAGTTTGTTCGGTGGAGGCGCCGCGTCGTTCTTCATGCCTTCTGATGGAGAGTGCTTCTGGAACTGTGCATCACACGCAATCGTTGTTGTTGGTTTTACGTGTTGCCAAATATATATTGACGTGGTTAAGTGGTTAAGTGGTTATAATGCTGGAGGAACAAATATATAATCGCCTGTGACCGAATGTGTTTGAACTGCGAAAATGACCGCCGCGATGGCATTCGCCATGTGACTCAATACAATGCGTACATTGTTAAATGATCAGCTTGTGTATTGTTCTCGCGAAGGCTAAAATGAATCGTCAACCAATCATCTTTGACCCTTCCTCTACGGCAGTGTGCTCCGTCGAATTGCTACCGCTGAACGGAGCATTGTGCCGAAAAGTATGCACATCGCGCTGGTGTGATCGATGTGCAGTGTCACTTTCATGTCGTCTAAAGACAACGCTCGTTCACACAGCTCATCGCGCGGATGTCGCCTATAGACGACGCTCGTAGCTAGAGGTTCAACTGCTTCTACAAAACTACCCAAACTATCGGCCCTTTTCAAGTTCACCAAAAACTTAACTCCGCTATACGTTCTTTTATACATTGAAAGAGATTACTGCAGTGTAAAAAAACAATTGTGGGTGGTCAGACAGCTTTAATTTGATTATTTTTTCTGTATTATAGTGACTTTCAACACTTTTGGCTGGTTCGTCACTTTATGTCCATTTTTCGGAAGAATGTCGGGAGTGAGAATTGAACTCGTCATCTTTAGCGTGAGAAGTACGGATGTTACCACTACGCCAGATCACGTCCTCTTCAATTTGAATGATAGAAATAATCAGCATTTTTCAATGCTGTTTTTTCTCAAAATCAAGCATTTTTGGAAGAAAATTTATGAAGAAAACTTTTCGTATTTTCTAATGCTTGTTCTCCTAAAACAACAAGATTTAATGTGTAGGGGACTCATTATATCGATGAAAATTAGAATTTGTATTGTCTTAAGAATGAAGGGACTAGTGTTCTCATAAGAAAAGCATAATGGAACTACCTTTATGCATATTGACAAAGAGCTATCAGTGTTGATTTGATCTAAATCAGATGATCAATTAATGAAAAAATATAGATTTATTTTTGTCTTCCTTTCATTTTTTATTAATAAACATTAATTATTAAGTACCTTCTTTTCATTCGGTTTGAAATACGTTGCACTTTGACGTCACTTTTAACCCGAAAACAATGGTCGAATTCAAAAAAATTAAATGAACAATGAGAAAAAAAAATACATAAGTCCGAACACACTCCTGATTTTACATAAGTTCCTTCATGGCAATAAGTCATAAAAATCAATTCGCTTTTTATTATTTCGGATATTACTTCAAAACACATTGCAAATCCGTTTTTTGTGCGGGGGATAGGGATAGGGAAAAATTGCATAAAAAATCGCACTGAAATTCACCAATAGCTTTAAAAAATAGTGCACGCTACACAATTTGAAAACAACTTTTTTTATGCGGTGGATAGGGACCGCATAAAAAAGTTACCTTAAGAAAATAACCCAAGTCCTAATGATTCCATTCGTGATCAACATCCGATTTCCTTCTTTCACTTTAACAAGCGATCTACTCACTACTCGCAGATTATAAAATCATCTTTGCCCCTTTCAATGAGCTCCTACTAACACCTTAAAACAAACAAAACAAAACATGGGAATGGGAATTAGCTAACACTGTCCCTATGTAGAGCGATGAAAATTATATCAAAAATAAATGACCGATGACCTTATTTTTTTTTCAAATACCGCGCAAAAAAAGTCGCATTAAAAAATCGCATAAAAAACCGCACAAAAAAAGGTTTTACTGTACATATATTTTTTCCGTTAAATTTTTGTTTTTTTTGTTGAAAGATAGATAAACAAATAATGATATAATCTATACATATAAAAATGGATTTCCGTCTGTCTGTCTGTCTGTCTGTCTGTCTGTCTGTCTGATTCTTATGGACTCGGAAACTACTGAACCGATCGACACGAAAATTGGTATGTAGGGGTTTTGGGGCCGGGGAAGGTTTTCATGATATTTTATTTTTTTTTATTTTTTATTTATTCATCGTCTTCGAGAGTATCGTACAGACTGGTTATACTTATGATATATTCTTAATCCTAGCTTTAAAATAATCTTTGGTCATGTTGAAATCAAAAATTTGGCAGACATTGTTGAAGGCTCGAAGGCAGGAACTAAATGGATTATTGTAGCCATAGCATGTTCTATGCCCGGGAACAGCAATTAATGTGGAGAAACACAGCTGACGTTGAGGAACGTTTATTGGAATATGCAGAAGAAGATCTGCACACTCGATGTTTTCACTGAGGATGTCGAATACAATCAGTCGTTGTATCTTCAGTCGCCTTGCCGTGAGCAATTCCAAGTCGATTAGACGACAACGTTCCGAATAATGGGTAAGATGGACGGGATCATTCCACGGGAGATGTCGCAATGCAAATCGAATGAAACATTTCTGTACACGCTCGATACGTACAATCTCGGAAACGTGGTATGGGGCCCAGACCGGTGCAGCGTACTCTAAGTTGCTCCTCACTTAACTACAGTACAAAGCTTTTAGTGCATATACGTCGGTGAACTGTGACACATTCCGACGTATAAATCCCAGGATAGAGAATGCTTTGGAGGTGATAGCTGAGATGTGATCGTGGAAACGTAGCTTTGAGTCCATGATAACACCCAAGTCACGGATAGAATGTACACGATCCAAGAAAAGAGTGTCGATGTTGTATCGGTAGTCTATCGGCTCGTAGCAACGACTAAAGGTGATCACCTTGCACTTACTTGTGTTCACACGCATGCCGTTGTCTTTGCACCACTGCGCCTGAGAATCGATATCGGCCTGCAAGCTGCAGCAGTCCGCAGCTGATTTGATGACTCGGAAAATTTTAAGGTCGTCGGCAAACAATAGTTTTCCAGAAGATATTCGTAGGCACAAGTCATTTATGAAGATTACAAATATCAATGGCCCTAGTACACTTCCTTGGGGGACTCCGGACGCTATATCGAATGTTGTGGATCGTGCTGAGTTCACCTCAACAAAAGCTTTCCTACCGGTCAGGTAAGACATCAACCAATCGGATATCCAATCAGGAAAACCCATGTGCTTCAGTTTTCTCACCGTAAGATCATATAGTGATGATGAGACTGGAGTGCGTCGTTTGTGGAGCGTAAAAACAAGCTTCGTAATTGGAGTTTATCCCTCATCTTCATCGATGGAACTGTCGATATCGTGAATTTGACCATCCACCGCTACGCTGTACGTGTTATCTGAAGTGATCTTGTCGTTGATCGGTAGATTTTGAGATCGAAAGTTTTAGTCTGGACCATCCATTATATCGTCGGTTTATTGTAACACGTCTCAACGCTATAAAACGATTGTTTTCGCTCTCAACACCTATACACGGATAACTTGCACTCTGTCGTTTCTTATCGTAATGTCAAGTTTTCCGAAACTCCACTGGTCGACATAAGGCGTATGAAATCTGGAACACTAAAGGATGGCGATGAAAGTTTGGTCGTGGTGCAGTTTGGCTTGAAGAATGTCCGAGATCGGTTCTACAGTGCCTACTTACGTGATCGGAATCTAATATTGAACCACATCGGAATAAATTCAACGCGCAGAGTTTATGTTAACGGAAATTTGACGTCTTCAGCGCGCAAAGTTAAAGCTGCAGCGCTGCGTAAGAAGATAGAGGGCAAGTTGTCATCGGTATTTACCAAACTAGGAACTGTCTACGTGAAAACAACAACTGGAGGGCCGATCGTTGCAGTCCACACCGAACATCTACTGAATGATCTCACATAGTTCCGTAAATATTAATATTTGTAAAACTCCATTTTTTGAAGATTGTTTGTCCTATGTTTGATTGTGATTGTAATTTTTATAAAAATAGTACACGCCGTAATTGAAATTATAATATAATGATAAGGATCAATAGTTGTCATCTCTCTCTGTCGAAACAGCTCTCCAAAAATTGCTTTCCTTTTTTTATTTGATGGCTTCCTTGGCCAGTAACACCTCGATGAACATCCCAGGTGCAGTTTTGAACGCAGCGCTGATTTCAGGGAAGTTGAATGTTTGTCACGGAAATGCTCAAAGACTCTGTGCAAGGAGGTTCAGCAAGTTGGATGAAGTAAAGGTGGTCTTGAAAGATTCTAAAGTTAGTCTGGCGTGTTTGACTGAATCGTGGTTGACATCTAAAACTAGTAGTCGAGCTATTGCTATTCCCGGGTACACCGCGTTTCGCAATGATCGAGTTTATAGACGTGGAGGAGGAATAGTCACATATATCAAGGAAGGTTTGCACTGCTCAAAGGTGTTTAGTACCGAACTGTCATCAGCGTCCGATGATCTAACTGAGTGCCTGGCTGTTGAACTTCGACTAGGTAGTAAACGAGTCTTGTTCATGTGTGTTTACAATCCTCCAGAAAATGATTGCTCAAACTTTTTGTACGAGAAGCTTACAAATTTCGCTGTTCGATACGAAAGCATATTTCTCATAGGAGACTTCAACACCGACTTATCTCGACCGAGCAGAAAACGATCCCAGTTTCAAACTATGCTTGATGGCTTGTCACTTACGTCTATTGGAGTGGAACCTACATTTTTCTATCGGGATGGTTGCTCTCAGCTGGACTTACTTGTTACTAGCGACCGTGAAAAAGTGTTATGCTTCAACCAAGTCAGTTTCCCTGGACTTTCTCAGCATGATTTGATTTTTGGCACATTGGATTTCGACGTTACATCTGAGGAGATACTTCACACATATCGGGACTACGTTAACTTCAACGCACAAGCTGTTGCTAGTGCAATCAACTCTATTCCTTGGCATCAGTTTTACACTTTTGGTCATCCCAATGAGCTTGCGGAGTTTTTCAATAGTCATATGACAAATATCCACAACGAATATTTCCCACTTCGTACGGTGGAGAGGAGAACAGCATCGAACGCATGGTTTAATTTCGACGTACGCAGGTCTATAATAGAAAGGGACATGGCGTATCGAGACTGGCGTAGAGCTCCTTCAGAACGCAAGAATCAGACATGGCAACAGTACAAGAGGCTAAGAAATCGAACTAACACGATGATATCGAGTGCTAAAGAGGAGTATATGAGTCGTTTTCTGGACAGTCGTATTCCTCCCAAAGTCCTATGGAAACGTATCAAAAATTTAGGCGTTGGTAAAGAGAAGACGTCTGCTGGTTGTGGTTTTGATCCAGATGAAGTGAATCGAATGTTTGTGTCAAACTTTGCTCAAATGAATAATGTCTGGAGAACTGGACACACGCAGTTGCATTCATCGATCTGTTTCTCATTCCGACCTTTAGAGTATTGGGAAGTTGTAAATGCCATTTACGATGTAAAATCTAATGCAATTGGGTTGGATGGTTTGACGATCAAATTCATTCAAACAGTTTTACCATTAGTTGCTGATGAAATCACATATATTTTCAATTTCTTGATAAGGAACAGTGTTTTTCCTCGATGCTGGAAACATGCAAAAATACTGCCAATTCGAAAACAGCCACATCTGAATGCGCTTACCAACCTGAGGCCGATTAGTGTTCTCTGTTCATTATCAAAAGTTTTCGAAAAACTCATCGAGAAGCAAATGTCACACTATATAACAGAAAACAACTTGCTATCAGAGTATCAAGCTGGTTTCCGGAAGGGCCATAGTATTGAAACAGCAGTCATACGTGTATATGACGACCTGGCGGTAGCATTTGATAGAAAAGGTGGATCTATTTTGCTGCTTCTTGATTTCTCAAAAGCGTTTGATACAATTCCACACCACAGATTGTGCAGTAAGCTGGAAACGCAGTTCAACTTCTCTTCTGGCGCAGCAAGACTTATTTGCTCGTACCTTGCTGAGAGGAAGCAAACTGTTTTCTGCGGTGACCGACGCTCCAGTAGTGCTGATGTAACTTCAGGTGTACCTCAAGGTTCCGTGCTAGGACCACTGTTATTTTGTTGCTTCATCAACGACCTCCCGAACGTTCTCCAACACTGTCCCATACAACTATACGCAGATGATGTTCAGCTTTACATTAGCCGCTTAGGCCCGAGTACCCGTGAGATGATTAGAATGATAAATGAAGACCTTGGAAGAATATCGCAGTGGACCCAGCGTAATGGATTATATGTCAACCATGCTAAATGTAAGGTTCTGTTGATCAGGACAAGATCACGAAGCATATCACAGTTCAGTTTGTTGCCGAATATAATTATGGATGGACAAGTGATTCAGTGGACCGAAAAAGCAAGCAACCTCGGCTTCATATTCCAGAATGATCTTCAATGGGATGGACTCATACGCCAGCAATGCGGTAAAATTTATAGTAGTTTGCGAACGTTGTACAGCAGTGCATCATGTGCCCCCATCACAACGCGCCTGAAACTTTTTAAGAGCCTGATTCTTCCGCATTTTTTTGTTTGGTGATGTGTTTCATGTAAATCCGAGTGTAGGATCATTGGATAGGCTGCGCGTTGCACTAAACTGTTGTGTACGATTCGTTTATGGTTTAAACCGTTACTCTAGAGTGAGTCATTTGCAACAAAACCTTGTTGCCCGTTTGAACGATTGTATGCATATCGCTCTTGCATGTTCATCAGGAAGATTTTGACAAACTGTACGCCAATTACTCTGCATCAGAGACTGATTCCGTTCCGAGGTCGTCGTGTGCAAAACATGGTTATCCCTGCAAACAATACATCTGTTTATGCTAACTCTTTGTTCATCAGAGGGGTTGTAAACTGGAATATGTTACCATCCGAGTTAAAGCGTTCAACATCGGAAGCAATTTTTAGGAGAGACTGTTTACGCTACTGGAATAGTTTATGAATGAATAGTTTAGTTAGATTAAATTTTATTGTATAAGTCTTGTTCATGTTTCATCACAGTATTGCCATCGGAAGTAGTGATTTAAAAAGGTGTTCTTTATACTACTGGACAATAAATAAATAAATAAAAAATAAAAAAAAATGCGGAACAGTATCGAAAGCCTTCGAGAAATCAATATAAACAGAGTCCACTTGATTTCTGTGTTCAACTTCACGAAAGAGCACGTTGGTGTAGCATAATAAATTGGACGTTGTGGAACGATGGGGTACAAATCCATGCTGGAACTCAGATATCATCGATTTCGCTGCAGACAGTAGCACTGTGTGGATCAGTGATTCGAGTAGCTTCCCTAGGCAACATAGGATGGATATTCCACGGTAATTTTCAACGCGCCGCAAGCTGCCTGATTTGTAGATAGGAATCATCTTCGCAGTGTTCCATAGGCTAGGGAATGTTCTTTCCTCGAGCGACTTGTTAAAGAGTATTGTCAGAGGAAAGGCCAATGATGAAGCGCAGTTCTTCAACAGGATAGGTGCTAAGTCGTCCACTCTGGCTCCTTTCGTCGCGTCTAGTTTTTGCAATGATCTTAAAACTTCCTCGTGGGTAAAATTGAAGAATGGTAGGTGGATATGATGCGACGGTAGGTTGCGAAAACATCCAGATCCTGGTTGAGGCAGCTCAGTCATGAACACGCTTTGGAAGAATCGTCGAAAAAAATCAGCAACTTTTGAGCCCCTCCCCCCCTATCTTAGGGGGCTGCCATACAAATGAAACACAAATTTCTATATTACTCGAAAATTAATCAAGCAAATGCAATCAAATTAGGCATCTGCAGGTTTTAGGGTGTAATAAATGATTCTATGGTGGTTAGATACTCCACCTCTCTCTAAGAGGGGGCTACCATACAAATGAAACACAAATTTTTGCATTACATGAAAATTAATCAAGCAAACGAAACCAAATTTGGCATGTGAAGGTTTTAGGGTGTAATAAATGATTCTATGGTGGTTAGACACTCCTTCTCCCTCTCTTAGGGGGGCTACCATACAAATGAAACATAAATTTCTGCATTACTCGAGAATTAATCAAGCAAACGAAACCAAATTAGGTATATGAAGGTTTAAGGCGCAATAAATGTTTTCACGGTGGTTAGACACTCCACCCACTCTCTAAGGGGGAGCTGCCATACAAATGGAAGACAAATTTCTGCATGACTCGAAAACTAATCAAGAAGATGCCAAGTTTGGCATACGAATGTTTTAGGGGACACAAAACGTTTCTATGGCGAATAGACACTCCTCCCGTCTCTCTGAGGGGGGAGGGGGGAGGGGGGCTGTCATACAAATGAAGCATACATTTCCGCATAATTCAAGAACTTATCAAGCAAACGGAACTAAATTTGGCATGTGGAGGTTTTATGGGAAAGAAACATTTCTAAGGTGGTTCGACATTCCTCCCCCCTCTCTAAGGGGGTCTCCCATACAAATGAAAAACATGTTTCTGCATAACTCTAAAACTAATCAAGCAAATGGAACCAAATTTGGCATGTGAATATTTTAGGGGGCACGAAACGTTTCTATGGTGAATAGACACTTCTCCCCACTCTCATGAGGGGGGAAAATGGGAGGGGTCTGTCTTCATTCTATCATATTTTCTGTATCAAACATGTATTCCATGTAACGGAGAAGCGTGTTATTTGCAAGTGGTTGAAAAATCTTGAACGAGAATTGTGGCTGAAAATAATCTGATATTATAATGATGGGTTTTGGTAGAAGTACTAGGAATTTTTTAGTTAAAGGTAAAATCATCGATTAGAAGATCAACCAATGAACAGTTCTGCGATTGGACTCATGAACTTGCGCTTAGTAAGAAAACGTGAATGTTTCAAGGTATTGATAACAAAAAACAAATTTTGGGCGGGACGAAGTTTGCCGGGTCAGCTAGTGGATGATAAAAATGATTGTGTCACATTTACCCGAAACCCACTCACCCGAAAGACAGTTTCCCGAAAGACATTCACCCGAAGTCCACTCACCCGAATGCGACAGCTACCCGAATGTAACATCTGCCTGAATGCGACATTCACCCGAATGCAACAATTACCCGAATGTAACAATTACCCAAATGTAACATCTGCCCAAATGCGGCACTTACCTGAAAGAAGAATATATTCGAATAATACGTAAATTTTATTATTAGGAAGCATTTGCATATTAATTTCTGATTTGTGTTATATGAAGATCATTTTTTTCTCGTACGTTCATTTCCATTCAAAAAGTATTTTTCATGAGAAGTGCAATATAGTTCTATAACATATTATGAAGTTAAAAAAAACTGAAAAACTGATTTATGATTAGAAATGCGAATTTGATTATACGATGTTTGGCAAAATTGTTTGAAAATTAATTAACTATTTAGGAAAATAAACATTTCGAATACATTGTTAAAGAATAATTCTCAAAAATTGAATTAAGCATTAAAAACTTTTATATTCTAAACATAACGCTGCCCCCACCATTTTTAGAATTTTTTCATTGAAAAAAACCATTCTAATTTAAAAAGTTTAACGTACAGTGATGCCATGGCAAACTCACCGAAATGGAGATATAAATTTTTGAAATTTTATGAAATTTCAATTCATTGTGAAATCCGAACCATACAAATGAAACACAAATTTATCATAGCTCGAGAACTAATCAAGCAAATGGAGCCTAATTTGGCATGTAGCGATTTCAGGGGGCAATAAATGTTCCTACGGCGGCTCGATACTCCTTCCCCTCGCTAAGAGGGGGCTACCATACAAATGAAACACACATTTATGCATAACTCGAGAACTAATCAAGCAAATGGAGCCAAATTTGGCATATGAAAGTTTTAGGGTGCGAGAAATGTGTATATGGTTTGACACTCCTCCCTCCTCTGGAAGGGAGAGGGTGCATCCTATAAAAGTATTACAGATATTTTAATCAATCATATTTCAACCAAACATGATATTTGAATAATTTTCGAAAACTTTCGAATTCAAAATGGGTTGTTCATCGTTCATCATCAATTACATCGTGACAAGTGTTGTTAGCCCATTTTATGTTTGCTCTAACGAAATTGATCGTTGTTCGAAAGTGGAAATGGATTTTCAGACGAAAAAACACTTACAGTAAAACCTGTTTTTGTGCGGTTTTTTTGGTGCGAGTTTTTTTTGTGTGATTTTTTGTGCGGTTTTCTGTTCTTGTGCGGTGTATGGGAAGAAGCATATTTGACGAAGTTATCGTCCATTTAGTTTTTTTCGATGGTTTATATGCATTTCAGTGCGAAAAAAGCTTTTTTTTTGCGTCTCAATTATCCACTTCTGAAATCATTCCCCTCCTCTCATCAAATGCTCTAATTTTTGCATGACATGATTTCTAACAGCAACACGTTTCGACATGCAATTAAAAGCACAAAACATCCACGCGCAACCGAAAAGATAAATTGTCCCACCGCAAAGCAGAGAAACAAAAGGAGGACGGTGAATGGCGTGGATTTGAGTTATTTTCTTGGGGGAAACTTTTTTTATGCGGTCCCTATCTACCGCACAAAAAAAGTTTTATTTTTCAAAATGTGTACCGAACACGATTTTTTAAAGCTGCTGGTGAAGTTTACAGATTGTGCGGTCCCTATCCTCCGCACAAAAAAAGGTTTGCCTGTATAACTATATTGAAACGAATCGCCAAATGTGTTGGTAAGCGCATAACTCGAGGAAGGAATCGTTCATTTTAATATATTTTCTGTATCGAACATGTATTCCGTGTAACGAAAAAATATGTTTTTTGCAAGTGATTGAAAAATCTTGAAAGAGGATTGTTTCTGATAAATAATTTGATATTATAATGACGAGTTTAGGTAGAAGTACTAGAAAATTTGTAGCAAAACGGAATTGTTAAAAGTCAATTAGAAGATCAATGTCAGTCAATGAACAGTTCTGCGATTGGACCCATGAACGTTCGCTTAGTTCATGGTTCATGGAATTCATGCTTCATTTTGTTCATGTTCGTGGAATATTAGAAAACGCATACTGCTACTGGACATTACGACTAAGATTCCGACATCGCATAGAAATTCAGTAACTGATTCATTTTATTGAAAAACGAGACACAATCCATTTGCGTTATCTCATATTACCAGAAATCGCAACCCATCACACAAACCCCTTTTTAGTCTCTGTCATACGTAGCATAGTAGCATGAAGAAAAATATTGAATAATCAAATATCAATTTCACGGAAAAGCAAGTATCTGAAGACGCCATTTGGCTTAGACAGTTTTATATCAATGGCATCTCTCCGTATGTGAGGCAAAAATGATGCTGCTATTCTTCAGCACTCCCCTAACAAAATAAAGTTCGATATTGATCGTCCGACTATGATGTAATAAAGTGTGTGGCAGTATTGGACAGAGCAAGAGTAGGTACGGTAGGTATGGTACGTTATGGCAGAATTTTATTCTGCCGACATACGTTAGCTACCGATGGATAGGAAATGGCTTGCAGAACGAAGAAAAAAATACATTCTCCGGAGGAAATGTAATTGAACCAATGATGGAGATTGCGATCAATACGCGCGCGCTGGATGCCGGTTTAGATAGCGTGTCAAGATGCTATGATTCACCTTGATTCCTTCGTGCCAGGCATGACTAGCGGTTCGCTTCCGGCGGAACGTACGTCAGATGGTAGTATTCTCCCTCCCGAAGCATTGCTAGATGATTGATTGGTTAAACTCACTGAAAAAAAGCAATGGGAGACGGCGAAATGCAAGCATGACATTTATTTCTGAACACATTACAAATTGGAGGAAAATTAACGAGCGAGATACTACTGATCTTATAGCTGTATAAGAATGCGTGTTGGGTATTTCTCACGTAATAACAGTTTTATTTCATGCATTATTCAAACCCATATAAAAACAAATCTTCGGAGCACATATGATAATATTTTCCCTCGTACAAAATCAAACCGGAAGAGAAGAAACATAACACGTACATCGGATGATTAGTTGCCCGAGACCAACGCATCTGTGCACACACATGTAAATTACGATTTCAAAGCAATTGTCTCGCTATCTGTATCCGTTTACGTACATCCTGCCGGGATGGTAGGTTCACTCTCGCCAGGATGGTTGGTTTACAGATTCATTTGACAGTCATTTCGTTTGATTGAGGCAAATTCATTTACGACATACTTCAGGCTGTTTCCTTTATTGGCGCCCGGAGGATTCTCTCGCTGATGAAAAGATTCAAGGTGAGCAACCCGCTTCATGGCTTATTTTACTGCCCCCACTGAGCAAATGCTATGGAGCAGCATAGGTGGCTGAGTCGGTCACGAACCAGCAATAACCATTACTTATGGGCCCAATAAGAAGCCGGCTCCGGATTCCGTTTCCTGAAAAGCTGGTGCTTGTGATTGCAATAAAAATGTCAGGACTCATCAGCGTGAAGAGATTCTCGGAACGTGTCCTATTTGGTGGCAGCTTTCCGGCAGTATTTTGATTGTTTTGAAGCGCTTTATCTGGAAACATTCAGCTGGGGAAACATTGGCCGAGCTATTTCGTAGTATTGGTGATGATTGATTAAAGTGTCCTATCTCTTAAGAAGAGTTTGTATCATCAAAGTTGCTATTGGATGTGCGAATATGATCACTACTTGAACGTGCACATTAAAGTTTCAATATATTTCGTCGATTTTGTTTCAGTTTCCCTATTCACAACATAAATAATTCGTTTCCCAACCTCTTCTATCGTTCAAGGGAGAATAATTTCAACTGAAATACTCATTGTTTTGTCATGTGTTATAAATGGCAGATACTGATCACTATGTTATGTTCGTATGTTCAAATCATACCACGCACCTGCAAGAAACTTTCCCAAACAACACGTCCGACAGCATCCCTTATAGTTACACCAAGGTTATTTCAAATCTACACGAGTCGATTCACTGCTCACTGCTTGCCAAATGGTTGATAAATTATGCAAAAGAGCAGCAGCAGTAGAGAGTTGACCCCAACCAAAAACACCGTCCAATGGTACGACTGCAAAGCAGAAAAGTTACCTTAAAATATAATTCACTGCGTACATAATTTATGCTGCTCATATTGGACACATTTTGATGCTGACAGAGAAGTTAATTAAGTTTCCGGCGCACATAAAAACAACTAACATCAAATTTTACCTTGCCACTGAAGTGGCAAACTCGTAATACTCTCAACTTTCCCACAGGAAAATGTATCTGGTACCACGTAAACAGTCCGGAAACTACACATAATAACGGCAACTCGAATTCCGGATGGATGGAGGTAAAACTTTTGCAGGAATACATTTGCATTAAATCATAAATGTGCAAAACTGTCTCATGACAGGTCGGAATGTTTTATTAGCACTGTTAACGATGTCGTAAGGAGGCATTTGGGAATGTCAATCAAATCTGGAGGTAATCATCTTATTAAATACTGCTGCTAAATCCTTATTTCAACACCTTCAAATGACCACTATACGAAGCCGATAAGTTCAAGGTCGTAACGTCCCTATGATGGGCTTGATTCATTTCTCCACAGTTTTGATTGAAACTTGAATCATTGTCACGTTCTGAAACAGCAAGAACAATTATTTGCATTATGAAATCATCTAGAAATGATTTTATGATATTCTTCAAATTTCTGGTATCAAATGCATTGATAATAATGAGTTTAAGTTACACATCGGATAAAGCTTTTCAATGCATAGTGCTCAAATAAGTTGAGTGCAACAAAATAACTGTATCTTGTGATAGTGTTTTATTGTTAATTGAAACTTATCAGAGAAATTTAAGAATCAACGTTTTAGTACAAATATTTAGTAGCACTGACAAGGCCTGATTAATGCATGCTTGCACAGGGGGGCGCGAGCGATTCGCAAAATATTTTGTTTATTTTGGGTTATCGTCTTTACAGCATGGTCTGATTCACAATGTCTTGTGTATCGTTTTTGCTTGGTGTATTTCTAACGGTGTGACTTGCAAGCCCTGCGACTAACCCCACTGTCTTGCAGGAGAACCATCATGATACTGCTGTTCTACGTCCCGAGTGCCACCAGGACTGTGCAAAGACGCTTATCGCGGCATTAATTCGCTTAGAGAAGCTGAGTCCGGGGTTTTGTGGATTTTCTTGGGGATTGGGAATGTCCATTACTCATCCAACTGTAATCTAGACTGTTCTCCTGAACCAGTGCAAGCCAGAAAAAGAATTTTTGACCACTAGGTCATGGGCCATGGACCAAAAAGTCCGAACACACTTCTAAATTCACACAAGCATTTTTTGGAATAAGTCTTTAGTGGAATGTTTTGGCTCCCTGAAATGAACCGACAGTTTACGTGATATTGAAGAACTATTTATATTTTGAATTTGAAATTGTAATAAAATTATTCATTTTTAATGTTTTAATCATTCGTCATACAAAACATTCAAAAGGTCAATGTACACGCATGAGAAACAATACCCAAACTAACATTAACAAGAATACTAACGAATCCATAGCTCACAACAAATAGAAGCAAATCGTTATTCTTATCTCGGCTCTTCTTGAATGCCTTATATCATTAATACACCCGTATTTTCGACATATTTGAGTCACCAAATGTATTCTGTTAGATTTTCAACGATTTGACACACAAAATTTTATTTGCAATACAAAATTTCACAGAATATCATTGACCAATAGAATCCATATCAAAAATCGCCGAGAAAAAAAATGAAAAAAATATTTTTCCGTTTGATAATTGAATAAGAAACATGATTCCTCCAGGGCAACTAAAATGCCAATGTTTGAGAAAACGTCATTCAATTCTCGTACATAAAATAACATTCACTGGTTGGCGTTCAGCACCCTATTGCGAACATCAATAGCAATCCTTTTGAGCTAATTTGAGCTAATCCAGTAAAAGGTATAACCTTTGACCTAGCAGGATTCATTTTCTCCATTGGCATTCGCTTGTTTTTTTCCCCTGTTGGGTGTGAACCACTGCGTCCATTATTTTGAACTATTGTGGTATACCCCTTTTTTATACTACACTTCAAGCTTATCTCTACTCATTGATGAAGATGATGGAGTAGACTGAAAGCTATAGCGTGATAGGTGCCAATCAGGAATAATCTGTTTGATAAAATTTATAATCCTGATCGGCGACGCAGACCAAATTTCCTTGGGCTCCAGAGTAGCTTTATCAAGGTGTCTGCGTCTAGTTAGAGCTCCGCAGTTACAGAGCAAATGTTCCGAGGTTTCGCTTTCGGCATTACAAAAGCGACAAATATTATCTTGTGCTAAACCTATGTTCTTAAGATGGTATTTACTCGGGCAGTGTCCTGTTACAAGACCAGTGAATGTGCTTAAGTCTTTCTTATTAAGGCTTAGCAGCTGTTATTAAAGATGATGATGATGATGGTCCCACCTCATACCCCTACAATGGTTTGAGCAGGACGATTTATCATTAAGATAATTTTTAAAGTTTAACAAAGCACATCTGGAACCAGTATGCAAAATAAAACGAACTGGTTCTGTTGCAGACATAAATTGATATCATAAGAACATTAAACAAAAGACGGAAACCGAAAAGTAAAGATATAATCCCAAGGCATATCGAGCAAATTTCCAACCCGGGAAGATCCTTGACTGATCGGGAATCGAACCCGATATCCTCAAGTTTCCACTAGATACTTACACTGAGATCTGCCGCGGTACAGAAAAAAACTCGATATAACCATCTGCTAATACGATAGTTTACAAGTATTCCGTCTGGGCTATCCCTGGTTCGAATCCGGTTTCCACTGAAGACCCTAGAACATTTCATTGTATAACGATTTTCGCCAGTGTTCAAAATCAAGTTATCTATGTCTACCGAAACGCGCGCGTGGCTCAAGCTTTTGTAGACTACTCATTTATTTTTTTTTTTTTTTTCAAATCTAACTTACAACAACAATAATGTAACAAAAATCCATCATCATCAATACGAACATGATAGCTTATGCAAACATAGAAACATTGAAACATTTTTACAAGTTCATAACACAGATTTCACATGTGACAGACACAATTCTTTGAACTCAGCTATTGTTGCCGCTCGTTTGATATTTCTGGGCATCGAATTGAAGAATTTTAATCCTTTATACAATAGTGAATTTTGGGACCTGCTAAATAAAAAGTTAGGTGTTCTTGCATCAATCGCGTTTCTTGTATTATATCTATGCAAATCACTTCCTCGTTCAATTCGATCACACAAGTATCGAGGCAGCATATCATTCAAAATTTTAAAGATGAACACCATTGTCAAGTAATAAATCCTTTGCTTCACAGATAACCACTGTAGCGCGTCCAACATTATGACAGAGGAAGTGTATCTATGACATCTTAAAATTAATCGCATGATTTTATTTTGTAACCGCTGCAATCGCAATAGTTGTGTATTATTTGCAAGAAACAGGATGGATGAGCAGAAATCTATGTGTGGTGAGACGAGTGATTTATATAGTTTGACTTTACTAATTGCGTTTAACTCATTCTTCAAACGACAAATGACGCCGTACTTTTTAGCAACCTTTTTGATGACATTATCAATGTGAGACTTAAAAGTTAGTCTGTCATCAATAACTACTCCCAGATATTTTATTTCTTTAACCCGTTCAATAGTCTCACCATCGATTTCAAAATTACCGTTATATCTGGAGTTTGCTGAAGAAATGAGCATGTATTTTGTTTTATTAACATTCAACTTTAATTGTTTGAATTTCAACCACCGAGCGAGAGAATGAAGATCTTCGTTCAAGTGCTCCGCGATTACATTCAACTCCTTAGCTGCGATGAACAGAACAGTGTCATCCGCGCACAAGTTGATATCACAAAAACGTAAAACCCGCCGCATATCATTAATATATAAAATGAATAAAATGGGCCCTAACACACTTCCCTGTGGTACACCAAGTGTGTTATCGATGGGAGTAGAAATAAAATCGTTGAAACGAGTCTTTTGAGTTCTATCACACAAGTAGCTTTCAAACCATTTGTATGATGTCCCTACAATTCCAAAGCGCTTCAATGTTTGCAACAATAAGGCCCTAGAAATTGTTTCAAAAGCGCGTTTCAAATCCAAGAACACCGCAAAAATAGTTTCTTTAGCCTCGATATTCTCTTTCCATTTTGCCAACACCAGATTTAGTGCGGTCTCACAAGAGTGTCCCTCTCGATATCCCGACTGTTCCGGTATCAGCAAACTGTTATTGTCAATAAATTTCATCAGCTGGCCTTTCACAACAAGTTCTAAAATTTTTTCTAATGTGTGCAACATGTTAATGGGGCGGAACTCTTCGGCTTTATCCGTCCCATTAACTTTGGGGATGGGAACCACAAGAGATTCCTTCCAAACTTCAGGCACGTGCCCAGTTTGCAATGATTCATTTATCAGGCCTAGCAATTCGTGTCCAATAACATGAAAGCAATCTTGTATCACTTTTGCGTTGACATTGTCGATACCAGCCGATTTATGCAAAGAAAAACAAATATCTCTCAACTCTGCAAATGTGATGGGTAGAAAACATTCTAATCTGCAATTGCTGCTTATCGGCTGTATTATTTCGTATGGCTCACTGACCAATTCAATACTTTGATTGATCAATTGAACACTATTCACGAAATAACTGTTGAATTTTTCCGCAATGATTTGTTCCGAATGTTCTTCTGAACCTTCAAAAGTTATGGACCGCGATAAACTATTTTTAGTGTTAAGTAAACTTTTTAGTATTTTCCATAACTCCTTGCTGTTATTCTGATGTTGATCGATTTTCCTCTGTATATATTCACATCTTGTCTTTTTCAAGGCTTGTGAATATATATTCCGCGCGCAGGTGTACCTTTTCCAATCGTTTTCTATATTACTTCTACAAAATTTTGAGTACATTTTATCTCGTTTACGTTTGAGACGCAAGAGTGATAAAGTGTACCAGCTGTTCGAATTTTTCAAATTGATTTGTTTCTCAAAAACTAGGCTATTGGTACACACTTTCAAGATATTAGTGAGAACAGCTGCTTTCAAATCCAGATTGTCCGTTATTGCAGTAAAATCCAGGTTTCTAGCAACAAGATGAGACAGTGCTTCCTTTGAATACTTGTTCCAGCACTTGATTTTAACTCTATTTTCTTCACGTTCACTCTGTTCGTTCTCAATATAAATAAAAATTGTCTCATGATCTGTTATTTTCAATTTGGCCTCTATCAAAGAATGAACTGTATTAAAATTAGAGAAAACGTGGTCTATCAAAGATCTACTGTTTTTCGAAATTCTTGTAACTTCTGTTACAGTCTGTTTCAAGTTGTAAAAATCAGATAGTTGCTTCAATTGCTTCGAATTCTGCACGTTGAGCCAGTCAATATTGAAGTCACCAGCAATTACATTCAATTTACTGGAGTCAATGAAACTCTCCCACCAGTTTTCTAAAATTTCTAAAAATCGCTGATCACTAGAACTGGGGGAATGATACAAAATTCCAAAATTTCCCATCTGCATACCTCTTTCAACTGAAATTGCCAAGAACCAATTATTTTCAACAGATTCGTTTAACCGAATGTTGAATTTAATCGATTCTTTTGCGTAAATAGCAACTCCTCCAGTGTGTCTGGAATGTGAAAGGCAAAAAGCAACTTTGTAACCCGGGATGCCATATTGATCAAATGAATTCTCATCAACAATATGAGTTTCAGAAAGAAAGACTAATCGTGGACGGAAATTTTCTACAAGTTGGCGCATTGCCACATAATTTGTAGAAAGCCCAGCTATATTGAAGTACAACATTTCAAACTTCCTATCACATCTTCTTTCCTTGGGTTGCTATTTACTAGAAAAAATGTTGCTTTTTTTCTTTTCTAACAGCCTCCGATACACTGGACACTGTGTACTATAAGCTGGGTGGTTTATGTCCAATTTAAATTTTTGCTCTTGATTCACTTTTAAACAATTTACGCACTTAAACTCAGTTGACGAGCATCCAGATGTTATATGTTGTTCATTACATCTTGAGCATTTATCTTCATTACTACAAACTTTGCTCTTGTGCCCGAATTCTCCACATTTGAAACAACGTAGAACAATAAAGGCCTCAGCAACTGAACACTTATCCCATCCGATGCTTACTTTACGAGTACTCATCAGACATCCATAAGTGTCATGATCTACTTCAATAATCGTATTATATTTGTTGTACTTTAAACGTGGATTTTCATATTCTGCAACAACTTTAACATCTCCAATCTTGATGTCATCATTTTGACTTTTTAAAAGATCTACGAAAACGTCTGAGGAATATCGATCACTCATTCCTAATATCTTCAATCTTGGTTTTAATGGTTTGGGAACAACAGCGCTAAACTTCTCTCCCAGATTACTTTCTATGTTATTTTTCAAGTTTTCAATGTTATCCCCTGCCGCACACTCAACAATAATCGAGCCGTCTTTCCCGTTCCTAAAATTGCTAATTTTATGGATTCTTGGATTTAATTTTTCTTTTAAAAATTTTCTGGTTTCGTCATTATTTTGCGACTCGACAGGTTTAATCACGATAACAGGGCAAACCTTACGTTTTTTTACGGATTTTGAACTCTTTAATACACTTGCATACGAGCGTGCATTGTTTTCAACCTTTTCGTCATTACCATTGTCATTAATTTCTATTTGTATCGGTTCCTCGCGCTTATTCATTATAATTTGTTTTTTCCTACTAGGGCAGTCCGGTTCCGAACCAGCTGTTCTATTACTCAGAGTACGTTTCCTGTTCATCCCAGCTAATTTTTTATCATCGTTACTATTTTCAACAATTGAACTTTTCAATTCTTTCAAATGTTGAGAAATACTGATATCAATACTTCCCATCTTTTGAACTAGCCGTTCATCGAAAGATCTGATCAGTTTCTCCATCTCTCTTTCCATTGCAATCTTTATTTGATCATCGATGTTTTTCTGGATCTCGCTTAAAGAAAGTGAGAGAGAAGAGATTTTTTCCATCTCTTTCTTCACTTCTCCGAAGTCCAGAATATCATCTCGCGAACAATAACTCTTATCCGACAAACATTCAGTACACTTAAACTGAACATTTTCATTCTCAGCTATAAGTTTTGCAGCTGCTTTTGTGAGGGATGTACAGCGCCGATGATATCGAGCGCCGCAAATTCCCCCGCAAACAACTGGATCATCATTGATCATTATTTTACTTTCACACACTCTGCACACACTCATCTTGCATACAATATCCCGTGCAAGCGCCAGCAATAGCTAAGAACAAAACACACATTGAACACAAAGGGACAACCAAACAATTATATCGCTACAGCCGCCACCAAAGCGATAGCAGACCGTAGCGTTATTTTCAATTTAAATGATGAAAACCAGAGTAAATGAAAGCATGCACTTATACTTATCTGGATCATCGGTTTAATTAAACGTTGGACACAACTTTTTTCACGTTTGCACACAATTTCACATACAAAATATTAAATTGAACGGAGCACAATTTCTACACAAGCTACCATGTTCGCAATTCAAATCAGCAATCCTCAAGTAATTTTAATACTTGATGTAAAAAACTTTTTCGCCTATTTAAGTTTTGCAGCCATCCAATTGGCTGTCACTTCCCGGTCTTCCCATTTTTTCAGCTCGCTTTTCAACACACAGTCGGAGAGTCCACAGAATGGTTCTGGACCAGTGAATGGTGAGTTTGAGCCGTTCCTGGCCAGTTCATCTGCTCGCTCGTTGCCTTCTATACCGCAATGGAAAGGAATCCAGTACAATTGTACCGAACTTATCTGACTTATACTTATCTTATACGAACTTATCTGACTTATATTATGTATATGCAGATGATAGCATGTCTATACTTTCTTTTGAGGCAGACATTCAGACATTCTAATATTGCAGCTATTTCTGCCTGAAAAACTGTTGGCCAGTTTCCCATAGCCACAGAGATTTTTGTTCTGGGACCATACAGTCCAGCACCTGTTCTGATTCCCATTTTCGACCCATCAGTGTAGAACATGATTGAACCATTACGAACGTTGGGGCTACCTTCATCCTATACTGAGCGAGAACGTTCGATCACTCTGTATGGGATTTCATAATTGGTCCTAGGTTCCATCCAATCATTGTTCATCTCTGAGGCTGGTCCAATGGGTAAAAGATTCAGGATGCTCAAGTGACCAGTTTTGTCCCCGTCTAGTATTTTTTCCATCTTTTAAGCTTTAGAGCGCTTTCTTTCGCCTCTAGCTGAACATATTGGTTCAAAGGTACCAGGTGAAGGAAATGACCAGGTGAAGGATAGCCTCCAATGCCTTTGAGGGTGTAGTTAATGTCGGTACCTGCCCACATTGTGTGATGAGCGTTGGCATCACATCCGATGATGAAGTCCTTGTTAATTTCCCTACAATAGTTAACAAACGCCGCTACCTCTCGTGGGGGAACCTCAGGAACGTCGCCAGGAAAGTAAGCCGACGCAATTACGATGTCAGATCTTCCTTTGGCGGTTGGTACCTCCACTCTGATTACGACCATGTCCCTTTGAATGAACTCTGTAATAGGAAAGCATTTAATGTTTGCATTTACTAAGACAGCAGCTCTTGGGGAGTCATACTTGTCATCGTAGAACAACTTACATGAACCTGTTTGAATACCTATTATTCTTCCTTTGTGAACCCAAGGCTCTTGGATAAGAGCTAGATCCTTAGAGGCGAACCAGTCCAGGAGGTTGAAAGCCTCACAAATAAAGAACCAAAAAAAACACGTTTGCAGGCGGTACGTCTGGCATCAAGACGTTGATGACATTTGCTAGATGTGCCATCAACCAGGTGAAAACATAGAGCACGTTATGGGAGGCTGTTCCATTTTAGCCAACGCAGCCTACACCGAGCGCCACAACAACGTGGCCCGTATTGTTCACCGACAACTGGCGCTCCAATGTGCTCTACTGGAAGACAACGTACCAAACTACCGGTACCTGCCTGCACCTGTCCTGGAAAATGATCGTTTCAAGCTGTACTGGGATCGCACTGTTCTGACCGACCTCTCGATCCACCACAACCGCTCAGATATAATGGTTTACGACAAGAGCGACCGCAAAGTCACCATCATCGATGTCGCTATTCCACTGAACCAGAATCTGGAGGAGACCCACGGTCGCAAAATCTGCAAGTACCGACCATTGGCCGTGGAGCTCAAGGAACTGTGGGGGCTAAGGGAGGTCCCAAGAATTGTTCCAGTCGTTCTCTCTGGAACTGGAATTGTCTCGAAGACTCTTCTGGAAGCGCTAAAGGTGTTGAACATGGAGAAGGAATTGGCCGGCATCCAAAAGTCGGTCATCCTTAGCACCTGCGCGATTGTCCGACAATTTCTCGGTCAGGACTAAAACAGCACGAGCATGCAGATACGTGCATTCCGCAGAGCCTAGTCCCCCTTTCTCATTTAGAAGCCCGGGGGCAGGTGAAAATTCTGGCTAGGTTCGCCTAGTTAAGAAGTGAGATAAGTCTGCCAAAAAAAATTAGCTAGATCCACAGCGTCTTTTGTAAACCTCCTGGATAACACGCTCGACGTTGCTTTAGCGTGATGGAGGTTTATTTGCAAAACTTTAGTGTTCTGCATTAGGTTGGGTTGACCGATTCGGGGGTTCATTTGGGAGAATCGGAGCCCCATCTGTTTTGTTGAAATTATGGTCAGGTTTTTTGCTTGTTCCAGTGTCCATGCTCGTTTTGGATCTGGCGTGATGGGGGGTTTGAAGAAACTCACCTTTTTCACTTGACGTAGTTGAAGTTCCTACCCTTCTTGCGATTCCTTTTAAGTTTGAACTGCTTGGGCCAGGAACAGTCAGATTGTCAAGTTCCTTGTTTTTCGGAGAAACTTCTCAAGGAAACTTCGATTTACCAGAAACCCTGCTGATGACTTTTCGAGCATTTTGTGGCTTCTCAAGTATGGAGTCACTGGGCTCTGAAGAATTCAGATTACCTGTATTTTTTGAGTTATGAAGTTTCTCGTTTCTTGACACCAGATCTCCTTCGAGCACACTGGAGTTTTCTGAGTTGTGGCTTGGCGCTGCTTTGGACTAGTTTTCCTCAGCTTAGTTTCACCAAATCGGAAGTTTATTTTGAAGTGGTTGCTAACAAGTTGACGCATTGAAGCTTCGTCGACTGTTAGCGTCCAATCCGCGTGGATTTCATTGGGATTGGTTCTCTTGAGTATTCGCCATTTATCGGTGGAGAGATTCTCGTCTTGGCTCTCAATGAGGCTTTTGAGTCTCTCGTCGCTGTATGTTGCACTTTGTGGAAAAGAAGCATGAAGATTCTCTGGACGCGGAATATTTTTTGCGTCTAGAGCAACCAGTTTTATGTTATCTTCTAGGGTTATCATGGGAACCACTTTCTTCAACAATTCCGAAGTTTGGTGGTCTTTACAAGAAAGGATTAGATAACCCGACTTATATGAGCAGTTGGAAAACTTGGATTTAACCGGTTCATTTCTTTGTTGCTCTATTGCAGTGAGTAGAGCATTCTGAATAAAATCTAGTTGAGCTGTAGTCAGTTCAGTGTTGGGATAGTTCTCCGGGAGAATACCAACTTTGATCTGCTCTAAGGCTTCTTTGAAGGACATTCCAGATTCGATAGAGGTTGTTGTGGTATTGTTTTGAAGAGTGTTTTGTGCAACTTTTTTCTGCTCATCCTGCCCCGCTCTTTGTCGGGGGCAGAGATTTTGCTTCGATTTTTTAGGAATCGGTTTTTCATCACTACTAGGTAGCTCCGATCCTCGGGGGCGTTTCGTTGGCCCAGAGATATGCTGACTCAGTGCTTTCAGCCGAGCTTCCTTTGCAGGAATCCCAGCTGCCACCAAGTTCTTCAGCTTCCTTCTCTGACCCTTGGTGAGGTTCTTTTTCCACGAAGAGTGGACCTCGACTGAATCTACAACTTTAGATTCAGTTTTTATAGTGACGCTACATTCGTCACTATCATCCTCTAGCGACTCACAACGAGTCGGAGTATTGGGGATGGAAGAGGAGCATGACTGAACATCCACAGGTGCGTCACTCAGTACTTCATCCTCTTCAACACTCATAGAGTCGATCTCTATGGAGGATTTTTCCGACAGAGAGAGGCTGCCGGAACCCGAAGTTTTTTTTATTGTTATCATTTGGATTATTCATAGAAGTCCCACGAGTCTCGCGGTAAAGAAGGTCCGCTGCATCAGTGACCGGCTTAATGCAGCAAGGGCAGACGATACTGTGGAGGGTGCCCTGGTGCTCCACAGGCTCCGTTATCGGCAGGGTTTAGGCCTCCCCCTCCCTACCATTCAGGTCGGCACGGGTCGCTTTACACCTTGAATTAGGGGTTTATCCATTTACTGGGGCTTTGGACCCACTGCTCTGGTTCTCAATAATTTCAGGTTCTTATTCGGACATGCTATTATTGGGATCCGTCATTCGTAGGCGGAGTTCGCTTGTTGTTTCATGCTACGAATTATGCCACAAACGAGAAAGAGATAACTCTGCTTCGGTTAGCTCTTCATGATACACAAGTATGCGAACCGAAACGTCTTGATCGCTTTCAATGCTGCAAATTTATATTCTGTTTTGCGTCTCATTACACATCGACCACGCGACGCGAATGATTTATACTAAGTTACCACAATTGAATCCGGCCCATAGGGTGACAGCGAGTGTTACTTAGGTGTACGAACAGCTAGCAAAACACTCAGGGAAGGGTAGTCAGATTATATTTTTATTTTTCACAGGCTTCGTTCCTAGCGTTGTGTATTCACTTCGTGCAACAAAAGTAACATGTGAACCTGTGTTTTGTTTGAGAGATAGGAACAGCACAATAAAATCTTGCGAATCTTTACTAGTAGCTTTCAAAAATAGTTTTCGCTACAAAATTTAAAAAAATATATGCGATCGATACTCAAATGCGAAGATAACTCAAATCCTGATAATTCCGACATAGGTCACTGTTTGATTTCCTTTTGTTTCCCAACTGTATGTTGGGACATGATGTTTCTTCTTTTGCGGGTCGTTGTTCGTGTATTTAATTCGCTGTGCTTCCAACTGCATGTCGGAACCTACCGTAATAGTCCAGAATTGTGAAAGCGTGAAACGTGTAGCATGGACGATAATTATTATAGGATTTAAAAATTAAAACATAAGTTATTTTTTTCTATTATTATTTTTTCACTTCAACAAACAGCCTACATAGTTGCGCAGATCAGAAAATCAACTTTTTGCTCCCTTCGATAAGCTCTTACTTACACGTTAAAACAAATGAAACAAAGCATGAGACCTGTGTAGTATGAGACCTAAGCAGTACGATGAAATACATATCAAAGATCGGAAAAACCTAAATGGCCGAAAACTTTATCAAATTCGATCTTTTTCATATACCGCACAAAAAATTCGTACAAAAAATCGCACAGAAACCGGTTTGACTATACTCTCATTCTGTTCAAGTATCTGGATAATCAACTCATTTTAGGTTATATATTGGTGAATGGTAAATAGCACGACACATTGTAGTTCATTGGATACTGACAGATTTCCAAAGACTGTATTCTTATACCGAGCTGTATGTATATGTGTGTGTTTTTTATAAAGCTGAGGAAGCAAAATCAAAGGTGCCTCGAAAACAGCTACCACGGAGGGTAACGTGACAGAAATCCACGATCTCGTAATGGCAGATCGCCGATTGGAGGTGCGCGAGATAGCTGAAACAGTAGGCATCTCAAAAGACCGCGTAGGTCATATCATGCATGAAATTTTGGGCATGAGAAAGCTGTCGGCGCAATGGGTGCCGCGTTTGCTCACTCCGGACAACAAGCGTAACCGTGAGACCACTCCAGAGCAGTGTTTGACGCTGTTTAAGCGCAATACGAAAGATATTCTGTATCTTTTCGTGACCGTCGACGAAACATGAATCCACTGGTACACACTGGAGACCAAGGAACAGTCGAAACAGTGAACTTCACCCGGCGAATGTGCTTCGAAGAAGGCGAAGACTGTCCTCTCGGCCGAAAGATGATTCGTTTTTTGGGATTCACAAGTGAGCTAAAAGGAGACTATGTTGATAAATAAATCACACTTCTCCAAAATGTTGGTTGTTTTTTTTGCAGGCTACGTACTTATCGAATTGCCCTCGTATTCATATGTGTGTGATATAAGCATTAGGAATGAATGTTGTCTGCTCGCTAGCTGTGTTGAGACTAGCGATGTCGGATAATATTTTGATTAATAGATTAATGACTACATTTCTGACCACAAAAATCGTTTATTAATCGAACGATTACTAGGCAACTAATAATCGAAGCGAACGAATAATTTACGTCGCACTGTAGTTTTGTTTTTATTACACATTATTTCTTATTTCGTGATATCTCATTCCATCTATGTAGAAATCCATGATCTGCATGTTTTTTGTCAGTGATTTTTTTCTTAGTCATTCCTAATTATATTTCGTTTACGTCGCTGTGAATATTCACGGAATTTTCATGTTCATAGTCGCAGTCGATTAGACAATTTTGTTTCAGTTTGGGACTCATTTTGTGTAGTTTTAGGCTCCTCGCAGAATGTATATGTATTAATGAACCATTAGGCTGGCAGATGCGTGAAGCTGCGTTAAATTAATACGTCATCGTCAAGTGTGAGTTTAAATAATAATTAATATGTTTTATTGAAATGAATAAAAAAGAAATCCAATTCAATTCAATTTTTTGTTTTTTTGCAGTTCATTCGCCTCTAAAGAAATCCACTTGCGCAAATTTGTTTTACCGTGTTTTATTCATCGACGAACCCCACGATTTTGACAGCTGGTTGTTTATATCTGACATAAACATAATTTTCGTAGCTGTTTAGTCAACTTTTCGTGCGTAGTGACGTGTTTTTGACGCTAAGGAAACGTGACTGATGCAAGAACAGACACGCCAACCATACGACCATTTGGGCGATTAAAAAAAGGTTGGATCTGGACCTTTCCAATCGCACCATTCAACGACGCTTGGTGGAATGGGACCTGAAGGGACCATGTTAACTGGAATGGGACCTGAAGGGACCAAGTCGCTGGAGTTCTGGAAGCGCGTTAATTGTTCGGACGAGTCCGAATTCAAGATGTTGAGAAAAAAAGGCGACGAGAACCTCCATGACCGGCATCTACAACCGCCTATGAAGCACGGTGGTGGAAGCATCATGGTGTGGGACTGTTTCTCGTGGGCTGGGGTGGGAAACTTAGCGCAGGTCAACGGTATTATTACTGACGATGGTAGCATAGAATTATTATATTCCTCGACCTACAACCGCTACTACCAAAAAATCATTCCTTTCCGGCAAAATAGTTAAAAAAAAACTAAATACACAAACGTATCTACTCAATCTTAAAAAATTTTGAATATTCGAATAAGCAAAAAATATGTTTGTATAATCGTAAGAGCATAAAAGTAATTTCCATGAAATCAATTCTGAACTATCGAATGTATACTTTTTTCCTCGAACTCGATAACGATAATGCTGTAGGAGGCACATAAAAACTCATGCACATATGTATCGAGTGTATGCCGGAAACTGGCATATGCTTCCGAGAATATTCTCATTCCTTCGCGATGAACGGAGATCCTTACGCCTATCCATGGTGATGCTGTTGGATAGCAATTCGGAACGCGACGTGCTATAATTAAAGGGTAGAGCGAAGGAAATTATCATCGCTAGTAATGTACGTGCATATTTATACGAAAAGGTTCGTTACGAGTGCTATCGCCAATCATCGTGGAGGGAAGTGGTTACGACGATGACTGTGAGGATGTTTCAACACTTTCCCCCGTGCGATTGCCGACTTGCCGTTTCGTTAGTCGTTTATTAGGCAAATTATGCATACATACATGTGTATAACATGTGTAGCATTGCTATATTTGGGTGCTGAATGAAATGTCGTGGTTGGTTTGAGGATAGAACACAACCTGTGTGGTTTGGAATTTAGCTAATAATCTTTTTTACTACCTAAATTTTGGGGTTTGTTCTCGGACAGAATATGTACACAATCAATTGGAATACATCTTTATGAATTATTGAATAAGCCGTGTCGAACCAGCACATCACTAACTAATTGAACCCAGAATGGCTAAATCAAAGCAGAATAATGATAAAAAAATACAAGACTGCATTAGAGTAAAAACAGTTAATCGTTTTCCACCGCATGAAACACCAAGAGATATGTGAAAATTTTAAAGAAATGCTTTTCCCTCTTAAATATACGTGTTCTCATTCGAATGCATCGTAGAGTTTGCATTGTTCGTTAGTGGAGAATCCATTGTCTCATTTGTGTCAGGTTATTTTTTTCCTCTCTACAGAAAAATGCATTCGAAAAGAAAACCGTAAAAACAGTTGGCTGACTCTCACAGATAGATTTCTCATTTCTGCTCCACATAATGTGAACATCCGTTCTTTTTATTTGGTTTTGAATGAGTCGTCTAGGAGGAAGAAAAACTCCCGTCGCTTGAGTAGATGTATCCATCATGACAATTTCTATGTTTCTTCTCTTCACGCTGTTCAGAGCTTTAGTTTTAAAGTTCTCCAAAGAATAGATAGACACTGTCATCCCATCATTTTGTGACGGGGATTATTAACGATTAGTTAATTTTGCGATACACTTCAGTGAGATGAAGATAAATGTTCCTTCTGGTCAGTACTTATTAGAGCAAGAATTATAATCAAAAAGACGCCAGGTCAAGTCAGAATTGCAATATCCTTCCGTAAAATCATTCACGAACCATTGCTGCGCTCATTAGGAAAAATGTCATGTTAGTATGCGACAGGACATTCGGGGAGAAATGGAAGCGTGCGATAAGGAACTGCCGTACTCCAATTAATTAATTCGTTCAACATTTTTAATTACTTGGCACGTTTCCTATTGGCCGTTCCGGCTACCTTTCCGGCCTGTGGAAGAGATGAGAGGGGCGATAAAATCCTGGCGACACTTGGTCTCTACAAAGAGTAGACGAATGTCTGAGTGCATTCAAGACCTTTCGCTAATAATTGTCTATATTACCCCTTTTTAGGTTGGTGCCAAGTATTATGTAAACGGATATGTTACGATGGGAGAAGCATTCCATTTCGTTTTCTCGGATCGGTTGTAGTTTTTTTTTCACTTCCTCGCCGAATGTTCAGTTGTTTTGTCAACAAAATAGCTATAGCTATTCAAAATCACAATTTTCATGATCATGTTATGAATTTTAATTGCGACTGATATTTTTTTTTTAATTGAATCATTTTTTTCGAAAAGACGTTACTCAAAATGTTGATGTCTAATTCAAAGGTGATGTACTCAGAACTCTCTAAACACAAATCTTTTGATATTTTGTTGTATATTTTTATTAGAATACCGATCCAATACGACAAAGTTTGACGTATAGTGGTGCCGTTTCAAAGGTATATTCACCAAATCAAAGAACTGAATTCTTAAAAATTTACTAACTGAATACAGTTCAGTTTAGGATAAGATATTTTCACAGTGAACATAAAAAGATTTTTTTCTTAATAGTTCATTAATTTCCCAAAAACTTTGTTGTACATCATATTTTTGTCAGACATCTGGGTTCCGAATTCCGAGAGATTGCCATACAAATGAAACACAAATTTCTGCATTACTCGGGAATTAATCAAGAATATGAAACGAAATTTGGCATGTGGAGGTTTTAGGGTGCAATAAATGTTTTACGGTAGCTAGACACTCCACTCACACACTCTAAGGGGGAGCTGCCATACATACGAAACACAAATTTCTGCATAACTCGAAAACTAATCAAGCAAATGAAGCCGAATTCGGCATGTGAAGGTTCTAGGGGGCACGAAACGTTCCTATGGTAGATAGACACTCCTCCCCTCTCTCTGAAGGAGAAGGGGCTGTCATAGAAATGAAACATAAATCTCTGCATAACTCGAGAACTAATCGAGCAAATGGAACCAAATTTGGCATATGGAGATTTTAGGGAGCAATAAATGTTTTTATGGCGGTTTGACACTCCTTTCTCCTCTCTAAAGAGGTGGAGGGGAGGGTGCTGGAAACTCGAGAACTAATCAAACAAATGGAATTAAACTTAGCATAAAGGGCGAACACGAAATTATTGCGACACCGAAAATATCATGCCAATTTTCTTATAATGTTTAGAATCAAACCAAAATTTTAGTGTAGTTTTATACATATATTTACTTCAAAAATCAAAAAAAAAATTAATCGATGGAGCCTTGAGTGTAAAATTGAACGAATTTTCGCTTGATGCCCTCCATCAAAGTCTTTACAGTGTCATCCGGTACCAGTTTATCAGTTTTATTCCATTTTCTTAACATGTCCTTCTCGTCTTTGACTGTTTTCTTGCTCTTCCGAAGTTCATTATTGCCCAGTACCGCTCCACCGGGCGCAGCTCCGAACAGTTTGGCGGGTTCATGTCCTGAACAAAATGAACGAAATTGGCCTCATACCACTCCAGAACACTTTTAGAATAGTGGAACGATGCCAAATCTGGCCAAAATAGCGGAGCTTCGTCGTGCTGCTGCAAGAACGGCAAAAAGCGCAGATGGCCTGCCAAACGAGATATTTGGAGGCGAACATTTTCTTCTTCTTAAATTTGTCTTCCACATCGAACTTGCTCTTGCCGGTGAAAAACTCCAACCCCGGAATTTGCTTAAAATCCGCTTTTATATATTAGGCTGTCAAAAAAGTCCTGCGATATTTTTTTTTGAATTTTCATTTGTTCATAAAATTAGTTACAATCATCTGTTTTAAGTCAAATATGCGCCGTTTTGTTCGATGACTTGTTCCCAACGAGATGCCAACTTCATAATACCCCTGTTATAGAAGCTCGCTTCCTTATTGGCAAAAAACTCGGATAGCCAATTTTCACAGGCCTCTTTTGTGGCTAACTACTGACTCGTTCGCCATGGACAAAAACAGGTAGTAGTCACTTGGTGCAAGGTCCGGACTATACGGCGGATGCAAAAGAACCTCCCATCCGAGCTCCCGGAGCTTCTGGCGCGTCACCAAAGGAGTGTGTAGCCTGACGTTGTCCTGATGGAAGACAATGCGGCCTCTGTTTATCAAAGATGGCCGGTCTTTCTCGGCTAATTCAGCGATTTTGTCGCAATTTTCGACGACAGGCCTTCCAGAGCGTGGCGCATCTTCGACGACCTCTACACCAGAACGAAAACGTTGAAACCATCGTTGTGCGGTGGAAATGGAAACTGTATCGGGTCAATAAACTGCACAAATTTTATTGCCAGCTTGAGATGCATTTTTGCCTTTGTCATAGTATTACTGTAAAATATGTCGGATTTTCTCTTTATTTTGCTCCATAGTTGCGACACTATAACTCACGAACGACTTAACCAAACAAAACACTGTCAAGGACTATATTATAGCGCGCAAAAATACCTTTCCAACAAGCTATAGTATGACTCGATACAATGAATACAACTAGAACTACGCGCTTACAACGACACCTCGCGGAAATATCGCAGGACTTTTTTGACAGCCTAATACGTTTCGTCGTCCATCACACAGCAGCCATATTTTGTCAGCATCTTCTCGTGGAGCTTCCGTGCCCGAGTTTTAGCCGTCGATTATTGCCGCTCATCGCGGTTTGGGAAGTTCTGTACCTTGTATGTATGTAGTCCAGCTCTCTTCTTTGCATTCTGGACGTAGCTCTGCGACTTGCCGATCTTTTTAGCTAAATCACGGCTTGAGACGTTGGGATTTGCTTTAATCGTCCGCTTCACCTTTCCCTCCGTCTTTTTGTTCTCCGGTCTCGATTTTCTCTTTAAGATAAGGCTACCATACAAATAAAACACAAATTTCTGCATAACTCTGAAACTAATCAATCAAATGGAGTCAAATTTGGCATGTGAAGGCTTTTGAATATGAGAAATGTTTCTATGATGGTATGACACCCCTCCCTCCTCTGAAATGGAGAGGAGGTCCCGTAAGAATAATAAACATATTTCAACCAAAAAAAAAATTGTTTTTGTCAAGTATTGTTTATTTATTTCTAGTATTTACATCACAAATTCATTATAATTTAAAAAGAATTCAAGTTCACTGATATCTATTGCATTGTTATGATTTTTGATATAGTTTGTATAGATTATGAATAGCCTCAGAATTTCAATTTTACTTGCTGGTGCGACGTTGTTGAGTACCGGTCGTAAAAGATCGTCAAATGTGAGTCTTCGCCACCCACCCAGTGTCGTCGTAAATCGCTGTTGCATGTACCGCCATGCTGCAGTCACTCTGGGGCACTCGCTGAACTTATGCTTCAGCGTCTCCGTAGTCGCGATGCAGCGTTCACAATTCTGATCGCTTGCTCGCCCGATGATGTTGAACAATCTACGATGTTCTGTCTTTTCATTCACCAACAGATAAAGGTCACTGCGCTGGCTCGATGACATTTTTTTCGTGGAAGTGTTTAGCCAGATTTGCTTCCAGTTTTGGCTCGGGTATTTTCGTTCCACTCTAGGCGATTCCAGTTGTTCCAGATATAATCTGTGTATTTGGTCGCAGGTGGGATTTTGCTGCATATGCTGCGGCAGCAAGATGATCTGTTGACACATAATTTTCAAACAGGGACATTCAGCGGGATAGGCGATGTTTTGGCTCATTACGGATTGATAAAACGGCATTGAATTGATTTCTTTCATGTGGCGATTGACCAGAAGTGCCTTGCTTTTGATTACCGGTAAGTGTAGCTTAAGTCCGCCTTGTTCTTTGCTACGCGCCAATTGTTGCATTGGGACACGTGCTGGCAAACCACGAAATAGGAAAGTTCCCATCATCGCAGTCAGTTTCGCAGTATGAATGCACTGTGGTGGTAATATCGATGCGACGTACCACGCCTTTGCTGTGATAAACGTGTTCAGCAGTTTAACCTTCTGTTGTAAATTTAGGGATCGCATGTTATGCATCCACATTATTTGCGCAATTCTGGATATCAAACTGTCCCAGTTCAATTTTGCCATCAGTCGCACTGAATTGACAAAAATAATGCCCAACACCTTAACCTTCTCTGTTGTCTGCAGCCCTGGTATCGTCAGCGGATCTCCATTGATGAAACCGACATCTATTGCCACTGTTTTTGACGATTGTTTTGCTCCAGCTACTATCTCGAAATCGCCAAATACTTTAAAAATACGTTCCATTGTTGACGTTGAAGTTGCGATCGCCGTAATGTCATCGGCGTACGCAACGCATAAATCATCACCACATATACGCTCCAAATGTGTAAGTAGTGGATGCAGATATATCACGAAAAGAAGCATGGACAACGGATCACCTTGACGTACAGAACGCTCTATTCGGATCGGTTGTGACAGGCGCCTATTCATGAGCAGCCGCGACGAAGAGGCATCCAGCTAACGAAGCTCGGATTAATTCCCAGAGAGAGTAAAGTCCGGTGTAGGAACTCATGAGAAACCCGATCAAAAGCGTGTTCCAAATCGAAAGATATCAACTTTCCTTTCTGTTTGTTCGTTATCATTCGGGCCACTCGATCCTTCAGCGAAAGAGAGGCTTGAAAAATTGACCGATGGGCATTTGCGCATTTCTGCGCAGCGCTCAGCACACGGTGAGTCCGGAGTAAAAGTTCTAAGCGAGCTTTCATCACTCTACTCAGAATTTTGTAGTCAACATTGAGCAGGGTTATAGGACGGTATGACCGCGCTGTAGTTTCACCGCCTTTCTTTTTCACCAGCACGATTATGCCATCGGTGAACGCTGAGGGGAGCTCGTTTCTTCTCGCTTCATTGATTATGAAGTAGAGTTCTCTATATATTACGTCAAACATTCGCTGGTAAAATTCTACCGGTAACCCATCGGATCCGGATGATTTCCTCTTTTGCGAGGTTCGGATGGCATGTTTGATCTCACTGACGGTGATTTCTTCCATCAGTGTTGTGTTAGCTTCGTCGTTCTCGGGTATAGCTCTCTCGCATTCAAAGTTTTCTTCTGATATCGGCCTTTCCTCTTCGCCGCATACAGATCCACGAAGTACTGAAATATGTGCTGTTCGACATCACTAGAACCCACTATTTGATTTTTTTTTATGTGATAAAACGCACTCCTATATCTTCTTCTATCTATATAAATATAAATGGATCACCGAATGTGTTGATAAAAGCAAAACTCGAGAAAGGAATTGTCCGATTCAGGGCTGTCTTTATTCTATCATGTTTTCTGTATCAAACATTTATTCCATGTAACGGATAAACATGTTATTTGCAAGTGGTTGAAAAATCTTGAACGAGAATTGTGTCTGAAAATAATCTGATATTATAATGACGAGTTTTGGTAAAAGTACTCGGAATTTTATAGTAAAAGTTAATTTTAAAGGGTAGAACAGTTCTTCGATTGGACCCATGATCGTGCGCTTAGTAAAAGAAACATGAATGTGATAACGGAAAATAAATTTTGGGTGGGACGAAGTTTGCCGAGTTAGCTAGTACAAACATAAATGTTCAGATGTATTATGCATTTTAATTTTAAACTTTTTTAATATGACATGTCAATGGCTCACAACGAACCACTTATTAACACTAAACCTACCGATGTTTCATGTATACCTATTCCTACCACAGCGGGTCAAGTGACCCTTTATAAATAGTTAGTGAATAAATGGCTCGATTTATATAGTTTTGTTGAGAAACGTGGCACACCATATTTCTCTGTATATTTTGACATTTTGGGATAACAATTATTAGTAAATATTGAAAATCTAATTTTTGACACGCAAATAGCACTGCAGCTTGGAATGGAAACATAGATTGATCAATTTCACCCAGAAGCTACATTTTGAAATTTTACGCTAAAAATATCCCAAATCAACGCTTAGATTTTTTTGAACAAAACTTTCCATAACGTTTTGTGGCCTTAGCACCGGAACTGATTTTAAAAATCTAACAAAAACTTTCGCAAATATTCACATTTTTCTGAATATTGTGATCAATTTACCCCCGGTTTACGGTAACCACTTTTCCATATCCAAACTTTAAGAATGCTTTTTTTCGGAATAATTTCATACGTTTCTTTCATCCAAGAAAGCAAAAGATAATATTATACCGTTCTTTGCTAACATTTTTTGTAAGAAGGCAGAAAACGGATACAAAAATTATCCACAACCAATGCACCATTTTTTCTGTCCGAATTGAATTTCCTGCTATCGGCAAACTTTATAGACGGCCATCTGTTTTGTTACGAAGTTAACCTAATTTTTTTCAGTTACAGCTATAAATATTTCATTTACGAAGAACGAAGCGGAGGTAGGTCACCGTTCATATTTACGGGATGTTTTTTTTTCTTCGCCAGCGATAGATGCGCAACCAAGATACTATTTGTTGATTACAGCATGGGGAGTGGATTGGAAGAAAAGGAATGATTGTTTCAAATAACTTAGAGTCGAACGACCTCCACTATAAGTCACTATAATGAAAACCAATGCTATAATTTTATTCATTAATTCTGTTCTGTATTCAATTCGCCTTCCTGGCTTTTTTCAACTTTATGTCAGTATTGGCCCGTATCCGAAGTTCACAAACATCCCAATATTTTGGTGTTATGAAGCATTAGGAAAGACAGTAAAACACTAGAAAACCATACAGTGTTATTTGAAAAATGTCCGAAAATTTATCGAAATTGAAATGTCTTTGATCTGAAAACTTCTTTTATTATACCTCGGATCGAATAATAGAGATATGCTTCGTAATGCTTCGACGCTCTCACGGGCATTTTACGGCAATTAGCCGGAACCTCAACCGAGACCGATGAAAAGATGGATGTCGGCATGTTCTTTTGTGACCTTAGCGATCAGATGCTTCTCCGTTTTGATCACGAAATTGTTGGAGTTGATCCTTCGTTCGATGTTCGTCAAAAAAATTCTGTTGGTCAAAGCTGGAGGACGTCGTGAAGGTTGGGGGTTTCGGTACAACGTTGATCTTCAGTTGGTCCATCTTTTCAAGAGATATCTTGGCATAATGGGCCGAGGTCAGGTTCGGCCAAAAGACCACTTCTTGATGAGAGCGAATACTTTCGGCAGTCACTTCGTACTGTGTATCCCTCCGTTCATCGCAAGCCCCGAAGGAATGAACAGCGGCTTGGACAACCCCTTCTCGTTGATCGTCAATCACAGAAGAGCTTTCTTCGGAAACTTGGTATGGGAGACATACTTGACGTCATCGCTAACCTCCTTTGTGGGAGACGTTAAGTACCCAATCCCCTGCCGATCGTTGACGTCCAGCATCAAGTAAGTCTTGTCACCCATTATAACCGCGACGCACAGTGCGGCGTCCCATAGACATAAGTCAAAAAATTCACTTTTATATTCACCCAAACTAAGTAGGCGGTGTGTTTTATACATGTTTCAGGCATGCTGAAACGATCTCAGTAGCCTTGTTAACCCACCCAACTTGTTAGAACAAGCATGTGCAGTCAAGAAGTTTCTTCTAAGCACGTGGCAAATTAATTTTCAGTGATTCATCACAGTTTTACATTGAGTTTTCGTTTACGTTCGATATCTTTTAAAGTGAAACCCCAAATGGCGACGGTAGCAACACGTAAGTATAATCCGTTTCCTTAACAGTTTGGACATGCCGCAATCACTGTGAAAATAAACGCTTCGTTGTTAAGGTAGTTTTGTTCCTTAAGAAAAAATACTAAAATTGCAAATCCTTCGGCAAAAAAAGTTCCGCGGAGTTCCGCTCCAAAACACCCCTCAACCCCCATCCCTCAGTCATTATACCCTTGATATTCTGCAAGTGATTCTTGTTGCTCAAGTCTGCTCTTCTGACCACAGTTTACGTTTTAAGATGATATTTCTACAATCAAGAATAAGCAAATTTTCGAACAATGGTTCCCAGTTGACCCCTCCCAAAAAAAAGATCGTTTGTTCACCTTTTTGTTGAGTTTTTATGATACGGATGATTTCTCCAAAGGATTTAAAGAAGACCTTTTGAAATTTTGCAAAGTTTATTGCTACAAAATTAACCAGAGATGGTTGAAATGCTGCAGAGCAAAATTCTGACTGGTTGTCAAAACCAGTTAAGCTTTCGGCATATCAGAAAGGTAAAACTAAAGACGATTTGCAGTCTGTTCCTCAAATTGGTGAAGGAAGACCACAGAAATCGTTCAACGAATGCTCGAAAAAGACAAAAAGGCGACGTGTTGAAGATCTTGTTAACAACAATGCACCTGAAGAGCTTGCATTCGCTGCCAATGTATCAAACTGTTCAAGTGGAAATCAGGAGAAAACACTGATGGCGGCACAAGCACTGGCTCTGTATGTTGATTTAGATCTCTCTGAAAGAAAGTACAATGTACTCCGAAGTACTTTGAATGAAATACATCCAAATTTGCTACCAAGTATTTATGCATTGAAACAAGAAAAAGCAAAAATTAAATTGATCTCTGCGACCGAGACGTCTGCTGAAGAAGATTTACAAAATCTTAGAAATTGCACCTCCGCTAGAATCGTCAAAGAAATTTCGTTAATGACTTCAACTTCAGTCAATCTCGTCTGTAAATGGGGTTTTGATGGCAGTTCAGGGCATAGTGCATACAAGCAAAAGTTTACGGAAGCAGGAAGTTCAGACGAAAAACTATAGCGAATAATCATCACACGGATGTCAATGATATTTCGTCTTTTTTTGCTGATACAGTTGAATTTGATTATGTTTGTCTTTTTAATGAAACTGAATAATTTACATAATAATCGAAATATGTAAGAAAAGAAATAAGACATAAGCTTTCTCATCACATTAAAGAGGTGTACTTATTCATAAACTAACAAATATTACAAAATAGAGAAACAAAAATTTACCTTTAAGGAAAATTCCAAAATAATAAATAAATAATAAATAGTGTAGAGTTTCTCCTGCTGTACAATACATGTGTGGAATGTAAAAATTAAATGTGACACTAGAATAGAAAACATTTAAAAATTGAAAAATCACCACAGTGGCGTTTGCGTAACTTTGCCATCGGATGAAAAATAAAAGATTATATTATTTGTGTATTATCCAAACAGGAAATTTTTAAGGACCACTTCGTTATCGAAGGAATCGCTCTCATATGGTTTGACTGGGAGCGGAAAATGTGGTAATCGGTCGGTGCATGGTCCTGAGAATACGGCGGATGCTGGAGGAACCTCCTATTCGAGCTCTTGAAGTGCGGCTTGTGCAACATGAGGCCTGGCGTTGTCGTGAAGGAATATGATTTCACCATGTCGATCAGGTCTTTTCAGTCGAATAGGTGATTGAGAATCGATTTATGATCGCAGTTCATTTTTTCGGCCTATTTACGACCAGTTTGGCGACCGTCCTTTTCCAAAAGTGATTTGAGTTGTTCTTCATTGAATTCAGAAGGGGCGTGTCATCGACGTCAAAGTAGTCATTTTTGAACTTTGCAAACCATTTCCATTAGGAAGTCTTCGTAGCCTAATTGATTGCGTGACGGCTACTAAGCGAACGACCATGGTCTCATAACTCAGGCCCATCTTTGTGTGTTATTCTAGCTACTACGTCCACGCAACAATCATCATGTGATGGTGATCCCAGCCCCCCACTTCACATAAGATCTGCTGCACGGGTTAATAGTACTATTGATAACTCAACAATGGAAGACTCATATCAACAGTCCTCCTGTATATGGTCCAACTGGTGAACATTCGAACATTCATACGCCGGAAAGGGGACATGTACACCGATAAGATAGGAATACTACATGGGCTGAAAGGTCCCGGGTGTCCCGTTTTTTGGGCAAAGCTGTATTTATTCCTCAACATAGTTTCCTTCGAGAGCAATACACTTTGTATAGCGAGTTTCCATCATTTAGATTCCCTTTCTGTAGTACTAAACATCTAAGTTCTCGAAATATACAACAGTTTCTGCGATGACTTCCTCATTCGATGTGAATCTCTTTCCCTGGAGCCACCGCTTGAGGTTTGGGAACATATAGTAGTCGCTGGGGGCCAAGTCTGTGGAATATGGTGGGTGAACAATCAATTGGAATCGTAATTGGTCCAACTTGGCCATCGCGTTTAAGGACGTATCCGACGGTACGTTGTCGTGATGGTACAGAACTTCTTTCTTCGCCATATCGTCGTTCAGTTTGTCGAATAACTTTGCATAATACTCTCCTGTAGTGCAGGTAATCGATGAAGATTATGCCATGTACATCCCAAAAAACGGAGGTTAAACCTTCCCGGCCGACCGTTGGTCTTTTGGCCACTTTGGCCGGCCACGAATGTCAACCACTCTGCAGACTGCCAATTGGACTCAGGAGTGTGGTAATTGATCCACGTTTCATCCATTGTCACAAAACGTCGAAATAAGTCCACTCAATTACGCTTCAACAACGCCAAACCGGCTTTTGAATCATCAACGCGCCGCTGTTTTTGGTCGACGGTCAGAAACGCGGCACCCATCGCGCGAATATTTTCATGTCCAAAATGTCGTGCAAAATGTATCCCACTCGTTCTTTTGAAATGTCTGCGGCCTCAGCTATCTCGCGTGACTTCACTTTACGATCGTTGAAAACGAGTCGATGTATTTGTTTTACGGTTTCTGAATTCGTAGCCAACAGAAATTCGTAATTAGTTACACAAATCAACCCAATATCAAAGCTTAACAATTTTCGCATTTTATTCTGTCGCACCCTGTACAATATTTCTCATGCGGGATGATAGGATTTTGATAGCTCATAGCGGTCATTTGTATTCTGTAAACTGATATTGATAGTCAGCTGTCTTCAGTCAGTTAAATCTCGCGTAACTTTTGAAAAGGTCCAAGGTGAATTTTCACCAATTCGAGAAAAACTAAGCTGAAGACCGGAACATTATTCAGCGAACTAGGTATCGATTTTTATCACTACTTTAGTGGTGATAATCAGTCAATAATAACTCTGAAAAACCAATTGTATTTGATGTTCCGTGATTTTGGCTTAAAGTTGAAGCCTCGGAACGAAAAATGTTACATTGGACATTTTGACAGACCGCGTTTGCACATTGGACAACACAACAAAACAACAATTTAAATGTCAGTATTTCGTTCAATAAGACAGATTATTATTGTTATCACTCGTTGAATTGCACTGAAATCGATAACAACACCCGGAAGTACGACTTTGTGTTGTTTGCACTGCATTGCTACTTCGGACGTTTTGAGCGTCGGAGGAAAGTGGCGTCCGAAATAACAGTCGAGTGGTTAAAATTCGAATCTGTACATTGGAAATTTTTTGTATCGGCGATAAAAAATGAAGAGGATAGATATTTGAACGATTGTTTATGTAATGCATTCAATGAATTAGAACTAATAGTATGCATCCATTAACTCGATTTGTTTAAATTTGGTACAATGGACCTTTTCGAAAGTTACGCGAGAAATCATGTAAAAATTCACGCGGTGATCATTTGGATATCATAAATGTCGTAAAATTTTCTAACAAAGAAGTCCTATTTCTTATACCGAAATAGCTTCAAACCAAAAACTTTTGATTTCAATACCAAGAATGCAAAATTGTGCTTCTAGCTGTCATTTATCATAAACAATTTGGATAAAAAATAGGTCAGATGAAAAAATGAGCGAGATTTCGCACAAATACGAATACCAACTACTCAATACAGCCACAGCTCTATGAACATAAGCCGTGGCTCTCAAATAAACCGCATTCGGAAGTGAACGATTTTGTGCGACCGATCCATACGATAGCAGAGCAACAACTAACGGTTTGCCGCAGCAAACGAACGTTTCATTGTACGCTTCTTATTCTTTTTTTCCGCTTGGATTTGATGGTAAACAATATTAAGCTGCGATTAATTTGAAATGATTTTGGATATTTTCATACTTCTTCTTTTCCTTTGTTGAAAAAGTTTGATGTTTTGAAAATGTTTACGGGAAGTTTTGATTTTCTGTTTCCAATGCACAATGGTCCAGTGAACGAATTTCAGTGGAAATTTGCATCCAAAGCTCGACAATTATTCTCTAGACAAAAACTGTCTTCGACAAAGTTGTTACACACGATGGACAAGCAACAATTTCGTTCCCTCCAACAGGGGGAGGGTCAATTCGAGTGGCACTTATTGATCCCCAATCAACCAGTTATCATGATCCAAGCGTATAATATTAAAATCGTGGTAAGAAACAGCATTTCGCGAAGAAAGCCAAGTTATGGAAAGAGCAAAAAAAATAGAAACTATGAATTAAAAATTTGAACATATCCATTTTAGGGATTAGATTACAAAAATTCCACTGAAAAACAATGATATCTCCGACCTTTCTTTCCAGTATAGACATTGAGAGAGATAAGCATTGCAAGTAGTTTTGTATCAATCGCTACAAAAGTGTCTTTATTATTGGAAGCAATGCGGTGACAATGGTTCTGATGGAGTAGGAAACATAAAATAACGTGAATATTCAATCCACAATGTCAGACTACTCCATAAAACTCGATTGGGAAGTCGCACTTGACGGTAAAATAGGGACAGTTAGGGTTTTTGATGTCCCCTCGAGAGCTGGATCGTTCGAAGGTGAACTATTCCCACAGAAACCTGATTTTGTTTTTTTGGGCAAGCTGACAAGGACTTCACCGATTAGACTTGTCGTTGAATTTTGTGTGTGGACAAATTTTTGCGCTGGGGATTACCTTGGGAATTGAACGGTGTTCCCTTATTAGCTGTATCCTCTTCCTATTCGTCAACTGGCAACGTATACCCCAATGGTTCAAAATAATAGACGCAGTGGTTCACACCCAACAGAAGAAAATTAGAAAAACTGGCAACGGGGCGAAGACACTATGTGTGTTGATTGTTTGTTGGACCAATGGAAAAGCATCCTCTAAAATTTCCGCAAATGTGCGCTTCAAGTTCCTTCAAAGTGCGCTTCTGTTTTTCCCAGCGTCTCTTGTAAGTTTCACAAGCTGAGAGCTCATGTAGGGCTCCCCTGCAATATGGATATAATTTTTATAATAATTATAATTCGCACTGCCCACATAATGCTCTCAGCAAGTGACACAGCGCTCCTTGTTGTTGCAGTAAGCTGCAGTGTGACCAACTGACATTCACTTTTGACAAGTCATTGGCTTTGGCACGAAGAGTCGCACCGGTAGCTTCAGTTTTGCGATTTTTTCGACGGGGGCTTGGTAGAGTGAGCTGACTCGTCCCCGGAAGAACTTTGTTCTACAAAGTTGCTCAAAATTGCTGGGACTACAATATTGTCGAACTATGTCTATCTATAAATATATGAAAGTTTTGATTTAACTTAAAATTTTTATCATCCTATTTTTACCAACATGAAAATGGAAATGAAGTTGTTGATAGGTCTGCTGTGGATCGATTGGTAATAGAACCTGGAAAAAATATGGTTCTAAATTGTTAACAAAAAACGCTGCGGCCGTGCAATCACTGCCTCAGACGATAATCGTTGCGAACTCGTCGCAAATTTTATTCAAAATGACCTCCGACGTCGAGTTTGTCGTGTTCTTGCAACACGACATCACTCGTCCACATAGTTCACGTGCAGCTGAAGAAGCTCTGAAAAACCTGAAGTATGGACCAATTCTTCGCCCTTCGTATTCTCCTGACGTTACGCCTTGTGATTTTTTTAAATTATTGTTTTAAGGGTAATCATTACAGCTCGGATAATGAGGTAAAGTCAGTTATTGCGTCCTAGGTCCGAGAAAAGTCGGAGGAATTGACTATATTGAAAACCAAATACATTATTTTGAAAGTTCAGATTTGTACTTCAATTTGTTTTCGAACGAAAACAAATAGCAAGATTGCATTCCAATTTGTTTTTGTTTTTCTTCTACATCCAAAAATAATTCAAGGCTGGTCAAACCATGATTCACAAAGAAGAATAGGTTCACTTAAAAGGCCATCGTAATCGTCGGACCTAAATCCGATCGAGCATATCGAGCATATATTTTATATCTATATGGCCTTATAACTATTTTATCACCCACAAACAAATTTTTTTTCGCTGCATTTGCAAAAACTTCTAAAGGTATCTGGCAATATCAAATTTTTTTTTGAGCTGGTAAAAACGTACGATATTAGTTTGGGAGTCATTTTTATTGTAACAAAATTACGTTTTTAGAGCGCCGGCAGAAAATTCTGTTTAAATTCGTTGAAAATGCAACAAATTGATAAGGTTTTCACTGTAAGCGTTCTATTTAGGATTTAATGTGTACGATCATGCGGGTTTCTCAATAAAATATATAGTGTGTTTAATCAAAAATTCAATTTTTCTACTTTTTTGTAAGACTATATAAAAAAACTTCTTTTCACTGTTTCATCTCTTTATATATACATATAAAAATCTCGTGTCGCGATGTTCGTGGCGAAACGGCTCGACCGATTTTAATGAAATTATGCACAAAACATTTGTTAGGCATGAGAATAGGTCGTGAACTATATTACATACCGCTAAGATACCGATTACCGTATATTTAATACCAATTAGGGTGACACTATGGAAAAAATTCATGTTTCTGAATAAATTAAATAACCTTTTTTTCTGTATTTTTCTCAATTTGGATCCAGAAACAAAACGTAAGAGCGCAAATTTTCAATTTTCATTTTCAATTTTCATTTTTTTCTAGAGGCATCGACAAGGTACTGGAAACCTTTTCGAATAAGCACAATGACTTATTGAAATCCTTCAGTTCACACATGCTCGGGTAGCAAAATGGTAATCACGCTATTGTCAGCATGAGGATGAATAAGTTCACCTGCGAGAAGCTATCAAAAGTAACGCCGACGCAGCCTTTGCTGTTGCTAAATCACAATGCATTGTTATGGAAATCGATAGTGTAATTGCCTCGGTAAATTCCAGATCCATCTACTGATCAACTACTTGCCCGTATTCTGAGATACGATCAATCATTTTTCATTCTGTAATACGTTCAACTCAAGTCTAATCAAGCTGTGATAATGTGATAATGCATGGTAATTTGACATAGACGGCATTGAGCCTGGTGTTTTATTTCTGTAAAAATAGAAACGGATTTTCGAGTGGAATAAAAACGCTTTTAAAACGAAAAATATTGATGAAAATGAGCTATACTCTTTCAAATATGTTTTGAATGTAACCCAGTAACAAATTTTCTTTAAGTGGGTAAAAATCGTGCACGAAAATTGTGTCTGATAATGTTTTCATATCATGGATAAAGTTTTAGCGGAAATGTTGTTAAAAAATATAGAAAAAAAAGTTGAGTTAGGGTCAGGACTGTGTCAACTGAGTATTCAAATAACATGAAGTAATAATCTTCATTCAATATTGACAATGTAATATTTCTTTCGGTCTGTTGATACAGAGTAAATTGCTCCACAACTTCTATTTTTCATCAAGGCAAGGTGGCCACATTTCCATAGATCGATTAAATTTAACTCGAACAGATTTCAGAATGCATAAGTCGATTTCGTTCGAATCGTGAAATTCGATCGGCCTCAGTCTAATCGGATTCCGGAATATGGGTTAGTGTTTTATATTGTTCCCACAAACATGGTTCATGACTAAAGTGACCAGATGGTCAGAAGTCTAACGCGGGACACAAAAAAACAAAACGTTATGTATAAACGTTATGTGGTTTAGATTTTGTTTACGCCAGAAAATCACTCGCTCAATCAGAGCATTTACGCCTGGCAAGCACGATTCAAATATACAACAAAAATAATTCAAGGCTGTTGATTCGCAGCAGCAGCACTGTCAAACAACTTGATGATTTTTCCATACTGCAAGCTCCACCCCACAGCGAAGGATTTGGACATCCTGAGGCGCTTTGTGTCGGCCAGATATAGCCGATCTGGTATTTACAATATCATCTCTTTGCCGCTCCTTAAGCCGGGAAATCGATGCAACCGGTCAAACGGTGGAGAAGAATCTGACCAAAATGGATATGTTTATGCGGAGGCGTCAGACGAGATCGGCTGTATCTGAGCAGCAGACAATCACCCAGAAGGAGTAGCTTGAGGTGCTGGTGAAAAACTTCTTTCCGGCGAAAGAAGTGAAAAACTTCTTTTCGTACTCATAATGAAAAACGAGACGTACTTAATGCTAGAATTCAACGAATGGCAGGGAACCGGTACTTTACGTTCCCCAGGTAAGCGATGACGTCAAACATATCATTCACATCAAGTTCTCGAAGAAGGTCCTTCTCTGACAGACGTGAAGGAATGTCCAAGCAGCTCTTCTTTCGAGTCATATGGTGAACGGGGAGATAGTTAGTACGAAGTGCTGGCCGGAGTTGAGAAGGTGATGTGGTCTTTATGCCGAACCTGGGATCAGCCAATTATGCCAAAAGATCACTGGAGGATGAATCGGCTGGAGATAAACATTGTCACGAAGACCACCAACCTTCCCAACATTACTGCGCCCGATAGAAAACTTTTGGGCGAATAGCCAAAATAGAGAGACAGACGACCACCAAAGCCACGAAAAGGTAAAATAACACGCTGATATACATCTGCCAACTTCCGGAAGACTGCCCAGCGCTTCATTTACGATACTTCACCGAACAACTATGCCTCTTCCTGTCGAGTATACACTAGTTCTTCTGGCTTATTTAAAACGTTAAGCCCTGACCGAGCCAGGGGACCAAAGATGAACTTTTCGTCTGACTCACGTTGGTCCCTGCGGATCAATAGGGGACTTTTATAAAAATCATTTTCCAATTTTGTTGCTGTCGCTTCCAGATGACACTCTCTAAACAAAAAACCCAATGTCGGTGCGATGAAACCAGCTCAACGTATTAATCTTTCGATGCATTAGAAGCGCTCTTGAACAGTCTGCCAAATAAAAGTTTTTTTTGAGGTTCATACATTTAAGAAAATCAACATGATCAAATTGTGATATTGAAATATATTGATATCGCCGGACATTTTCGTTTCTTTTGCCAAATGCGGAACGTTTCGCGGGACGGAATCTTACGCGGGACATTTTGTTGAAATGCGGGACTGTCCCGCGTAACGTGGGACGTCTGGTCAGTTTATACATGACCATGCGGTTATCTGGAGCTTTTACCGCCTTGTGTTGCAGATGTAAAACACGAGCACAAGGGTAGGTGGATATCCAATATAAAATCGAAGAAACGGATAACCATTGACAAATATCAGTAACGCAGACGCTGACGGACTGGAAAACGTTGAGTAGTATCATATTCACCTCAGCTGAGCAAAACATGCAATGTTCATATTAATGTTGAGTTCCGCCGTTCGGCGAAAAGCAGTAAATACGAATAAAAGTCAGTGAATAAGGGAAGCAATATGGCGGTGTTTCAAACTCAAAATATCGATGTGACTTCTTCTCGATTGAATGACAACGACGAAATAATGCGTCAACGAATTGGCCGGTAATTCACAATTCACAATTTACGAACGGGACCCAATAGTCATGAATTTGGCTGTCCATTCAGAAAACTCATTTTTCACTAGCGAGACCTTCATTGAATAAAGTTAATATTGATTTTCTTTATTTCATTTTTCATTTTAAGACAAAAATATATATTATTTCCTTTCACTTCACATTTTACCTATTAAAACATTTATTGCACCCTAAAACCTTTACATGCTAAATCTTGTTTCGTTTGCTTGAATAATTCTCGAGTAATGCAGAAATTTGTGTTTCATTTGTATCGCAGCCCCTCCTTAGAGAGGGGGGGAGGAGTATTTAACTCCTCCCCCCTCTCCATAGAATCATTTATTGCACCCTAAAATCTCCATATGCCTAATTTGGTTGCATTTGCTTGATTAATTCTCGAGTAATGTAGAAATTTGTGTTTTATTTGTATGGCAGCCTCTCCTTAGAGAGAGGGATGGAGTGTCTAACCACCATAGAAACATTTACTGCACCCGAAAATCTCCATTTGCCTAATTTGGTTTCATTTGCTTGATTAATTCTCGAGTAATGCAGAAATTTGTGTTTCATTTGTATGGCAGCCCCTCCTTAGAGAGAGGGGTCGAGTGTCTAACCACCATAGAAACCTTTACTGCACCCGAAAATCTCCATTTGCCTAATTCGGTTGCATTTGCTTGATTAATTCTCGAGTAATGTAGAAATTTGTGTTTTATTTGTATGGCAGCCCCTCCTTAGAGAGAGGGGTGGAGTGTCTAACCACCATAGAAACATTTACTGCACCCGAAAATCTCCATTTGCCTAATTTGGTTTCATTTGCTTGATTAATTCTCGAGTAATGCAGAAATTTGTGTTTCATTTGTATGGCAGCCCCCCCTTAGAGAGGGGGTGGAGAGTCCAACCACCATACAATCATTTATTGCACCTCAAAACCTCCATATGCCAAATTTAGTTTCATTTGCTTGATTAATTCCCGAGTTATGTAGAAATTTGTGTTTAATTTGTATGGCAGCTCCCCCTTAGAGAGGGAGAAGGGGTCTCAAACTATCACGAAATTCCCCGGTTCCAAAAACTCCTACATACAAATTTTCATATTGATCGGTTCAGTAGTTTCCGAGTCCATAAGAATCAGACAGACAGACAGAAATTCATTTTTATATATATAGATTGTTCATTCAATCACCAAAATATTCACTAGAAATAATTTATTTGGCAGAACAACGTTTGTCGGGTCAGCTAGTTTTACCGTATTATTTTAATTTTTACATAGTAAATAAGCAATAGATAAAAGTAAATAAAATAACGTCAATAAACGACATTTTTGGCATCCAAATTATTAACATTATGGGTTTTGATTTTCCTACTTAAACACATAGTTGTTTCGGCACAATTGTTGTGCATCGTAAAATCTCTCAAAAACCCAGCAATCATACACCGAACAATTCTTACACTGAAACTATGCATTTTAACAATTATAATTGAGCGGTGTTAAGTCAGAGGGGCCCAAGTAGCAAAATGAAAAAAAAAATTTATTGGTTGAATTACATTGAGCACTTCATAGGCTACATACCACATTCATCAGATTTGAACAATCATGCGTACAGCAGGAATAACGCATCGAAATTGTTTTGACTCATTAACAAAAACCCATTAAAGCACTGAACTTTAAGTTCGTTTTTCTCGAAATCATTAATATGTCACATGGTCCGGTCTGACTTAACACCGACTTATTCATTCATTGAAAAATCTCAATTTCAGTTGATAAGATGAGGGAATATTGGAACCACGTTTCACACGATGCAATAATTCTCTTCCTACTTTCAGTATGATACCGGACTTTCAGATGCCTGTTATATGAATTTTGTGTGCAGTGTGCGATTACACATATATGTTCAATCTAAAAACCTTCAATTTTATTTATTCTTGGACTGAACGACGTGTTGCAGTCGAGATAATTCAAACATTTTGCTATTCGTAGAAAGCTCAAATGGACATAATAAATCAACCCACACTAGTCTCAATAGTGAGCTGACTCCTGAACCTGACTCGGACAACATGACACCGTGGTTGAAACAAAACCAAAAACCAACCCAGATTGCCGTATGAGAAATAAGCTATACACATTACCATCCGACCTGCCGAGAGTAGGTACATGCAAACGGGCAGAGCAAATAACAGAACGATAAACCGATGCTAATCTCGTTCTCCTAACTGATTTCTCACATTGACAAACGCAATTGTGCAAAGTACGAAAGGCGGTTATCATGTTTCACACAAGTGTTCTTTCTTGTACAGTTCTCCCCGTATCGGGATGGGCTTCCGGGGTTGAGTGACATCTTTCACACACAGCGTTGTTAGGTGTTTCGAGTTCATTCGGATTTTTTTGCTGTTGCAACTCAGAATACAGTCGAGTAACACTACTTGGAGAAGGTACAGTTCCTTCGTAAAAAGTAGTGCCATTGGCGACGAAGAACTTCTATCGAAATCGTTCACTGCTGAACGATGGCAAAGAAAAGGTGACTAACTGTTTCGGTATCAGCCAGTGTGGGAAGCAGCAGAACAACGCGGCTGACAACTTCTCGTGTTATGTGGTTTAAATATGCTACGACAAGGATAATCGTTACGATCGATAGAACGGTTTTTAAATGTAGCGTCTATCCACTCGGGAACACTTCCTGACGAATCTCATTTTCTACGGATCACATCAACTAGGATGGGTTTTTGAATAAAATATTTAGAACTATTTCTGAAGTTAGGAAATGTGATACGCAATTCAAAGTTCGAAAACAATTTCAGAGACTTCATCCCTATTTACTTTCACTGAATCGGAATAGTCTCCCACTCCTTTGAAGACACTTCGTTATTCAACGGTTCTCTTTTCAATTAGGAGTTGAAAACTGAACAACTGAAAATTCGATTATGGAAATTTACTTTGTTGTTTTTGAGTTCAGTGCTAGATCCAATGGCTATCGGCTGTTTTTTGGGAGCCGAATTGAGATAAGTGATAAGCATAATGAGCAGATACTAAAATGCGTTTATATTAAACTATACAAATAGAATCTTATCACACATTACTCACTATCATAAAATATAATATATTATCAAGAATGTTTGTGCATTCATAATATAAAAATGCTACTAATTTGAAAGTAATCTGTCAGTCGATTCTAGGAAGCGAATTTCGAAGCATGTTATATCGTTTCTTCAACATTCTGCTTCACCCGTTTCTTTTTTTATCTTCAAACTTTATGTGTCTCCATTTTGCTACTCTCCCATTGACAGGCCTTAAAGCTATTCTTCAAGCATTCCTCCGATACGGAACTAAATGCGCCAATGTTTTGCGAAGTTCTGACTCATCAATGATGTGGCATTTCGATCCTCAAATGACTGTGATAAACTCAAACTGTCCCCGGTGGAATATTGGAGTTCCGACTACGCAGCAAAACCTGCTCCGCTCGTTGACAGAAGAAACGAAACTGAAAATGTACACCGCTAAACGGGGGAAGGGAACACCAAACTCATCAATCTTTATCAGTATCGACACACAGGATGCCTCCCTTGATTTGTTTGGGACTGTCTTGGGGAAAATTGGCATCTTTGGCGGAAGAAAGTTCGATGCTTTTCTTCCACGGAAAGGAATATCCCACACCCACACCCCCACAGAGAACATCCAACTTCTACTGGTAATAAATTTCGCTGACTCGGCAATTTAGTGACTGGGGAACACTTTTTTTCTCTTGGCTCTGTCTTCTTTTTGTTATCACACGCACGTGACATTTTTGCCGCTTTTACACGGCCCAATCAATGAAATCGGAATACAAATGAATTTTATGTTGCCTGGAGTTGAAAGACGCCACTTCCATGAACTTTTGAAACTTGAAAATTGAATTCTGAGAAAACGTTTTGAAAGCAATCACGAGCGTTTGTGACCGTTTATGCATGCGTGTGTGTGAACCATTTAGGCTTGCTATTACCGGTTTAGGGTGGCACATAAGTCACGCAACGCTCTCTGAAGGAAAAAAAATAACGATCGCGCTGCAACTATCGAGCGTGTTGGTTCCTAAGCAGTTTAGTTGTCGACTTTGTAGCGTTTTTTATTCGAGAATAAAGATTTTGTATCGTGAGACATTTTTTTATACGATTTTTTTTTGGGCAAATCGATTACGTGACTTGCGCCACCCTGTATAATGTGGCGTTGCCATCTTAAATTTGCTAAAATGTTTAACAACCATACAAATAGTCTAAGAATATTGCTCCGAATCAATAATTACCTTGTAGATACTAAATTCGTTTCTAGTTAATAATGTGTATAGCTGATGCTTGTGTAACATGAAGGGCATATCTTGATAGACAATAATGTTTCAAAAAACCAGATGATCAACTGTTATTACACATTTTTGCCAACACAAATTCTTCATTGATTAGAATTGGTTTATAACGCATTTTCAATGAATGCACGTGGATCACAATGCAGGGGAAATGGGGGTAACACGGACATGTTAAGAAGAACTTCAATTGTATCTTCGGGAACTCATGTTTTCCAAAACTTGAAAGCCGTTCCTTACAGTTCAATATACTGGTTTTCGAAAAAAATGGTCAAATGTTTTAGAAAAATGTTTTTTTCCATGTTTTTCCCTGAAATTAAAACAAGCCGAAAAGTAGAACATTTTTATCGATGGACCGATTCGCATGATCGATATAGCAAATCAAAGCCAATGAACTGGTATTGTTTGAAATAATATTAAACTTTGAAAAAAAATGGATGTTGTTTTCGTAATTATTGATTGTATTGGGTTTTTTATAGTTTTCATGATCTCGGAACCAAGGACGCTATGGTTTTTTTTATATAGTTTCATGATAGCTGAGGTTTATTACATAACATAACCAAATATCAGAGAAGTGTTTTTTTTCGTTTTTGAGTTATGATTTATCAAAGTTAACATGTTTTCAGTTTTCGTTCAATATTCCTATGTGACTAGACTACATCTATGCGACAAGAATCCAATTTTTACGCAAGGTTGGTATTTTTAAAACCTCGACCGACTCATTCGCTTCAAATGGATATATCGATCTTCTGAATTGACTAATTAGTTCAAAAGATATTAATTTTTGAATAATGTCATTTATGGAAAATATGGGAAAAATTATTTTCCGGACCATCGATTAACTTTGAAAAATCGTAACTCAAAAACGAAAAAAACGCCTCCCTGATTTTTGGATATATCATGTAAAAAGTCTCAGCTTTCAAGAAAAAATAGCGCCCTCGGTCCCGAGACCATGAAAACTACAAAAAAACCAATACAATCAATAATTCCGAATACCAAATTCATTCTTTAGGAAGTGTAGTTTTTTTTTCGAAGAAGAATAGCTGATTGGCTTCAATTTGATATGTTGATCAACAAGGTGTACACGTGTATTGTCATTTTTTTATTGTTTGAGAATTAATTCGTTCTACCAAACCAGAAATGATTACGTTAGCTCTGCTGAAGGCTTAACATGAAATTCTTGTACCTCAACCGATTCATTTATTTTGGATCTACAAAAAATACATGGCGGGACAGTTATGCTTGGAATATCAATATGGGACAATTGAGCTTGATGTTGTTTTTTTCAAACTGGGAACAAACAATATTTGTATGTATTTTTCTGGGATGTGATGCATAAACATATCGTTTTATGAAGAAAAGTGAAAATTGTTCAATAGTAACATGGGACAACTATGCGTAGAGCGGCAGTGCGATACTAGCAAATGAAGTCCGATTGAGCTAATATTTTGCATTCGGTATTTTATCGTGTAAATCAACATTTTGCACGAAGTTCCATATGAAAAATCGTGATAATCATGTTCATTGGCACCCTAAACCATACGTTTTGCCTCGTATTCCGTAAAAAAAATCCAGAGTGTCGATTTTTGACGAATTTTATTTTTTGAGTTGACAGTAGATCTCGACTTTGGAAAAATTGTCATGCAATTGCAAAATTCATGTAATTTTAGTATATTTGGCATCAAAAAATTTTGTTTTGAAAACTCCGATTTTTTTTTTACTTCCCCCTTGGGTAATTTTTCCAATTTAAAAAAAAAATCAAACTTTGACCGCTTCGCGCCACCTTCTCTTGAGTCCGATTAAGCTGAAATTTTACATAGGATGTTTTTCGAGGTGATGAACATTTTGTATGGGGTAACTTCTTGAAATTTTAGGATCGATTTTTTTCCAATTTCCACATTCATTGGCACCCTAATATACAACCAGTCCATGCACAACCGATATAGTGGTTCTCAGATTTTCGTGGAAGGGGCTACTGGACGAATCACATTATCAACCCATCAAATTGAAGCCAATGAGCTAGTCCTTTCTGAAAAAATATCACACTTGTGAAACAGTATAAACAATATATCGCCCTCTAGTCCAAGCCATGTAAACAAGAAAAATCAACTACATTCAAAAATTACGAAACCAAAATCCAATTTTGTTGCGGGTATAATATTTTTTCAAAACATACAAGTTGATTGGCATTAATTTCATATATCGATCATCTAAATCGGTTCAGTAGCTCAAAAAATTTGAATTTTTGAAAAAAAGCATTTTTAAAAAACTTGAAAATTTGAACCACCTTAAAATGGAAATGGGTACCATAATGAAAAATAAAAAAATCGAGGTGTTGTATCCGAGACACGAGGGGTTGTATCCGAGACACGGCGAATACGTCGAAATTTCATAAATAACTTTTTAGTAAAAAGTTCCAGGGGGCCCTGAAAATGTTTAATGGCTTGCGTGGTTTTGTAGAATCATTTCGAGAACCAACAATTCTTTCTTGCGTTTGTGAGAAAAATAAACTAATTGGTCATATGTCGCAAGCATCAAACACGAGTCTAACAGATGCACACAGTTGCAACGATAAAAATGAAACATCGCGAGAATGACCGTTTATGGAAAATCGTTTCTCGACTCTCGGTGAAAACTGTCAACGAAACTGGGAGCTTGTCGCATCAGAATAAAGCCGCTGCGCACTACTACCACTGCTATCGCTAGCGAACGCTTACTTACAATGCAAGAGTGGAGTTTTCTTCGCAAATGTTCTCGTTTCGCTATCCCCCTCCGTTGGTTTTATTCTAGCGGCTGCATAAGTTGCCCGTTATTGGCAAGCACGCAAATGGACAGAACAAATGTATGGGGAAATGGGAATGCTTCCAATTTTCATCAATTTAAACCATATACAAACCGACTCGATTGGTATGCAAATCATTAGAATCCGGTCGCAGTAAAAATAGTTATCAACGTTAACTTTATTTCATAAAAACGTGACCTGCTTTCTGATTTGACACCCTTAATGTAAGACGTAGTCCTACGTCAAAAAATAACTACCACTTTTCACGAAAATCTGAAAACCACTATGTCGGTTTTGTATAGAATGGCTTTATATAGTGTTCAACGTTCAGAATGATTACCTTTGTCTTATGATTAACTATTCCTTACGTGCTTACGTTTCTGTTACCTTCATTTCGAAAAGCACAGTCGAGATATATCATTATTCTCTTAGGCATATTAAACACTTCTCCTGTAATAATGAGCTATCAATGGAAGCACTATGCTACAGTTCCACGTGAATCACATTGCACCTCCATTGAATTTTCTCAAGCCATTGAATACCATATTATTGCTTCGATGGGAGCGCATGGTGGACATTAAATCGACCACCTAATATCTAATTATTAGGTGTAAATAGTGTACACAAAATATGTACACGCTTTTGCACTACTATATATAATATATCATCCAAGAACGTTGTGTCGACAAAGCTACACCACTTTTACTCTACAGAATAACACGCATAGACAGAAACGTCGTACACTGTATGACGTCGTTCGGTGCGCTTCATGAGCTGGTGGAATCAGTGGCCCTCCGCTGTGCGACCGTTCAATGCAGCAGGCAAAAGCATGCATTCAAGAAAAATTTGCTCCATTTATTTTTGTTCGTATTTATTTTTATCGTCAGCCGGTATGAGAATTTGCAGGTTTTTAGACAATACACTTCTATTACTATTAGACTCAGTTATTGTCATACGTTAGTCATAAATTCAACTACAAATAATTGGGACATTGACAAAATTAAAGGAACTGTATAATGATTATTGGACATTATTGAAATTGAATGAAATAGGAAGAATCAATGTTTATTCAATCCTCGATATTCCAGTGATAAATAATCTAATGTTGTCAACGTTTCTAGTGTTCGATAAGAGATGTGAGTAAATATATTACAGTAAATGAAAAATCTACTATACACTTCATTCGCTTCTAGAAAAAAAACTCAACACTAGGATTTACGCAATATGTGGTGAAAATTATTAGTGTAAATTTGTCGAACCAGTGTTCCCCAGAGGTTCTCAATCGGTTTTCAATTTAAATATGGGAAACGAACGTTTTTTTTTAGACTTCATACTACATAATTGATTCAAGGCTGGTGCGAATTCTTGCGTTGTCCTGCTCCGCTGGTTACAATGACGCAACGATGTTCTTGAAAACAGAAAATTTAGCTTCAAAGCACAAACTATCAGATAACTGCGTGAACGACCCCAGTTCTGATTTACATCAATACAACCCCTGATTATATCATGATTATAAAAAAAAAGACGGGTGGGTAATGTCGGGGACATAACGGAGTGACGTAGGACTATACAAAGGGGACAGCTTTTGCTAAATATATATTTTAAATATATTGTTTTATTTTCTTCTCCTACGTGAATACCTACCTATCTACCTGAAAATGGATTAGTTTACTGTTTACTCTTTATGAACATGTTGGGGGTTCTGAAAAGAACCTTTGGTGTTGTGTTTTTGCTTTTTTTATACAAACTTTCTCAATTTTTTCTCACTATCTCTTGATTCTTTTCTGAAGGCTTTGTATTTATTAAATGTTCAACGCCGGGCATCTTTTGGCGTATGCACATATCGTACAATCAAAATGATGGCTGTGATAGGGAATGCATAGGTGGTCATCAGCGCGCGTTTTGTACTTTAGCGGTACACGCTCACATAGAGACAAATCGGCAGACTCAGTCAAAGGGGCGAGTCCAACGAGACGAACGAATGAGCGTTAAAAGGCAGCGATGGCAAAAAAATACATTCATTACGATTTGTTCGCTCGTTGGATTCACATGCAGGCTAAAAAGGGTCCTTTTCAGGATCACAAAATTATCTTCAATCTAAAGAGTTTATTGTTTTGTTATCACTCGATATCCCCATCTTGTTCGGCTAAACCTTTCTGTTTAGCGATTGCGTTTGCCACTCGCCACAGCTTTCACAGTTGGAAAATTTCTTCCCATCCAGCTTGTGACATGTTGTAAAGTAAATTACATTTAATGCGACGTGCCGAAGCACTACTCAGTGTCGCATTGGAGGCGATTTTAACCTGTAATTGAACATTTCCGATGACAGTGGTACAGTGTCGACTTTCAATGTGGGGTCATAATTTGAACCTCGAACTCTATGTTTACAAAAATGTCCAACTAAATATGTCGCATTACAGGTCCGTCCAATTAGCTAAATGTCGAGATAAGTGTAAATTACTGTACTTTCAATCTAGAAGCAATTTAAGAATTGGTGAAAATCAATAAGCTCAGAACAACTGCCAAATTCACATACTCGTCATATCCTGGCAAACAAATTATGAAAAAATCAATTTGTGTTTTATTATTGTTTTGGATATTGTTTTGGAAAGCATTGAACTGTATTTCCTAAACTCTTTTTTGGAAGGTTTAATGGCCCTGAAAAGCGCCTTGTTTTATGGAATGGTTCCGATTTAGAAAACTTAGTACTCGTGGTTTTGAAAAAAAACCATTTCGAACGCCCTCGATGCCGCCTTGTTCTGGATTTGCCACCAAAGCAGTTTGTATAAAGAACAAACTTTTTTCTTCTGCTACCTGCTGCCGTTTTGCGATTGCGTTTGCCACTCGCCACTCGCTGCAACTGTCTGTTGTTGTCTTGATGTGTTCTGTTCTGAATGCGGGTTTTCTTATCGTCGCGAGCAGCTTTACCAGCCAATTCGATCACTTCGGCGGCCGAAACTATATAACGCCGGCTAGGTGGACTGGTGCACTGGTACTAACGCGCTCGGCCTAGCTACCCTTGCTGAGCAATTGGCGGATACACCTACGGAGAACTGCACACCTGCACGGTTCGAGTGGGACTTTTGCCTTGTTGGATTCACATGCAGGCGTAAATGGGTCCTTTTCAAGATCACAAAATTATCTTCAATCTAAAGAGTTTATTGTTTTGTTATCACTCGATATCCCCATCTTGTTCGGCTAAACCTTCCTGTTTAGCGATTTGTTGCCACTCGCCACAGCTTTCACAGTTGGAAAATTTCTTCCCATCCAGCTTTGTGACATGTTGTAAAGTAAATTACATTCAATGCGACGTGCCGAAGCGCCAGTCAGTGTCGCATTGGAGGCGATTTTAACCTGTAATTGAACATTTCCGATGACAGTGGTACAGTGTCGACTTTCAATGTGGGGTCATAATTTGGATCTCTATGTTGACAAAAATGTCCAACTAAATATGTCGCATTACATGTCCGTCCAATTAGCTAAATGTCGAACTAATTGTAAATTACTGTACTTTCAATCTGGAAACAATTTAAGAATTGGTGAAAATTGAATAATCTGGAAAGTCTGGAAACTATCAATAAGCTCAGAACAACTGCCAAATTCACATACTCATCAGATCCTGGCAAACAAATTATGAAAAAATCAATTTGTGTTTTATTATTATTTTGGATAATGTTTTAGAAAGCATTGAACTGTATTTCCTAAACTCTTTTTTGAAAGGTTTAATGGCCCTGATAAGCGCCGTGTTTTATAGAATGGTTCCAATTTAGAAAACTTAGTACTCGTGGTTTTGAAAAAAAAACATTTCGAACGCACTCGATGCCGCCTTGTTCTGGATTTGCCACCAAAGCAGATTGTATAAAGAACAAACTTTCTTCTTCTGCTACCTGCTGCCGTTTTGCGATTGCGTTTGCCATTCGCCACTCGCTGCAACTGCCTGTTGTCTTGATGTCCACCGAACCGAATGTGTTCTGTTCCGAATGCGGGTTTTCTTATCGTCGCGAGCAGCTTTGCCAGCTAACTCGATCACTTCGCCTTTCCCTACACGTTTCCTCCTTTAGCATGTCTAGACATGGCTGCTTGGATTGGTTTTTTGATGTGTTGTGATGCGAACGGATGTGGTGCACGGTGCCTTTGGACAATGTTTGATATTTCACAATTATTCAATTATTTTTCTCAAGAAAAATGAAATGTTATTCGTTATGATAGATGCGTAGATATATTTCCTATCAATTGATGCAAAAACCTTTGCGATCTATTGAGAAATGCTCGAGTTATAAGCGTTCCAAATCTTGCATTTTTTCCTGCTTGTTCAGTGCCTAGATTTCCATTTCACCCCCTATATCTTCCGGTTAGACGTAGTCCTACGTCAAAACATTCTGATAAATTTAACGAAGCCAATAAGCCGTGACATGTGCAAACAATGAACGGGCAATCAAAACATAATAGCTTGAGATCACATAAAATACTAATGCTCGTTGCAGCTGCAATTTCCGGTCGATTCTGTGTGTCATCCTTTTGAAATCGAATGAGCAGTCAGCCTTCCTGCGTGGAATGGGAAGGTGTCAAGCACAGAAGTTGGAACTGGAGGCACAAATTGACATCGAGCAGAGTCACAAATGCAATCAGCTGGGGTCACTCCGCATGGTCTCGTTCCGTTGCAACAAAACCACACTTGCTGGACGTAATGCAAATGCAATTGAATTACTCTCCCCTTTGGTATCTCTTAGGCAATTTAAAGTCGTCTCGTTCAGAGACGTGTTTTGTGTCACAAATTTAATAAACAACTTAAGATATTCAGCATCGTGGCATTACAATTACATCAGATATATCAGCGAGACTTCAGCAATTATATTTGATTAGATCACCGACATAATCCTCGTATTATGCAATTTATATCAATCTTCGTCACCAATATTACGATCCAATCAACTTGGATTGTGTCGTAATTGAATCACTCATTTACACTTGCGGTCACGCTATACTGCCATCGGCGACAGGAATGTTTATTGTGCAGCTATATGAAAGTTTCGCAATCAAATGCGGTTTTGTGACTATCCGCAGTGCGATGCTTACGTGTCATTCTGGAAACGATGGAAACGAAAGCCGTGCGTACATTTCTAATAAACATATGTTTGTTTAATTATCGTAAATGAAGTTTCTCTGAACAGTTTTGAAAACATTTAATGCTCAATTAATTTTGTTGAAAAAATAAAATAACTCCATAAACAGAGACAATATCAAATCACATGTAACCTGAATATTTCTCGTTTAGATAGATATTCTGTCCATTTCGTTACGGTACAAAATTAATTCGATATCAATGGGAACTGAAAATTCTCACGAAACTCAATCCCCGGAATATCTACACGTGAAGCACGTGTTAGGCAGATGCTCATTACAATTGCAGCATCATAATCGCTGCGATTCGAGTTACATGAGGTGGAAACTATCCGCAATTAAAATATGCGCGCTGAACGGCTCTAGTAATAGATTATAGTAATTGCATCTATTGCAATAATGGAGACTTGTGATGAATATCTAATTAATGATTTGCTACCGCAGCCCGTATTGCTGACGAAGCGCTGTGAGCGAGTATGTGTGGAACTTCATTAGAGGCTGCAAATGAGAATGAAATGATTGAAACATTAAACTGAGCATCTTTCCATGTTGGATTTACATTTATCCGTTCCAGTCCTTTTATTTCTCAATCTGTGCCAGCAACATGGAGCATTTGTGAGCACCAGAGTTGGACACGGATTACATGGAATGACTGAACTAGTAACGATTGAAGGTTTTTTAATTTGTTATATAAATTACAACTCATATTCCGTCCATAATACATCATTATTGAAGCTTATAACATATCCCATTTTTAACGTAGAACTACGTCAGAGAACAGGTCACGTTTTTATGAAATAAAGTTAACGTTAAGAACTATTTTTGCCGTGAACGGATTTTGGCGATTCACATACCAAACGAATTGTAAATTCCCTAAGATTTGTTTGTTATGCTATACATTACGATCCCATAGTCTGTATATGGTTTAAATTTATTAAAATTGGAAGCATTTCTATTTCATCATACATTTGTTCTGTCCATTTTTGTGCTTTCCCGAACAGAGCTGTTAATAACGAGCAACTTATCGACGAGCAACGAAGGGGAAACCGCAGGATGTAAAGTCTCCGTGAACAAAGAAAAAGAAGAAGAACGAATGGGAATATTTGCCTAGAGTATAAACGGTTGATCTCCCTGAGGCAAACCTGTATTCCTCGTGAGGATATCGACTGAACAACATCGTTGCTGAGCGAGCCGGACGGTGAGGGATCCAATGCCTTTCTCAAGGCAATGGTGTGGAGGAGTGATATGATGGATAGAGTAAAGTTTTCCAAGAGCCTTTTTGATTGTTAGAGACGAATGAACTGAAGAAGTTTGAAGTCTCTCTAATTCAACAAGCAAGGAAAGAAGGCAAACTTTCAGTCACGTTCTGTATTCAAAGCAATGAACATCGCTTGTTCTTTCTTGTTTTGCGTCATCACATGTCTTCGTTTCGGATTGAGCTGCGGACGCGACCAAATTACTCACTCGCTAATGTCTCTGGCATTGCATTGCCATTGCATTAAGGTTCTGAACTACACAATTGTGTGGAGAATCATCAAGCTAGGCTATCGTCAGCTCTCCAAGAAAATAAAAATTAAAGTTCTGGAATTTTGTCAGTGATTTGGTTTCGCATGATGGTAGGAAAACTCTCTCCACAAAGGATGACAGCTAAGCTAATCTAGACTGGCAATATCAACGGAAAGGGCTTCTGTTGAGAAGAGCGCAAAACGGAGATAAGTGTGTGTATATTTAATTGTTCAAGCCATCGATATATGGATATTTGTGTGCGTACGTGCGTGCTTCAGAACCCGTACGTAAAAATAGTGCATCTTCGCTACGCTCAAACCCTGTTGGCCCTGTAACAATGCAACAATCGCCTAATTTGCTTATGCTATAATTGACGATTGTTTGGTGTTGCAAACTATGCAGCCGTTATGATTAATATAAACAAGGAGAGGAAATAGCGGGAGGGAAATATTTGCGCTAGGGTATTAGTAATGAATATTTGCTGAGTCAAATATTCAGCCTTTTTCCAAGCAGTTAACATTGTTTGTTTTCTGTCATCATAAAAGCTTCGTTGGTGCCTTTGACTTTGCATCAATGCATTGAACTGACGCTATGGTGAAGCAGGTGTTAAGGTTGTGCACCAAAAATTTATTTAGGCAATACCAAGTTATTCAATAAGTTATAATAAGTTATAAATTTATTCGGGTTCGCGTGCCAGTCGCAAAACTGTTTTCAACTACGATTGCATTTGTGCTAATCTTGATCATAATGAAGCAGTGCTACTCTTTTCGAGGTTGTTGAGATTAACAGATAGAGTTTATTTCGTTTATTTAGTCACCAAGAAAATAAATATCGTTCTGAAATTTTATATGTGATTTGGTTTCGCGTGCCAGTAGCAAAACTTTCTCCACTAAGGATGACAGCTGCGCTTATCTCGAGCATGTATTGTTCTGCGAGCACAAGAATGAATCATCAAATAATTATCGTCAAATGATTCTACAATAAAAAAAACCATTTCAGGGCGACCAAACTGTTAGAACGGTTGTTTTGAAAATTTTCGTAGCATTATAAACTAATGTTTAGTGCAAAATAAAAACTGTTATTTTAAAAAACACTATTTAATTCTAGCAAATAATTGTTTAATTTATAACGGAATTAATTGTTAATAAAGAGCTTAATAAAAGGAACCGTCTCGACGACGAACCGATCCCGGCGACGTGTAGAGAATGTACTGTCGGTGGATCAACGTCCAAGCGATGTCCAGTCCAGCATCCAATACGATCGACCTCGATCATGCTCGTAGCCTCACGTTCGTGAATTTTATCTCCCTCTCTCGATCAAGTCGGTATACCAGCGCAGCCGTTGACCACTCGCATTCGGGATGAACGCAGGCCTTCTTATGTGTGTGGGATGTCACATTCATAGACGTCGCGACGTCGATGACGAGTTGTTTCGACCGATGAGTGGCATTATGGTCTATTTGCGTTTTATATGCAAACAACTAATATCCGCAGTTATGAACAAGCAACTTGAATTAAACTACAGCGTAGTTCTACGTCAACAATGCGGTCGTGCCTTGAACACAACCTCCTCTAATTCTTGATTTTTTTTTGTCCTCAATTAACCGACAACTTCACGATAAGAACAAGAAATATTACACCCCGTCCAATATAGAATACAATTCAAACCCTAATACGTACTTCTGTATACAGGGAAACTTCGATATAACGTCACTCGATATAATGTACACATTTCCAAAGTGCAACGGGAAATTTTTTTGGACATTTTTTTTTTTTTTTTTGAAAGAACAATGAACTATCTGTGTTGTGATGCTAAAACATGGTTTGTACCTTTAATCAATCCCGAAATACAGCTGGTTTTGTGATTCCGGATTCTAAATGAATCAAGCTTTAATCAACAATACGAAGGGAAAAATCACGAGAAAGACTGGCTTCGTCTTCTAATTGAATTTATTCATTAACTTTACTAAAATAGCAACACAATAATGTATTTTAGGCTACGATTGTGAGTCCTTTATTATACTTCGATATAACGTACAATTCGATACAACGTACAATTTTGAAAGTGAAATGTACGTTATATCGAAGTTACCCTGTAGTCGTATATCCGCAGATATCAGAAAAAAACTCGACCTTAACAGATTAACATCACTAAAAAACTGACAATGTTCCTTTTTCAAAATTAAAATTCAATCTTCTCTACCTCGATTGTCTCTACTATCGAAACCGAAACAATCATACCCATTTGTGGCTGCCTCTAAGCAAGAAACATTTCCCTTTCTATTATAGCATTCACATGGAATGTATGTTATGTTGATTTCGCGAATATCTGCAGTTACACATAGAGCGTATTGCATCTGAGAACACCCATTTTGAAGCTTTAATTTCTCAAAAATATGAATTAATATTCCGAATACAAATGCAATCGCTATAAAGTTTAATAAAGCAGAAGCACAACATCTGGAGGTGTACTCTGGGTGCCCTAAGTGAACAAACAATAAGAAATTGCACCGATTTAGCTCATTAGTTTCATACTGTTTCCACGTTGTTATTACGCGACCCGAAAGAAAGAACATGAAATGTTCCTGGCAATACGAAAGTCTGGCATTTCGGACCGCAAAAGGAACCGAGAATAGGAACTTACGGCTTGAACAATAAAAAAAAAAACACAGCTGAACTGCTGGTAAACCATACACCATAACCATTGGTTCCATTTTCCGTCTAAAATCTCCTGCGGAATTCATACGAAAGCGCCGAGACAGTGTTGTGACATTGTGTCAAGCCCAGAAAACCAGAGAATAATAAAAATTTATGATCATCATATTAAATATGTCCGCCGGGGTGCCGCAGCATGCCTTATTTATTGTACTGTTTATTATTTTATTGAATCTGATATTAGTATATGTGACCGTAATACCGCCCGTTATGGCGTCGACCCAAATGTCCTGCAGCTGTCCTGTCCCTTTCGTTACGGCACATGATTTCGATAGGATTGTGATGATTGAAGGAAGAAATGTAATCCGCCATTCGCCCCTCAACGCGCTGATCATTACAAATTTTCAATTTCAGATTATCATATTGTCAACTCCCAATATGTATGCTGTTTGCAAATCATCTTCTAGTATAGAAACTATGAATTGCTGAAAAGATACTGATGTTTCAGGATGGTAGTGAATCCATTTTCCTAATACAATTTTTCTATTTAGAGTTGAGATGAAAAACATAGAATAAAAATGGTATAAAAACAAAACATATGAGAAATAAAACATATTTATGTTAAAAAAATTGAATTTTTATTTGAATACTAGCTGACCCGGCAAGCTTCGTCCCGCCCAAAATTTGTTTTTTTATCGATACCTTCAAACGTTCACGTTTTTTTAATATGAACAAGTTCATGGGTCCAATCGCAGAACTGTTCATTGATTGATCTTCTATTAGACCCCGTTGAATTTAACTTTTACTATAAAATTATAGTATTTCTAACAAAACTCATAATTATAATATCATATTATTTTCAGACACAATTCTCGTTCAAGATTTTTCAACCACTTGCAAATAACATGTTTCTCCATTACATGGAATAAATGTTTTATACAGAAAATATGATAGAATAAAGACATCCCTAAATCGGACAATTCCTTCCTCTAGTTCTGCACTTATCAACACATCCTGGCGATCCTTTTTTTGGTATTCATTTCCAGTTTCGAACAAAGATCAATTTCGCTAGCGCGAAGACCAAATGGACCAAATGTAACTGTAGAACATATGGGAATTTATTTTCCGAATTTTCCCTTTTTCCTCCAGAGTTTTCCGAAAATTTTCAATTGTCATGTTTAGTTGGAATATTTTTGGTTAAAATATGTGTAGTATGTTTATGGGACCCCCACTCCATTCCAGAGGAGGGAGGGGTGTCTTACCATTATAGAAACATTTCTCATACCCAGAAACCCTCACATCCCAAATTGTGCTTGATTAGTTCTCGATTTATGCAGAAGTTTGTGTTATGTTTGTATGGCAACCCCACCTTAGAGAGGGGGGAGGAGTGTATTCACCATAGAAACGTTTCGTGCCCAGTAAAACCTTTACATGCCAAATTTGGTTTCATTTGCTTGATTAATTCTCGAGTAATGCAGAAATTTGTATTTCATTTGTATGGCAGCCCCTCCCTTAGAGAGGGGGGTGGAGAGTCAAACTATCATAGAAACATTTATTGCACCCTACAACCTCAATATGTCTAATTTGATTTCATTTGATTGAATAATTCTCGAGTAATGCAGAAATTTGTGTTTCATTTGTATGGCAGCCTCCCCTTAGAGATGGGCGAGGAGTTTCAAACTGTCACGAAAACCTTCCCGGCCCCAAAAACCCCTACATACCAATTTTCATGTCGATTGGTTCATTAGTTTCCGAGTCCATAAGAATCAGACAGACAGACAGACAGACAGACAGAAATCCATTTTTATATATAGATAGATGATTTCCGGCATATGACTATCTCGACTGCCCTGTAAGAAATTCTAACGGGTATTCGATTTTCGATAACATTTACAGAAATGAAGCCCGTATGTCAATCATAATTGCTCGGGTATTCTAGAATATTCGTTATAAATAATGGGGCTTTGTTTTATAGCAGGTTCGTTTCCATGCGTTCCTATCCTATAACAATGCGATTGTTATTATTTTGATTCTACAATGTTATTGTTTATGTTTTGTTTTGTGCTGAAATGCGTTGTGAACGATAATCCCTGAACAATCCCGAATGTTCCTGAAGATACAGGTAAATACGTATTATAATGTATAATACTTCTTCATAACTTATTATTCTTCCTTCTTTTTCCAGGAGCAGATTCGGGATATACTGTTTAGTGTTTTTTTAATTGTGTTGTGTGTGCAGAATAAAGTGTTAGAAATTCAATGTGTGCTACTTTTCATTTTTTAAATCCGACAGTACGGACCGGTGCAGACCGTAACAGTACCCATCACATTGAATTCAAATACGATTACTACGTATATTGGTTTGGGGAAAACGAAATCCATAATTTTTACATAAAATTCAAAACGGAAAAGACATTATTTAAGATGCTTCGAGTTATCCGATTTGGGTCAAATATGCACCGTTTTGTTGTATAATTTGTTGCCATTTTGAAGGTAGCTCCATAATGCCTCTCGCATGGAAGTCTTGGTCCTTATTGACAAGAAAAATTCTAGTAATCGATTTTCACAATCTTCTCTTGATCCCAATTCCTTGTCACTCCGGAAACGTTGCAATGCGAGAAAAATGTGGTGATCGGTTAGGCCCAATAAATTAAAACAGTATTAAAACTTCCGGAGTTTCCGGAGCTTCTAGCGAGTCGCTACAGTTGTGTGTGGTCTTAAAGGGTGTACCGTTTCAAATCCGCACACACAAAATTCATTCTCAAAATTCAAGTTGTTATCCGATTATCACCTAATTTTCGGGGAGTAAAAAGAAACAATTCAAGTGAGTTTTGGCATTATTCATTTAATTTATTTCGAATGCGCGAATCTTGGCCTTATCCCCAGCCATAAGGTTCGGTACGACCTCAGAATCGACAGATTTTTGACTATTAACCCACGCTTTCTACATTTATTCTACAAACTTCACCACTTTAGGTCATTTTGGAAAGTGACCCTTCTCAATAACCCAATAATTTTCTATTGGACGCAGTTCCGGAGTATTTGGGGGGCTGAGATCATTCGGCACGAAACCGACATCATTCGACTTACACCACTCTAGCACGTCCTTCGTGTAGTGGCATGATGCCAAATCCGACAAGAAGGTCGTCAGACAATCGTGAGCCTTCAGAAGAGAGAGAGAAGCCTCTTTTGGAGACGCTCTTCTAAATACACCTGCCCATTCATGGTGCTTGCGATAACGGAAGGTATACCCCGCTTTCCGCAAGTACAAATCGCTAGATAAATTAAGAACTTCTTGGCGAATTTCGGCATCATCTGTGTCTGGAGGCTCTCGGGAACATCCAACTTATATTAGGCAGTCACATACAGGTATCCTGGAATTTGATTGAATTCCGTCTTCACAAATCTTTCGTCATCCGTTACGCAGCAATGTGGTTTCGTTAGCTTCCAGTCGATCCATCATGATTTTTAATGTTAATTGGTGTGGCACCCAACCATCCAGCTTTATTTTTGAATCCAGAATTCAGGTATAACTTGCGTCATTTTTATTAGTTGTGCTTGGTAGAGAATTCTATGCCGAATAACACACGCCTTTAATGTATACTGGAGTGGCAAGCTCTACAATACGCGTGACCATAGTGCAAGTCGGAAGAAATTTCTTTGACGAAAAATCCCCCGGCCAGAACGGGAATCGAACTCGAACCCCTGGCATGAAAATGTGGGAAACTAACAACTCAACCACGGGAGCCCAACCATACACATTTATTTTTATCCATTTTTTTTTTTTCATTTATAATGATACTACATCCCATTGAGAGATTAGATCTTCTTCACAATTTTTCGACAATAAACCCGATCCATGGCTACAGTTCTCCAACTCCCGGCTGCACCGATTCTTGTCGAAGTCCTGCACCTGGTCCAACCACATCGCTCGCTGGGCTCCTCTCCTTCTTGTTCCTACTGGATTCGATGCGAACACCATCTTTGCAGGGCTGCTGTCCGGCAATCTTGCAACATGCCCAGCCCATCGCACTGGTCCAACCTTGGCGACTTTCTGGATGCTGGGTTCGCCGTAGAGTTGCGCCAGTTCGTGGTTCATTCTCCTTCTCCATACTCCGTTTCCCTGTACACCAACGTATATTGTTCTGAGCACTCGGCGTTCGAAAACACCAAGCGCTTGTGAGTCCTCTTCAAGCATCGTCCATGCTTCGTGCCCATAAAGAACAACCGGTCGAACTAAGGATTTGTGCTTGGTACACTTCGTACGGGGTCAGAGTTTGTTGGACCTCAAGGATTTGCGGAGCCCATAGTAGGCACGACTTCTAATGACTATGCGCCTTCGAATTTCACCGCTGTTGTTGTTGTCAGTTGTTATCAACGAGTCAAGGTAAACAAATTCCTCTACCACCTCGAGCTCGTCGCCGTCGATCACAACATTACTACCAAGAAGAACTCTTTTGTAATCAGTCCCTCCTGCTAGCATGTATTTAGTCTTAGACGCATTGATCCCAAGTCCAATCAGCTCTGCTTCGTGTTTCAGTCGGGTATACAAGTCGGCTACCGTCGCATGTGTTCTTCCGATTATGTCCACGTCGTCGGCGAAGCAGATAAACTGACTAGACTTGATGAAAATCGTGTACCGCATGTTGAAGCCCGCTCTCCGCAGAACACCTTCCAGCGCCACGTTAAAAAGCAGACAGGAGAGTCCATCGCCTTGTCGAAGTCCCCTGTGAGTATCAAATGACTCCGACAGCTCACCTGAGATTCGCACACTGCACCGCACACCGTTCATCGTTGCCTGAATCACTCTTGTCAGCTTTCGGGGAAAGCCGTGTTCGTCCATGATCCTCCATAGCTGTCGTCGGTCGATTGTATCATATGCGGCCTTAAAGTCAACGAAGATGTGGTGCGTAGGGACCTGATACTCGCGGCACTTCTAGAGAATCTGCCGCAGTGTAAAAATCTGGTCCGTCGTCGAGTCTCCTGGCAGGATTCATGTCCGATCCTGACTATCAACCGGTGCATACACTCTACAAGTTTTCCTGGACCTCCCTTGAAGAGCTCCGCTACGAGGTCATGATTCGGGTTTGATTCATGGCCTCCTGAACTTCACCCTTCGTCGGGGGTGGTACGTCGTCGTTGTTCACTGCACCGGTGTAGTCCTCCTCAACGCCATCTGGTCTTCTGTCTGCACGCTTTCCAGGTGTTCATCGTAGTGCTGCCTCCACCTTTCGATCACCTCGCGTTCGTTCGCCAAGATGCCTCCTTCTTTGTTCCTGCACGTTTCGGCCCGCGGCACAAAGCCTTTGTACGAGGCGTTTAATTTCATGAAGAACTTCCGCGATTCTCGAAAACGATAAAGCAGCTCCATCTCCTCACACTATTTCTCTTCCAGGCGGCGCTTTTTTCCCGAAAGAGATGTGTTGCTGCCTTCGCTTCAGTCTGTATCATTCCACGTTTTGTCCAGTCGCTCGTTGTAGCATGGCTGCGTGGAATGCATCCTTCTCGTTCAGGAGCGCTCAGCACTCGTTGTCAAACCATTCGTTCCGTTGTACTCGTTGTTCTTACCCGATGACGGTCTGCTGTGCTTCAATTGCTGCTTTTAAGGTGTTCCAGCATTCATCGAAGGGAACAGCATCCAGTTCTTCTACCCCCGGTAACGCAGCTTCAAGAAGCTGCGAGTATGATGCAGCAACGTTCGGCTCCTGCCGTCGTCGTCGTAGGTGGTACCGTGGTGAGCGCTGATGTCTTATGTTATTGACGACTGACAGTTCAGAACGCAGTTTGTCCATCACCAAGGTAGTAGTCTGAATCGATGTTAGCTCCACGATAGGTTCTGACGTCGATGGTATCCGGGAAGTGCCGACCGTCGATCAAAAAGTAGTCAACTTGTGTTTCTGTTTGCTGTGGTGATCTCCAGGTGTAACAGTATTGGACGATGTGCTGGAAGAAGGTATGGTCATGTTCTTGGAGGCAGCGAAGTCGATAAGTCTTAGGCAGTTTTCGTTGGTTCTCTGCTGGCCGCTGAACTTATCAATTACCGGTCTGAACTTCTCCTCTTGGCCGACCTGAGCGTTCACATCCCCGATGACGATATTGATGTCATATTTTGGGCAGCGATCGTATTCACGCTCTAGCAGCGCGTAGAATTCTTCGCGGAGACAGTGATCTACCGTCCCTGACATGGGGATCAGATGCTGTTTTGAGCCGCACCTCCATGGTGAACAGATGCTCGGACGGCACCACCATAACACAACCGAATCGGTTCTGATTTTCTGTTGCCGTTCTGCGAAAGCTGCTGCATAGTATAATTTTTGGATTATTTCTCCTGAGTTATGTTTTAGGATGTAGTTTTCCTAAGCGATATTGAGAATCTAGTTGGATATTCAATAAGTTATTCAAATTCACATTCCATGATGCGGTTCTACGTCTCTCCGACATCACCCACACGTGTTTTTTCAGGAAGAGTTTCCTTGTAGATTTTCCAATGTTTTCGTTCAGTCTTGATTATCTGTCCTCTGCTGCGAATTCCTCGATCGAACCAAGAGTCTTCTAGTGATTTTTCCGATCTTTTACTTGCTTGTAACATCTCTTCGTAGTGGCTCCTTAGTGCACCCATAGGTAATTTTTAGCACATGTTATGACATCATGATTTATTACATTAAATGAGCTGAAAATAACAGAAAATGTTCTACTCCCCAATACATGTATTTCATTTGTATAATATATACTGCCGTTTTACGCATAGTTGTCCCATGTTCCAAAATCAGCAACTGAGAAAACCGCAATCAAAGTTTTCGAGCATATTTCCCCTCACTTGAATCAATCAAGCCTAACTATAAGTTTAAAAATTCATGGTGGGACAGTTATGCTTAGAATATCAACATGGGACAATTGAACTTGATGTTGTTTTTTGAAATACAATTGAAATACAAACAATAAGTTTTTTAGTGTTTTTTCGAAAGATTATGCATAAAAATATCGTTTTATGAAGAAGGGAGTGATCTGCAACACCTTTGCAGAATATAAATCTCATTCTTAGCAGGCAACATCGTGTGTAAACTTATTTTTTTCCCTGAGAATTAGTTCGTTCTTCCAATCCAGAAATGAGTGCAATAGCTCTGCTGAAAGCGTGGCATTAAATTCTTGTAGTTGAACCTATTTATTTATTATGGATCTACAAAAAATAAATGGCGGGACAGTTAAGCCTAGAATGTCAACATGGTACAATTGAGTTTGGTGTTGTTTTTTAAAAGCTGGAAACAAACAATAACTTTTTTCGTGTTTTTCCAGCAGATCAGGCATATAAACATCGTAGAATAAAAGTGAAAATTGTCAAATAGTAACATGGGGCAACTATGCGTAGAACGGCAGTATATGCTAGAGCCAATATGAGCGAGCGAAACAGCGACACATTTAAATGAAAGCATATGAAAGCTTTTCGTATAGTTTGCCAAATACACGGCCCAGACAGAGAAAGATCTATTCTTTAGAGGCGAATGAACTGAAAAGTTCAAAGCCTCTTTAATTCAACATCATCATCATCATCTATTCTCGTTCCTCTTTATCCTCTTAGAAAAACACTTTTCATCTTCTTTTCATAATGAGGAGTAATATTGGTGTCTATTCTGTATTTCGATCGATTCGAAATATTTCGAACGACATGTTAAATTCCATTTCCTGTTTCGTTAGAGTTGTTTTGAACTTCGATTATCTTTCGTTCGATTTGTTTTGTTCTCGAACATCTTTCATTCAAACCAAGCCAAACGTCAAACCCATTTTTGTTTTTCGCTCCGCAGCGGTAAATTGCAAAAAAGTAAACTAATTTTCATCGTGTTTTTTCGTAAATAAATTTTTGCAAACAAAATCGACCACTGATGCTTCTACAGCAAGAGGCGGACTTAGCCAAAGATTTCTCCTGAGGAAATTCCGGATCCTCCTGGGATAATCTGGCAGCAGAAGTCAATAGTTTGGGACCGCCTATTCGCGATGGAAGTGGATGAAAATTGGAATATACTAAAATTAATTCGAAACATATATTTATGGACTTATTTTTGCTTTGGTTTATTGTCTAGGTCTGGGCGGAATACAAATCCGGATTGAAGCGAAACCTCGCTCACAACAAACGGGAGCAAAGAGCGACAGGTGGAGGACCCAATAAAGTGATCAATTTATCCGCTGGAGGAGCAGGTGGTTCAATTACTTGCGACCGTGGAAGGAATCCCGGATACCTCATCGCATGGACCCCAGTCTGGTTCGTCTTAGGGACCACCTCAAGATGCAGACAAGGAATATTATAACGATTATGACACTTACGACGAATATGATAGTAAGAATGATAACGTTCATTTCCAGCATTCCCAGCCGAGAAAACCTTATATCATTGAGCTGGTAGGACTGCAAGGTGAACAACAACATATATTTCACGGCAATGTGGAATCCCTGTCAAATAACTCAAACAAGAACTTGAGTGATCTGATTCATTATCAGCGCCAATCTGCCCGAGCGGTTTTTTCCGTGGATGCCACAATCAAACATCTTTTGAGAGAACAAAAACGATATAATCACGAGATGGAGGAGATCGCACCAGAAAAATTAAAAATCGAACGACTACTTCTTGTAAGGCATATTGCATATATTTAGGAAATTAGAATAATGTTTCTAAATATTAGTAATCTGATATCATATATTTATATTGTACCTAAAATATTGAAAATAAAAAAAAGTTAGAAAATGTAGGCTATGCTATAGCAATATGATAATCTCACCCCTGTTCCCTGCTGATAGTTTCCTTCAGCTAAGGGTGGGTTTAGACTAGTGATATATTCATGTGAAGAAATATGATGAGATTTATAGAAATCGCATCAACCGTTTACACTAGCGTGAACTTCTATAATGAATATATTCATATTTTCGGTGAATTTATTCACCTGAAGTAGAACTGCATCCAACTTTAGTGATTTCTCACCAGTGAGAAATTCACAAGCGTTTACATATGCTGAATTTATTCAAGTTATATATACCTCGAATAAGTGTATCATATTTATTCTCACCCGTTTACACCTATTTTCACGTGAATAAATCCATCTATAGCTATAGATCTCCCTAATGTACATCCACCATAAGAATAGTAAACATGCTACCAGTTTCACCTTAATGGATAGACCGCCCTTTCTTGTAGTAAAGTCGTTTTTAATTTCCTCCAGAACATACTGTAAAGCTTCCATACTTAGGCGAAAAATTTTGATGAATCTGAATAAATGAAAAAGAAATCAGTAAGAGAAATAAACATGGGAGTTTGGAGACGGAAAGATGCTTAAGCTTCATCGGAATGTACCATGAAGTCAATTGATTTTCCGGTGGTTTCGCCGATGGTAGCAAAACAATCCGATTTCTTCTTGCTCCACTAAAATCGGTAACAAAGCGAAATTCATTGGACGAGCCAATTTTTCTCACAAACTTCTATTCCGATTAGAAAATAACGGAAATTAAACTCGCACTCTTCACTATTCAGTACGGTATTTACTTTGTTTATCGGGTTTTGACAGATCGATGCATATTCGAAATTTTCGAACACTTTCGGTCGAAACTAGCAAAACGATTGAAATAGGGAATGGCAAATTCGAAAACGATCGAAACATTACTTTCGAACGAAATAGAAATCCGTCGGAATACAAAATACGCACCATTATCACGCTTCTATATAACAGCGCTGGCAGCTATATGGATAGCGTGGTCGTGTGAAATAGCTTTGCATTCCAGCCGGCCTTGGTTCGATCCCCATTGACGTCGTATGGACTTTTTTTTTTGAACAATCCCAAATGCAATGAGAAAAGAAAACAGAAAGAGATGTCTGCTCGCATATATACAAACCATTTTTAAGCTTTTAAAACAGCTCATTATTTGCGCATTTGACTCACCAGCACACGAAATGGCATCATTTCTGCCAAAGATGAAATGTTTTCAGCAAACGCTAGTTTGGGCGTGGTTAGCGTAACGCCTAACAAAATTATGGCTTTGAATCAGACAAGTTCAAGGCTTATCGTCCCGTAGATTTGCTTATCGTCAAAGATCGTTTTCCGGCTTAAACTGGTTTGGGAGAACTATCTAGAGTGTGGTGAGAGGATGATCAATGGTCACCAAATTCCAAAAGCCACAAAACCCGGGAACAGGTCCTCTAAGCGAGTTGACCAAGTCCTGTGTAGTGTTCAGGACATAAAACGTCAGTATTACGATAGTCTTCCTACGAGATAGTTGGGTTGGTGGCAGGCTCTGCATGCTGTGCCACGAAAAAAAACCATCAACGAATGACTAACGAAAGAAGTATTGTGATTCACGCCATGTTGTAAAGAAGATAAGCCAAAATAAATCAATAAATGAACATCTCCTCGCGCAATAGCAACATAAAACTTTTGACCAGGAAGTCGCAAAAAGCTTCCAAACATCTCCTAGCCGATCACTAAGAGCCCGACAGTAAAATTAACATTTCTTCCAAATTTCAAGTGAATTGAGCTGGAACAAAAAAGCAATCTAGAATATATTTTTTCTAACTACTTTATTGATTCACTTATGAAGATAATTAGTGTTGTGCCAAAGCATCTTTATTGAAATTATCGACTCTGCTGATAGTGAGGATACCCGTTGAGCCCTACAGGCATTTTCCTTTGTCTTGCGTGAAACCTGTGCTATATTTCCTACAGCAAAACACCATATTTAGTTATCACATTCGATTGTTTACTGAGATTAGAAACAACATACTTTCCTGTCCGCAGCTGGATACCAAAGTAATCCAGTAAATTGAATCCAGTAATGTTTTGTCACCACGCCGCATTGGACAGCGTTTTTGCAATTAAAGCTAGATAAGCATATATGAGGAGCGAATTCCCAGCGAGGACAATACCGTCGCCTCTATTGAAAGCGCAACTAAAGATACGAATCCATGCTGTGTTATAACTGTACAGTGCTCGTGGGATGTACTGATACGGAGGCAAATGGCAAATGTGGGATAGCATAGTGAGCAGTCGGAGCAAAAAGGTCACGGGATAGGAAAACCTTTTTCAAGTTATAGTTTTAATTTGAATGTGCCCTCCGGGACAGTGGAGTTAATCCTGTTGTTTATACAGATAGCCTCAGGAAGAGCTACCCTCGATGAATGCTGCTTAAAGCAGTTTTGCATATTTCACACTTGCTGGAAGTGCTCTGGATGGGTTCATGTGGTTCCGAAACTTTTGTTCGGATGCTTAATGCGGTTACGATGTTTGGTCATATATTTTTCAAACAATGGTATATATTTTCGAGTAATGAATTTTTCGATATCAGAATCAATCTAGTGTGATGAAAATTCATTTGTTCATTTCACGATTCTGAAGCTCAAATGGAAGCGAACATTTAGAGTGCTTCCATTTTATGGCAACAATTCAGAAGGTGGAAATTATGAATTCAGAATTGTGGGATGAAAAAATACATACTACACCAAAACCTTGAAAGTGATCTAGATTCATTTTCTTCATATACCACAATCTATGCGGATATTGAATCTCCTTGACCTTTTGCTTGAGCAGAAATATAAAAAAAACAATATGTCTTCAACTCCAGACAACCGCAGTAGAACAAATGTTCGGACAACTGTATCGACACATTATCGTTGATTTACCTCGCCAACCAGAATGCATAATGGTACCTAGCACAGGATCTCAACAATATTCAATTTATTATTTCCTTACCCCATTAAATTCAATCGCTCCGTAGGATGTCTTTATGTTGCTGCATCAACATGCATGTTGCACTTGAGAACGAAACGACCACCCGAGTTTCTCTGCACATTTTCTATCAAACACATGTTCCACCCTTGAGGAAGGAACAAGGGTAACAATGTCTGTTTTGTAACTTGTACATAATCTTCATGAATTTGCATTTGTACATCATCGTGAACGTCACTATTTTTTCCCCAAATTTGTTTAATATATGGCTGTGTTCACTAAAAGGTAATTCATTTCAGAAAGAAAATTCAAAACTATAACTAATTCAGACGTCATCATGTCTTAATCAATAAATCAGACGTCATGAAAGTCTTAATCTATCAACAGAGCCAACAAAACTCACTCTGCGACTAATCCTTCGAAAATGTCGAAAAATATACAGTATCTACGTTCCACAATCAAACTATTTACCCTTGCATTATTCGTGAGGCGAACTGCTGGCCCATTCCTTTTGTATCCATTAAGCTCGTCCCCATCAACATCATACTGTGTGCGGTATAATCGTATATGGATATCCACCGAGCCAAGCTACGGTTTATTTCAAGCCGGAGAGATGCATCTAATTGTTGCAAACACATGGTCAAATGGAATCTGTTCCATATGATTCAATTTGTTATTGATCTCATTGTTATTTCGTACACATTACCCCACTGTGGTAGCCGAAAGGAATTTTCTGAAATATCATAATGGTAGCTCCGGTGGCTTGACAAGTTGATTTCATTAGGTAACGAGTGTAATTCAGAAGCTCAACGATGAAAAACGCTCCTACTTGATGTACACAGTGTGCCTATAAAGTTTCGGGACTGGTAGTGAGAACGAACTAAAAGTTCAAATTATATTAGTATTTGTTGTTTATATTATTCAAAATGTTGGGTTTTGACCTTAATTTAAAGTGACCAGATGGTCAGAGGTCTAACGCTTATATCCCGCGTTAAAAACGTTATGTATATACGTTATGTGAACATAAACCATAGTTTAGAGAGTCTCATTTATTCGTGAAACTCTTAACATATGTCCTAGCAATTAAACCTGACCTGTAATCACTCAGTTGTGATTTTTCGGTGGCTTAGATTTTGCTTACGCCTGAAAGTCTCTCACTCGGTCAGAGCATTTGGGTCTTGCAAGCACGATTCAAATTCTACGATTTTCTTCCAATTATCGAATGGAATGCTCGAAAATTCCAATCCATTTTTCATCGATTTTAGGCGGATGGCGATGAAAAAAACTACAAACGATAATTTAATGGAACAAATTTTCCTTAGGTTCATTAAGCCTTCAACAAAAATGATTCAAGGCGGTTGATTTGCAGCAGCAGCACTGTCAAGCAACTTGATGAGTTTTTCATACTGCCAGCTCCACCCCACAACGAAGGAGTTGGACATTCTGATGCACTTTGTGTATTTACAATATCCTTTTTCTGCCGCTCTCTAAGCCAAGAGATCGGAGCAATCGGTCAAATGATGAAGGAGAATCTGGCCAAAATGGACATTTTTATGCGGAAGCGTCAGACGAGACCGACCGTATCTGAGCAACAGGCAATCATCCAGAAGGAGTAGCTTGAGGTACCGGTGAAATACTTCTTTCCTGTTAAAGAAGTTAAAAACTTCTTTTCGTACTCATAATGAAAAACAAAACGTACTTGATGCTAGAATTCAACGAATGCAAGGGACCGGATACTTTACGTTTCTCAGATAAGTGATGGCGACGAATATATCACCTACATCAAGTTCTCCAAGTAGGTCATTATCTGACAAACGAGAAGGGAATGTCCAAGCCGCTCTTTTTTCGAGTCATATGGTAAACTGGGAGATATACAGTACGAAGTTCTTGACGGAAGTTGCGAAGGTGATGTGGTCGAACCTGGGATCAGCCCATTATGCCAAAAGATCACTGGAGGATGGATCGGCTGGAGATAAACCGCCAACCTTTCCAACATCCCCCAGCTGCGACCGATACAAAACTTTTGAGCGAATGGCCAAACCGGAGAGACAGCCGACCACCAAAGCCACGAAAAAGTAAAAGAACACGCTGACATACATCTTCTCATCGGCCATAGTTGAGGTTCCGGCCAACTTCCGTAAGGCCGCCAAGCGTTTCATTTACGATACTTCATCAAACAACCCTGTCTATTCCAGTCCCGTATACACTAGTTATTCCGGCTTATTCAACACGTTAAGCCCTGATCGATCTAGGGGACCAAAGATGAACTTTACGTCTGACTCACGTTGGTCCAAAATCATTTTCTAATTTTGTTGCTGTTGCTGTCGTTTCCATTTGACACTCTCTAAACAAAAAGTCCCATGTAGGTGCGATGAAACCAGCTCAACGTATTAATCTTTGGATGCATTGGAAGATCTCATGAACAGTCTGTCAAATATTTTTTTTGTGGTTCATCCATTTATTAAAATCGACATGATCAAATTGTAATATTGAAATATATTTATATCGCGGGACATTTTCGTTTCTTTTGCCAAATGCGGGACGTTTCGCGGGACGTAATCTTACGCGGGACATTTTGTTGAAATGCGGGACTGCGGGACGTCTGGTCAGTTTACCTTAATTCGTTCCACAAGATGGCTCAAAGTACTATCAATAATCGACGGTGACAGCTGAATCGTGAAGTGACGACATCTGTCAACTAAACATCGTTTACAAGTCTTTGAGTTTGGCGCAGCAAGCTCAATTTTTACTGCGTTGAAAATGCCGAGTTTAGTTGCAAATAAGCACCATTTGCGGGATGTTTTGATTTTTTGTTTCCAGTGGAAGAAAAGTGCAGCTGAAGCGCATGGAATACTTGTGGAAAATTGTGGTGAGTCTGCACCAGTTATACCCAACATGCGGCCTACCGGGCTCTTTTGGTTGACCTGTTTGGTCCATTACCATTTTGTATGTGTAACAATAATGAAAACTTAAGAAATCATCTAGGAAACATGAGATGAGAATAATCAAGTTTGTCAAATTACACATTATTACATAGTATTCATTCCAATCTCCATTCTCTGTTTTTTAGGTATGTTACACATTATGGTTCCCTAATGAAACGAAAATTGGAAGAATACATCGTTCGAAATGCAAATGCAGCATTCGTTAGATGGACAATGTGGATATTGCAATCTAAGCTTCGTCGTGTACCATTCATTAAGTATAAACAAATCATTCGTTATTTCAAATTATAGTATTCACAATTCATCAGTCATCTAGCTAGCGACTAAATGGCAGCGAGGCTTTCGAAATGACCATTCTCAAGGCCGAGTGTTTAATTTATTTTTCCCCATTTTTTTCAAGGCTAGAGGCGAATGAACTAATGAATTCAAAACCTAATTCAAAATATCATCATCTTCAGCATCATCATTGGGGGTCACATTGATTGTGCGTTCACTTAGTAAGCGATCGATCGTGAGCTCAAAACTCAGGGCCCTCATTGACCACCTATGTGTTGTTACAGAAATACTACGTCGACGCAACAATCATCAGCGATAGAGATCGACTCAGTTTCGGAATCCTGGCATTTCTCTTTCCATGTGCAAGATCTGCTTGCAACAAGAAAAACATCAGGCTATTGTGCTGTAAATAACACAATAATGATCATATCAACTGTCTCCGCTGTCCGGTGGTCCAAATGGACCACTGGCTACTGTGTAATGTACCATATGGTATAGAAGGAGTATTCTTACGCCGAAAAATGGCAACTGTGTAATGTTCTATTTATAGATATGATAAACATGTGACATGTACACGATTGAAATTCGACTCTGTTACAGCTAAAATGCTAATGAGCCTAAAATGAACAAATGGGTGAAAAAAAAGGCATCATCATTCAAGTCGTCTCGTTCCATCTACCATACAGCAGTCTTTCTCAATGCTAATGTCACACATAGCGGTTTTGCTCGATTCTAAGGAAGAATTACAGATAAATATCGCACAGTAAGGCGCAATTTTTTTCGGTGGAGTCACCACTTCGATTTGCATACCGTTTGATGAAGAGTCCCTCTACATTTTAGCTTGATATCATATTTGAATCTGTAATGGGGTGTAGGTTTAAGATTTCTAAAACGATTGCGTTACGTTTGGTGAGCAAAGTTTTTGGTATGTTAATCCCTTCGTTCAAAAGATAAGAGGTGTATGAGTCATGTTGATTACTGATTTACACAAAAACTAGTTTCAATTGCTTAAAACTGCTTTGAAAGCAAAGTGTTGAAATCGCGAAAATCAATAAAAATGAGTACCTGCTTGAAAGTCCATCCTTGTCAAGATTTGTTGATGCTTGTTGCTTGCTGTTAGTGAAAGTTCTCTAAATATTGTGCTCATCGATTTCTATTTTGCTATTGTGTTGAATAATGTTTGTCACCACAGAATGCACCTTCAGAATATGCAAGAAGCACGCATAAGGTAGAGCTGAATCTAAGCAGAAGGGAACTATTGAATAGGACGTACGTTGTCGGTTTTCATGCCGTGGAGATTGTAAAGGGCGAACACGAAATTATTGCGACACCGAAAATGTCATGCCAATTTTCTTATAATGTTTAGAATCAAACCAAAATTTTAGGGTAGCTTTATACATACAGGGTTTTCCAACTTTAAATTCCGAAAGTAAATTGAAATAAAACACACTTAGAATTCGAATTTCGATGAAACTTTTATTTCAAATCAAAGTTTGGTTTATGCCATTATGTGTGAAATACAACATCATTCAAATGTCCACCTAGGGCTTCCTCGCACACCTTGATCCGAACAGGTAATTTTCGATGACTTTTCGGCACATATGGGGCGGTATCTCGGTCATAACTTCACGAATGTTGTCTTTCAAATGTTCAAGAGTTTGCGGAGAGTTGGCATAGACACAGTCTTTCGCATAACCCCACAAAAAAAAGTATAGCGGGTTCAAATCGCATGATCTGGACGGCCAATTGGCATCACCAAAACGCGGAATTATGCGTCCCTCAAATTTCGTTCGCAATATGGCCATGTTCGGTCATGTTGTGTGGCACGTTGCGCCGTCCTGCTGAAACCACATGTCATCCGTATCCATATCTTCAATTTGTGGCAAAAAAAATCGGTTAACATGCGACCATAGCGCTCATCATTCACAGTTACCGTCTCGCCGTCCTCATTTTCAAAGAAATACGGCCCGATGACTCCACCAGACCATAATGCGCACCAAACAGTGACTTTTGGCGGATGCAACGGCCTCTCAACAATCCCGTGTGTATTTTCTGAGCCCCATATACGGAAATTTTGGGTGTTCACATAGCCACCGAGCTCGAAATGTGCCTCATCGCTGAAGAAAATTTGATGCGAAAATTCAGCATTTTGCTGCTGTTGTTCGTTCACCCAATTGACGTATGCCCGACGCATTCCATGGTCACCACGCTCTAAATTTTGTACCAGTTGGACTTCATATGGATGTAGGTGCAAGTCCAAATGCAAAATTCGCCACAATGATGTGTTTGACAAGCCCAATTGCTGAGCACGCCGTGGAATCAAAACATTCGGGTCATCCTCCACACTGGCCGAACGCACACGCACTACATTAGCGATTGTGTGCTCTGTAGGCCGTCCATGACGACCAAAATCTGTCCGTAATGCTCGAAAAACATTTGCCGGTTTTTCATCATTTTTATAGTATAATTTAACAAAATCCATATTGTAAAATGGCAGACATTCAACTAACGATATGACGCTTTGGTTGACAGCTATGTCAAACGGTTGTCAGCGCAGGGCTGTATACTTTCGGAAGCCCGAAATGGAAAACCCTGTACATACTTTTTCTGAATCTAGATTGCATACTGTCATTTATTAAAATTTTCGAGCTGCCGCCACGATGTTTAATCAAATCTTTTGAAATCAAAATAATGTTAATCGTATGTTGCTTAGTCGATTTCAAAGCTTATTTTCATTTTCCAGATCTTGTATATTGATATCGTAGAACACAAATTGTCAAATTGGAAATGTTTCTGGGATTCAACATTGCTACATCCTTGGGTCGGATCATCAAAATCTGATCTTTTCCTCATTTGCCAGAAAAAAACAGCAAATGATCTGCCTTTCGCTGTACATTGTTCTGATAGTTTCTTCTGCTGCCATTCCAACCTAAAAATTCTGGTCGCAACGGGTGGCCGAAAGGTGTAAAATTTTAAGCAACTTTAGTTCCAAAATTCCCTGTATTACCTCTAATTTGACAGTTCTTTTAGGGTTATTGGATATATATGTAAGTTTGTGAACGCGGAGAAAATCTGTACCAATCTGTACTTTTTGACGAATATCTGTACCCTGTACCGTACAGAATCTGCACAAAAAATAATTAAAAAATATGTACCTTTCCAGATAAATCTGTACGTGTGGCAACACTGCGCGTGACCACAGTGCAAGTCGAAAAAAATTTGTTTGACGAAAAATCCCTCGTCCAGAATGGGAATCGAACCCGAACTCCCGGCATGATAATGTGTGACGCTAATCATTCGGCCACGGGAGTACCTTCATTATATGAAAACCTACTCGCTCCAAATATTTCAACAGTGGACTTCAAGTATCAGATCATTCGCTATCCAACTCTTGACGAGTAAAGTTCAGTGTCGTTATTGTGCGTTGCCACTTTTACTATTGTGCGATTGGTATAGTGTACGAGTGAAGGTCATTGCTGTCCGCTTTCGAATTGACCTTTTGTGAAGTGGAACAAAGGAAGCAGCGCTCTTGCAGCTTGCAGCCCTTGGCGGCTGTTGAACATCGGCATAACGGGATCGCCATCGTGTGGCTGTCGTTAACGGGAATTATCATCACGTGACCGTGTGAGCTATTCTTGCGCTATTGTGTTGATCCATAGCGCGTAGCCTCTGTCTCTCCCTGGTTAGGGCAGTAGAGCGCAGTATCGGAACAACTTTTATTTTAAGGTACACATATTTAATATTAATATTATTATTCAACTCATTTGTTCATTGTTTAATATTATTATCATAATTTATTTTTGTTTTGTTATTTTTTTTCGAGATTATTGTTAAAATCAATAATATATTAGAAATAAGACAGAAATTTTGGTAAAATGGAGGATAGTGGAGGATCTCCAGAGATGGAGATCTCCGATAATGAATCCCATTTAAGATCTGGGAAAAAACATAAACGAGTCCCTCAAAAAGAAGATAATTCTTCTGGGGACGAATCTGCTCATCCTTCCAAGCCCCCCTCTAAGAAAATAGCAAGCCTCCCTTCTGAACCGACTGTTACTTCCACTCCCCCTCTCCCATCATCGATTTCGCTTCCCCCTTCTGATGTTTCCGATCCAACCCAATCCTCGTCCTCGTCTTCTCCCTCTGTTGTTTCCGCTCCACGTGTCAGAGTTTATCCAGAAGATGCACCTGGAACTGGCCCGTGGGTTGTTTTCCTCCGGCCAAAACCAAAAGGAAAAAGCCTTAACGTGATTCAGATCATGAAAGATCTGGCCAGATACACTTCTGTATCTGAAATTCGCAGGGTTAGACCGAACAAATTGCGGGTTGTCGTGAATGAACGGAAACACGCAAACGAGATTGTTGCTGACCAACACTTCACTCTCGAATATAGAACATTTATACCCTCCCATAACGTAGAAATTGAGGGGGTGATAACTGAAACGGGTCTGACGAGCGAACAAATAAAAAACAGGAAGTGGGTTATATCTATGGTATAACCGCAATGGTGACGTAGGACTATCGTTGATTCAGTGATCATTTGTTTGAAGTTGAATCTGAATCCATTCTGAATGAATGACTAAATGAATATTTGAGGCACTTCGGAAACGAGAGCTCTTTCGCTTGCATGTTATTTTGGCTTGCATGTTTTTATATCTGCCAAGAGGAACTGGCAGATTATTTTGCAGCAGCGATATTTTTCCGGATTCTTCTCGAAGTCCATCACCAGTGGTTAATGCTAACTCGATAACCACCTGCACTTGATTGAAAACCCACAAAATCAATTGTATTTGGTCGCAGTATTATATGGATAGAAAACGTTAAAATAAACTCTTTCGAATGTAATTTGCAATTCCAAGGGGAACTGACAGATTATTTTTCAGCAACGGTCACTTCTTTCCAGATTCTTCTCGATAATCAGCAAATGTAAAGAGTTGCGCGCGTGTATGTGTATGTGTGTGTGTGTGTGTGTGACGGTTGCTCCGATGTCTCAAGCGGAACCAATTTTCGATGCTGGTATTCTCTCGGTCGCTTCCTCTTCTCTTAATGATAATGAATCCCTTGATCCCTCGCCGTCCAGCTCGTCCAGCTCGTTCAACTCGTTCAGTAATGATGTTGTCTTGTCGATGTCCTCACGAAAAATGAATGCGTTTCACCACCACAATATCGCTTAAGTATGCTTTTTGTCCGTGACTGAATCGAAAGAAGGTGTGGTTTACGATGGAAATTTGGAAGGCAAACTAGAGGCGAATGAACTCTTTGAGTTTGAAACTTTCGGCGACTGAGCAATAATTGAAAATTATATGATTTTCGCGATGTGAAACATTTTCCATTGCGCGCGCGAACTGTATTCGATACGAAAATATTCTACTGATGGGGGAGAATAATCTTCAGAAGCTTTCCTGCTAATTAGTTGCACTTGATTGAAAAATCACAAAACCAAATGTATTCGATCGCAGCAGTACTATGTGGATAGAAAACATTAAAATAAACTCTTCCGCTTGAACATCATTTTCAATTCCAAGGGAACTGGCAGATTATTTAGCAGTAACGATGACATCATTCCGGATTCTTCTCGAAGTCCACCACCAGTGGTTAATGCTAACTTGATAACCACCTGTTAATTGCACTTGATTGTAAAATCACAAAACCAACTGTATTTGGTCGCAGTTTTACATGGATAGGAAACATTAAAATAAACTTTTTCACGTGAATGTATTTTTCATTTCCCAGGGAAACTGGCAGATTATTTTTCAGCAACGATTGAATCTTTCCGGAATTTTCTCGATGCTGAATGGCATCTAAACGAAAAAAAATCCGTTCGTGTATGTGTGTGTGTGGCGGCTGCTTCGATGTCTTCCCGGGGAACCGTTTATCGATGCTGATACTCTCTTGGTCACCTTCTCTTATCCTCCTCCTGCCTCGTGGCTTTTCTGCCCTACCTCATAGTTCCAAACAAACTGCATGTCTTTCAGGTTAGGTCAGGCTAGGTAATGAATCGCTCGATCCCTTGATTCCTCGCCGAAAAAGAATAACTTTCAGAAGCTTTCCTATTAATTGCGATCGATTGAAAAATCACAAAACCAAATGTATTTGGTTGCATTGTTATATGAATAGAAAACATTAAAATAAACTCTTTTTCATCAATGTATTTTTCATTTCCCAGGGGAACTGACAGAGTATTTTTCAGCAACGATTAGTTCTTTCCCGATTTTCCTCGATACTCGAAGCCCACCAGTGGTTAATGCTAACTCGATAACCACCTGTTGATAGCACTTAATTGAAAAATATTTGGTCACAGTGTTACATGGATAGAAAACATTAAAATGAACTCTTTCGCATGAATATATTTTTCAGTTTTCAGGGGAACTGACAGATTATTTTTCAACAACGATTGAATCTTTCCGGAAATTTCTCGATGCTGAATGGCACCCAAACGAAAATAGTTCCGCGCGTGTATGTGTGTGTGTGTTGGCTGCTCGCATGTTTCAAGCGGAACCGTTTGTGGCATCACTCTCCTCCTGATGGATTCCCTTTCGGCCTAAGGTGCACAAACAGGCTCTTGGTGACACCGTTCATCCGCGCTTTCATGATAAATATAGAGCTTCACCGCAACAGCGACAACATGCTCCAATCGCTGTTCAATTAGAACTGAGTGGATTTCCGAGCGGCGCTCGCTTATATACCGATTGGTGATTTCAATAGCCTGTTTTGAAAGCAATTTTAAGACTATTGAAACAAGTTTTTGGATCAAAAAGTAACAGGTATATAAAGCGTAGACATTTTATCTTTCGAATGAAGTGTTAATCATACCATTTCGTTCAGCTGTTTAGGAGCTATTAACGCTCAAAATCTCGGTCTCCGGCGTAACGCTTTCGTTTTCGAAACTTTGATTTTACACCCCGGTATAGAAATGAAAGACGTAGTCATACGTCAAAAAGAAGGAAAAGGCAAGTTCAAGAAGCTTCCCTCAATGGAAGTAAACTTGGACTGTCGCCAACTCGGGAAACTCTCCCATGATGGGGACCAAACTAAATTTACGCCGTCAGACTCGTTTCGAGTCACCTTTGCTGGTGCCGCCCTCCCTGACTACGTTATGGTGGACAAATTGAGACTACCTGTGCGACTCTTCGTGCCAAAGCCCATGACTTGCAACCAATGCAAGTCAGTTGGTCACACTTCAGATTATTGTGCCAACAAGGAGCGCTGTGCCACTTGCGGAGAGCAACATGAGGGGAAATCTTGCAGTGCGACTGAGCATAAGTGTCCATATTGCGGAGGATCCCCACACGCGCTCTCAGCTTGTGAAACTTACAAGAGTCGCTGGGAGAAACAGAAGCGCTCTTTAAAGGAACGCTCGAAGCGCACTTTTGCGGAAATTTTAAAGGGCGCTTCTCCACTGGCCCAACAACAACAACAACCAATCTCAACACACAATAGCTTTTCCACGTTGCCAGTTGATGAAATGGAAGCGGACACAGCTAGCGGGGGCACACCGTTTATTTTCAAAGGGAATCCCCGGCGCAAAAATGTGACCACTCCCAAAGTTCAAGAACAAGTCCCCCCGGTGATACCCCCAGTTAGCTTGCCTAAAAAATCGAGTGCAGCGGACAAGCAAAATCAGGTTCCTCCTGGCTTCCGTGGGAATAGTTCACCTTCGAACGACCCAGCACTCGAGGGGACATCAAAAACCCCAACTGTCCCTGTTTTTCCGTCCAGCTCAACTTCCCAATCGGGATTTATAAAGTTGTCTGACCTTTTGGATCAAATCTTCAAGTGTTTTAATGTTTCCGACTCCATCAGAACCCTTGTCATCTCAATGCTTCCAGTATTAAAGACAATTTTACAGCAATTGATGCAAACATGGCCCCTCCTTGCAATGATTATCTCTCTTGATGTCTAGTTTAGATAGAGAGGTCGGAGATATCACTGTTTTTCAGTGGAATTGTCGTAGTCTTATCCCTAAATTGGATACATTCAAATTTTTAATTCATAACTTCAATTGTGATGTTTTTGCTCTGTCCGAAACTTGGCTTTCTTCGCGAGATGATATCTCTTTCCACGATTTTAATATTATACGCTTGGACCGCGAATAATGTCTTATAATGTTGTATCGAACAACTATTCTCTCAGTGATGGAGTATGGCAGTTTCTGTTTTCAATCAGCTGCCAAAACACACCTCATTAAACTCGAGCGAATTCAGTATCTTTGTCTCCGTATCGCGTTGGGATGTATGCCCTCAACGCATACCATGAGTCTCGAGGTTTTGGCAGGCCTACTCCCACTAAAAGATCGCTTCAATTTATTATCTCTTCGGTTCTTCATCCGGTGTAAGATTATGAACCCATTGGTGATCGGAAATTTTGAGCAGCTGATCGAGCTAAATTTTCACTCCGGATTCATGAGTTCATATCATGAATTCATCTCCATGCAGGTTGATCCTTCTTCGTATATTCCCAACCGTGTTTGTTTCTCTGACTACATCAATTCCTCTGTGCATTTTGATCTGTCCATGAAGCAAGATATCCATGGATATTCAGATTACCAACGATCTTCGATGAAAAGTATGGGGGTATCAATTGTGATAATATGTACTTTACTGATGGGTCCACTATAAACGAGTCCACAGGATTTGGAGTGTTCAACGAATTTTTTAGCACCTCACACAGTCTTCAGAATCCTTGCTCAGTGTATATTGCTGAATTGGCAGCAATTCATTGGGCGCTGGACAGCGTCGCCTCACGACCTGTTGAACACTATTACATTGTAACGGATAGTCTTAGCTCTGTCGAAGCTATCCGTTCAGTGAGGCCGGAAAAGCACTCGCCGTACTTCCTTGAGAGAATACGAGAAATTTTGAGTGCTCAAGACCCAGACGCTGTTATGTCATTACCTTTGTCTGGGTCCCTTCACATTGCTCAATTCCGGGTAATGAGAGGGCTGACTCATTGGCAAAGGTAGGTGCAATTGAAGGCGATATATATCAGCGTCAAATCGCCTTCAATGAATTTTATTCTTTAGTTCGCAAAAATACCATCGCTAACTGGCAACGCAAGTGGAATGAAGATGAATTGGGCCGGTGGTTTCACTCGATTATCCCTAAGGTTAGCCTCAAACCATGGTTCAAAAGTCTGGACTTGAGTCGGGACTTTATTCGCACCTTCTCCCGACTCATGTCCAATCACTGTTCGTTAGATGCACTACTCTTCCGTTTCAATCTTGCCAGCAGCAATCTCTGCGTTTGTGGCCAAGGTTATCACGACATCGAGCACGTTGTTTGGTCGTGCGAGGTGTATCTGGTCGCCAGATCGAATTTAGAAAACTCCCTTCGGGCCCGAGGAAGACAGCCCAATGTGCCGGTGAGAGATGTGTTGGCTCGGTTAGACCTTGATTACATGTCCCATATATATGTTTTCCTTAAAGCTATAGATCTTCGTGTGTGATTGTCCCTACATCCTTATACCCTCCTTTCCTTCCTTTGCGGGTAATTCGTCCCCTTGCTATAAATAGTAGAATAAGTTGAAATGTAAATAAACTATAGATATACGAATAGATTTAAGAATTGAGTGTTCATCAACATTGTTACAATTTCCTTATATCCCATCCTTCTCCTAAAAATATGTCACCCTTCTAAACTCGAGTACACCGCGAGTAATCGGTTTTCCACCTTACTAACCATAGATGTAAGAAAATTGTATATATATATATATATATATATAGTTTTAAAAATATATTTAAGAATTCGGCTCCTTTAAACTTAAGTAACTGAGCCTGCAAAAATAAACGAATTAATAAAAAAAAAAAATATTTCAAAAATTGAAACCTGACCTGCTCACAAAAATCATTTTGAAATCCTTCGCTATTGTACCTCTTTTCTCTTATTTCTGGATAGAATATGTTTCACAAAGTTACAGCACTTTAAAGTTAACAATGTGATCGTCTATCTTTCTTATTTTCAGACTTTCTTTGTTAATGGCATTCCTTTCAAACGAAATATCATATCCTTAATGTAATTTACGTAAATTACGTTATTTGATTGATATGTCATGAACGTCTATTTTTGAATACGAGAAAATTATGTGGAGAAATTACTACTATCAACCGGACAGGCTACATTCAGCACCCAAACCCGACAAGTGATTGATGGCTAATATGGTAATCCAGGCTCTTTGGAGGAAAATTCATCTTAAAATTATAGTACCTCTTTTCAAAGCATTTCAATGATTGATTCTATGTCAGCAAATTGCACGCATATGTGAGGCATTTGATTATATTGATATCAATAACATGGGAAATTTCCTGAACCTAAGACTTGAAGATCTATCCCTTTTCTATGGTACAATTGCCTCTACATTAACACGTTGAGCCCCGATTTTTTCGCTTTCCATTCAGCCCGAATCAAGAGCGTTTGCACGATATCAGTGTCGGTCCCAGCCCCCAAAGATACTTATTGTACACCTAAAATTGATTTTAGCTAATGTTTTGTCATCCCGATTTACTACGAGACGAGTACCACACTCCTGAGTCCAATAGGCAGTCTGCAGTGTGACACTGGGACATATTTCGAAGACTTACTACACCAAATGTATTGTCTTCGAAGGAAACTATGTCGAGGAATAAATACAGCTTTGCCGAAAAAACTATTGTTTTCATTGAAATCCTGGGACTTTTCAGCCCATGTAGTACTATCTTTGTCTCTCATCTGGCTTTGAAGAAATTACTTTTTGACCATTCACCATTCCTCATAAAAACCAACCTCAATTGTGATACCAAGTGCTGAATTTCAGTGATCATATTTCTTACCTTTTTAATTTATTGCCACGATCAAGGCGAAATATGAGCAATGAAAGAAAGAAAAAAACGAGATGACAATAATTATGAACCAAAATCAAAAGCCCAACGGTAGCACCGGGCAACGTTAAGAGGGAAATAAATTTGAAAATTACACACATTTCCCCCGCAAACCGCCGAAAACTTTGCTCACTCGATGTGCTGATACTTCAAACGTTATTATCTCGTACCTAGTCGTGCTAGTCTAATAGACTTCCATATAGCATTACGTGCTACATCCTAGCCATTATTCAAATAAATACCTCTTTATTTGCTCAAACTTTGCCAAAACTTCCATTCGCCATCCATTTGGTTTTCGCTCGTTTCCTCATGCTCCTGTTTTTTTTCACCAGTATGCATGCTAGAGTGTATATTTGATGGGGTGCAGACATGGAGTTTTTACCTTCCAGAAGAACATACCGCCAAAATAGAGGAATCAAATTATATAATGTCAGGTGAACTTCTGGCGGCAAACTATGGAATGGAATCACACAAGATAAGATGATAATGTCGCGCACTGAAGGCAAAAAAGAAATTTGACCCATAAATTGTGAAGATAAAAAGTGAGTTGCGAAATTGTATGCGAGTCGTTCTGAATGCTCATGCGATAACATCAATGCATTTGATTACATTTGATTGACTTTCTTGGATACATTATTTTTTAACGAATACAATAAACCTGGAAAATGGACAAACACATTTTTAAAAGGCTGCATTTCTAATGTAATTTCTTATTCTATATGTTTAGTCATCATGGTTACTATCTCCGTTAATTTTGCTTCAAAAGTAGTGCTTAATTTGAATTTGTAGAACACACGAACTGCGATCAATTTGAAAACCTGCATCTCCTGCGCCCCTGTAGTTTAATTTAATTTCCTAAACTTTTACATGTCCCATATCGCGACCTCCCCCATCCCAACATCACATTCATTTGTATTCTGCTTCCATTGATTTGACTCCGGAAAAAAAAATTGGGGAAATGTCACGTGCGAATGATGGCAAAAGAAGCATGAAGAAGTCGACTTGATCCATAAAATTGCCGAATCAACCAAAGTTAAAAGTTCGACTGGAGTTTCGTTCTACTTCACGTCGATGGAATTCCCGATTACTCCGCACATCCAGCGTTTGAGTGGATGGGATGGAAGATAATCTCCTCCATTCTCTCTAGGGCATGGCTGATTAATGCTGATGAATTTCGGTATCTGTTCGTTTACTTGGGTGCTTGATGGGAACATGCCTTCTACAAGCAAATATGGAGGAATCACTTGGAAAAATCGTACTTTGCTGAAGTCAGTTATCATGGGAATCGATCCATTAGAATGTGGAAATGAAATTTATGTCGATTTCAGGTTTTGGAATAACGGAGACAGCCTTCTGCTCGCTGCTCATAAAATATGGTTCAGACGTGAGTAAGCTTAGGTTATAAGTTAAATGAAAGAGAAACATTTGTAATGAAACTTATTTGTGCTTTAAGTCATTCTCGAATGATTTCCGCATTACAATGTAATTATGTAATGAAGCAAAACGTAGGACCATCATGCTTTATTACGTAATATCGTTCGGATTGTCTTGAAAATAAAACTCAAACATATTGAATTCTAACAATAACACATTGAAACCACCATAGGTCCCCAAAAGTGAGCTATCCTCCCACTTATTTACTACTTTATACTCTAACCGAGAAGTACACCACGGAAAGGTGAGCAAAAAAACTTCACATCTGCTATCTCCGGCACGCCCTACCAGCCCACCGCCATCGGAAGCGACATAAATTGTACAGGATTACGATAATCCAGTATCGCACGGGAAATATACAGCGTGAAACCCAACTAAATATAAACGTATGTGGTCTCGAGCTGCCACGTTTACGTTCTACATAGAACGGTTGACGGTAAATCCCGCTTTCATTGGTGCTTTCCATTCCTCTTAACAAACAACGCTGAGAACGTTCATCACGCAAGGCTTCACGGTCTCGAGAAAGGATTTAACTAAACTTTCCGTGTCTCACATAATACCGTCACTATACGGGTGACAAATGTCTTACGGCTTGCCGAGAACAATAACCTGCTTCGTGTGCTACAAATGCCTCGCCGATTTTCTAATCTACGTGCTTTTAATGTTGATGATTCGGGGCAAAAATTGAGCTTGGTGATAAGTGACTGAAAGTGCCACTGTCAGCAAATCTCAGTCACTCTGACACGCGTTTTTGAAAAACAACTATGGTAACAGTTGAATCAGGTAGAATTCGCTAAGAGATTTAGATACCAAAGATAACTATTTAAGAACAAAAAAACAAGAAGTGGGTTATATCTGTGATATAACCGCAAGGTAGACGTAGGACTATCGTTGGCTCGGTAATCATCTATTTGAAATTGCATCTGAATCAATTCCTAATGTTTTTCTTGTGAGTGTGTGGGTGGGTGAGTATAAGTATGGAATTGTGATTAACATAAAATTCAACTCTTTCGAACTTGTTGGTGGTCCCGAAACGAACCGATGGAATTTAAGTGGCCTTCTAAAAGCAACTGAAGATGTTTGATACATGATTCATTTTTGTTTTCGTGAGAATAACACGAGATTTTTCATGATCACTCCATGCGCATCACGGGAACACCAAGTCGAATGCGTAAATGGGTGCGAATGTTCTTTCGCTCGGACGCATTCACACACAAACAATTTTTCACGACTGTTCCATGCGAAAGCAGAACAGAAACTGATACTATCCGTGTTGACGAAATCGAGTTGCGTATTACGGAATGGGGAAGTATGCTTGACATAATGGGTTCGCAGAAGAAATGAACACACTTTTAAAATAAATATTATGAATGAAAATTATTTTCCCAAACCAAATTAGTGCTCTATGTAAATGAAAATCACTTTTGCTTGCAAGTATTGAAAAAATATCGTACAAAAATTGTATCTAAAGATAATTTTATACTATAATGGTAAGTTTTGGTGAGAATATCTGAGAATTCATAGAATATAGTTTCAATTAGAATCCATGCAAAAGCAGAACAGAAACTGATACTATCCGTGTTGACGACATCGAGTTTCGTATTACGGAATGGGGAAGTATGTTTGACAATATGTGTTCGCAGAAGAAATGAACACACTTTTAAAATAAAAATTATGAATGAAAATTATTTTTCCAAACCAAATTAGTGCTCTATGTAAATGAAAATCACTTTTGCTTGCAAGTATTGAAAAAACATCGTACAAAAATTGTATCTAAAGATAATTTTATACTATAATGGTAAGTTTTGGTGATAATATCTGAGAATTCATAGAAAATATTTTCAATTAGAATCAGAACAACGTACTTCTAGTAGGTAAATAACGCCAAGAAAGAGTTTTCATACAAATTTTTGCAATTTAGGACTGCCTTAGGGCCGACTAATCTAATAGAGAATAGTTGGCATCATACAAACTAATGTCGTATCCAGATGTCAACACCATTCCGCCTTCAACGCGAATTGGATTGCATCCCGGGAACACCAAGTCGAATGCGTAAATGGGTGCGATCATTCCTTCGCTCGGGCGCATTCACACGCAAACAACTTTTCATGACTGTTCCATGCGAAGACAGAACAGAAACTGATGCGAGTAAAATAACTCACGCCTTGCGTGTGTCCGCTATGGTTTCCCAAACACTAATGCAAGCGAGCAAAAGAAATCACAGCTTGCATGTATTCGCTAAGACGGTTTCTCCAGATGCCTAGATTCTGCGTCCGTGTTCGGGAACACATTGCGATCACCAATCATAACCAATGAGCTAGATTGTTATGATTTCAATAGCTTGCTTTCAAAGCAATTTTAAAGCTATTGAAACGATTTTTTAGACCAATAAGTGACAATAATATAATTCGTTGACATTTTATCTTTCGGATGAAGTGATTATTATACCACTCCATTCAGCCGGTAGAGAGGTATTAACATTAAAAACCTTGCAGTCCAGCGTCACTCCCTCGGTTTCGAAACTTTGAACTTACACCCCGGTACAAAAAATAAAAGACGTAGTCCTACGTCAAAAATAAAAGGTAAAAATATCGTAAAAGTTTATTTCATAAAGAAGAACTGGAGGGAATATGTGCAGGATAAGAAGAACTACGCTTGAATCTGTGTAAACTTATGTTTTCCAAAACATGAATGCTACTGTTTTCCGAACTAATCCGTCAAATGATGCACAAAAAAGTGTTTTTTCGATGTTTTTACTGGAATAAAAACAAATCGGAAAGCTGGACATTTTTTGTGGAGCAGGTAAAACGAACATATTGTGGAGGTAAGATGAACAGGTAACATAATATAACAATCGTAGCAGTTTATCGAGATCAGAAATGATAACGTGTATTTTTCCTACCCCAGAAAATCTCATTTTTATACCACAGAATATCCCACATATCTAAAATCTGTGAAGTGATTTTTACATTTAGCAATTTGTAGAATATAGAATAAACAGATATCAAAAACTAGAAGTGGGTTATATCTATGATATAACAGCACGTAGGACTATCCTTGGCTTAGCAATCAATAAGTAACAAGCGTATAGCTCTTAGACAATTCATCTTTCGAATAAAATGATTATCGTTTAGCCGTAAAAGAATTATTAACTCTCAAAGAAGGAATCAATACCTCCTCGGAAATACCCAGTGCAAATAATACCCTCTCTCCAACTCTCGACAATTGGAATCATCGGTCGATAGCGGTATTCGTCTATTAGAACTGCTGCTTTAAGCAAAAATGGGCTCCGTTCAATCCGGCGGCAGACAAGAAATGGGACTGGGAGAGAAGAGCATAGTGCTTGGCAAACTGCTCAGTTTCATCAATATCGCTGACAACTGACTTGCAACGATATACCAGGGACAGACATACAGCTGTACTTGCGTTGTAAGAGTACAGCGTTGTACAGGTACTATCGTACCATGTCAGACATATTTTGGTTGTACATTGTACCGTTATCAAACTGACAATCAGAATTTTTCCAATTTTCACCACATATTTCAATGAAAAAGATTTTTATTTAGCGTCTAAAATATCAAACACAACAAGCAAATTTCCACTCTGAGTTATTAACTCATTGCGGACCGCTCACGAGATTTCTCGTGTTTCACGTTCCGTTTGTTACGGATGGATTACGAAATAACCCGTGTTTTCTACACTTAAAGGTTAAATCCTAGGTTTGCCAAGTAACAAGGCCTACCGATGGCTCGCCTTCGTCTCATCCACATCGAAGGAAACGATCTCATTCGTGGAATTTGAACAAATGAAGCATTCAAGTTAGTCCCAAAACGTGCGGTCCTTAAAGTGTTAACTCAAGAGAAAGTCAATGAAAAGAATGTTTGCCAAGTGCTTTGATCCGATTTGTTCATGCTACCCACCACTAACCGTCTATGGCGCTGCGCACAGTACAATTGTAGCCATGTACAGTGGTAAAATAGGTCGGTACCGGTAGGGTAGATAGGGGAAATATGACCAGGCGTTTGGGCCTGTTATTGAACCAATAACACTTATTTGCCAACAATTGTGTTAGAAATACTCTTATTAAGTATCAGTGAAAACGGTATTCAAATTCAATTGTTGTATAAAGATATTGAGAGAAATATCACACTGACTGATTATCACGAAAAACATATAAAAAAACAGTCAACAAAATAAGCTCTGTACGCTCTATGCTGAAATTTATGACTCTGCTCTTTATATCAATTCGTACTGGTATTATTTCTGAACATTTTCACTGATTTGTTGCGCTGCTTTTCCGTTTCATGTAAAAGATCGGTTCATTTTTATTGAGCGTAAACGTACGGGGCGGAATGGGCATATCTGCTTGGGGCATTATGACCAGGAATTTTTTCAACATAACCTGTAAAAACAGCTGTCAAAATTTGTAAACATAGTTGGAAATAGATGTGGAATCATGGTGCGGAATTATATCAGAACATCCGATTGTAAAAAGTGCTCACAGACCTTGAACGCGGCCACCGATGCAGCAAAGAGAAGTACGACAGAGTGACAAGCATCCTTAGTGCATTGTGGTCCGCGAGAAACACTTAAACGTTATCTATGTTGTGCAGACCCTTTGCTGCTCCATATTTCTTACCCTTTAAATAGTCAAAAGCAATTAGCCGGAATAGATTGGCTGGCTGGTTTTCGAAAGTGTTACCCACAAATGTCACTTCGGACACGAGAAGCAACATCCGCCGCTAGGACTAAACGATCCAATCGCGTTGCAGTCGGGTAATTCTACGTTTTACTGGAGGACATACAGCAGAAATACAACACTCCACCAGAAAGGCAATTCAACGTCGATAAAACATCAGTGATTCCAGTAACTATCTTTTTTTTTCCATAGGAGCAGCAAGTAAACTAAAAATTATTATCTTTATTCAACAGATACAGACCAAAAATTCCAAAATCCTAGCAATGCGGAGAAAAAGGCAGATGAGCGCAGGGTGCTGAGCAAGGAATAACCATTATAGAATATTCCACAGGACACCTTATGTTGCTACTGTGGGACACAATTCAGTTCCTCTACGGGTGGCGATAACCAGAACCAATGCTATCGATGCACAGATGTTCTCTGTTCTTGATTTGAGCAACGTAAAATTGTAGTCCAATCACTGAAATACACGTAAAAGTTGCAAAATAGAATAAGCTTTCGTTTTATGAACTTGTTACGTTATTCCCCTACGAAAACATGCTTAAATTATTCAATCAATAGACATGGGCATATTGCCCCGCATGGTGGCCCATTTTGCCCCGTAGTGTTTTCGATCGACGGAAATGGAACACATTTTTAAAAGTGTAATTTTTCCACATAAATCTTTTTCAAACGTATTCATACAATCTACATCGATCAATAAGGTTTCAAATCGTGAGGTTTTAATATGTAGCATAATTTATAGATGTTCCTACATGAATTAGGACGTTTCGTTCTTAGGGGGACCATATTGCCCCTATCTACAGCGATTGTACCGAGTTGCTTGCATGGTTCTAGCGCTGTACATGGTGACAGACATACAATTTTCGAAGTACAATGCTAGTACCAGAGAAGAGAAGTGGAACTTGAGTGAAAAAAGTGGCAACGATTTGTGGCAAGAAAATGTAAACAGTGAAAAAATTGACAGATGGTTTACGCTCTAAAAATTGAACATAATGTTAAGATGTCTCTAAAACGGTGGGAGACATTATATATGAGGTGGGAGGTTCGTATAAAATGTTATTAATGTTAGCATCATCATGATAAACACGGCGAAAATTGAGTAAAATATACATATAGACGCTGAAAGTGCTGTAAACAAATATTATAATGCATTTCTGTCGGTTTATGTATAATGTCGTTAATATTTGCATTATCAAAATAAACCCATATGTATTGTAATCATAGCTTGCTGTACTATAACAACAACATTTATGGTCGTATTCCACCAAAGATGACAAATGTGTAATTTACGAATGAAGCTCCGCCACAGAAATTGGACATTGAATAAAAAAAATTAAAAATTGGTAAGAGCATCAGTTGAAATATTTTAAAGCATTCTCATCGGAATAAATTGAATGATACAATAATTATACGACCAAATAATGTATGTACGCTTAAAAAACCACATAAAAATATGATTTCTGAATAAATTCCATTTTTTTCAGTTTCGAACACACCCCGTAGAACGCCATTTTTATTTTTTTAAATACCTTCTGTTGGTATTGTATTTAGAATTTACAAGGTAATGAAACGTTAACATCAATTAGTTTCTAGTAATCAGCTTTTTAGTTGCCGGGGAAATTAACACCAAACTACTTTTTAAGTGTTATATATATTCCAAGTCAAATCGATATAGTGGTTCGCAGATTTTCGTGTAAATTGGTAGATTTATTCCTTATCGCAAAATATTAGATCCCATTCCATTTTAGGGTGGTTCGAAAAATCTAGTTTTTACCCTTTTTCAAAAATAACTTTTTTCAAAAATTCTTTTGAACTACTAAACCGATTCAGATGATCGACATATCAAATTGTCCAGTTAGCTAGTCTTTTTTGAAAAAAACTTGTAAAAAAATAATTTTGTTTTCCTTAATTATTGATCGTATTTGTTCTTTATAGTTTTCATTGTCCAAGGGCGCTATATTTTTTTTCTCGAGAGCTGAGGATTTTTTAGATAACATATCCAAAAATGTGTTCTTCGTTTTTGAATTATGATTTTTCAATAATCATTTCTCTCCTTTTTTCCAAAAATGACGTTTTTCAAAAATTCATAACTTTTGATCTACTGAACCGATTCAGGCAATCGACATAGTTAATTGAAGTCAATAATTTCATACTTGCAAAAAAAGGGAATTCTATTCGCATATATATTGTCTAATCGCATAGGATGATCGAACGAATCTTAAAAACATGTAAACTCTGAAAAATCATAACTCAAGAACATAAAAATCCTCAGATTTCAAAAAATATATATAAAAAATATAGCGCCCTCGGTCCCGAAACCATGTAAACTATAAAAAACAGATACAATTATTAATCACGAAAACATTTCATTTCTTTCGCAAGTGCAATAATTTTCCAAAAAATTCTAGATCATTGGCTTTAATTTGATATATCGATCATCTGAATCGGTCTAGCAGTTCAAATGTTATGAATATTTGAGAATAGGAAAAAGGGGAAGAAATTAATATTCCGAACTATCGGTTAACATTAAAAAATTATAACTCAAAAAAGAAAGATAGAACACATCTGATTTTGAGTAAAGAATGTAAATGTGTAAAAAAAATCCTCAGTTTTCAAGAAAAAAATATAGAAAATTATAGCGCCATTGGTCCCGAAACCATGTAAACTTTCAAAAATGGATACAATCAATAATTACGAAAACAAGATTCAAATTTCTTGCAAGCTTGATATTTTCCAAAAAAGACTAGCTAATTAACTTCAATTGGATGTATCGATCATCTGAATCGGCTTAGTGGTTCAAATGTTATGAGTTTTTAATAAAAGCCATTTTTGGAAGAAAGTGAATAAAAACGAATAACCCAAAAAAAAATACAGGTTCAATGTTTTACCATAACGAAAACAAGCTACCAATTTTCACGAAGATCTGAAAACCACTATATCAGTTTGGTAGGGAATGGCTCAAGTAATACTGCAATAGTTCACAAATTCCAAAGTTCGCGTTTCTCTTGTTGTCTTTCATGTCTTTTAGTGCGGCAATAATAATAATTAGGATTACTGCATTTGGATTGATACTAGAAAATATGAATATCATTGACTTCCTTGAATAGTAGATGTGATTCACTTTATATATGTATATATATTTATACATATTTTTAAACAAAAACATTTGTCAAACAAACTGCAAAACTAAAAACTTTTATACTGTGTCTTCAATTTTTGAGTTTAACATTCAAAGACCCCTTCAATAAAAATGGCATTGGAACAACAGAGTAAAACTGACATACAATTATGACGGATGATTGCTTTTTGATTGGCGCGTGCTCCAACTAGCGTACCGTCAATTAAAAAGCACTCCAACTAAAAAAGCGCCAATAAGTGAATGTGTACAGTAAAACTGTAAAAAATATATCAAAAATATACAATCGAAGACTCTTTTTGTCGTTTATGAGTTTTTTTAAGTTACTACAAGGCATGTTTACGGATTAATAGAAAGATATGATAAGTTGATCCTTGGAATAAGTTTGGAAGTTAAGAATTGGAAAAAAATATAAAATTCATGTGAATGTCGTCTCCAATCACATGAATTTTACATTTTTTTCCAATTCTTAACTTTTGTGTACAGTACATGCCACTGGGGCCTTTTGCTGATTAAGTAAGATTTCTTCCAAAATGTCATAACTTTTCAACAATTGAGTCGATTTCAAAAATCGACATATCAAACGAAATCTTATTCTTCTTCAACTTCAATCTGTCATTCAAACATACTCAGAAATTAAATGCTACAGAAAAACTTTATTTTAAAATTTGCCACTTAATTTTCCACAATTCACTATTTCACACCAAATTTCTATATTGTCGCAATTTTAAACCTCTCAAATTGAATTGTCAAAATGATAGGTTAAAGAACGGAAAAATTAACAAAAAATGGGGGGTGAATAATAAAGTAAAGGTAATCATGGATTTTTATTAACCATCTCAGAAAAAAATATTGAAAAAAAAAAATTCCCTTTCTAATTTCGCTTTCAAATTTTGATAAAATTGCACTGAATAGTTAAAGAAGGGCAATATTAATATTTAAAAAAAAACTTATGTTATTATAAACATGTCTATATAAACCTTCCCATCTTATCATTCTTTATTAAAGACCTTGCGTCAAGACAGCTAGAAATCCATACACTCTCAAAAAAAGTGCGCCTGAAAAAATTATATTCTTCACGTAAACAAGAGATGAAAATGTGGACACTTTTTAGTCAGTGAATTGTATGGAGTTCCACTGCTGTGCTAGTACAGTTGTATGTCTGTCATAAGTATTAGTCACTTGCTACTGACGGAATACTTGTTCAGATGGTGACTGACCGAGTACGATGCAACAAGATGCCTGTTGCGGGGCTTCGTCAATACGCTCATCGACGCCAAGCAGGAAAGACGCTATCTCGAAATTGATTTTAAGCATGAGAGATATCGCTGCATTTGCCGGGGATGTATGCGGTGCGATACCGCAAGTGTGAGAGACAGGAGTTTCAATGGGATGTGGAGCAGGAGAGCATATCGAAGTATGTTAAAAGCGGTGGAAGCGTCGCGCCGGACGAATGAGTGGCTAATCGCGCTCGATTTGATAGAATGCTGGAGTTTTTAAACGGTTTCATTTAGCTGTGACATATATGTATGTTTGTATGTAACAGGTTTGTCTATGGCGCTGTACCACATTAATTGAAATTTGACCCTTTCCTGTTGGCCGGTTGATCTGAAATTTGGAACACACCTTTATCTCTGCAGTCATTATAAAAAAATGCGTATTTCATGATCTTGAAAATCCAAGACAGCGACCGCTACAAAATGGCGGATTACATATTTTCTCAAAGCCCCATCAATATGGGTATCGGCTGAATAATAACCCCTACAACATTTGCACCGCACGACATTTGCACGACAAATTTTGATTTTTTTCGTATTTGAATCTAAACGTTTGAGTGTTTGCTGAGTGCTGAGGTTTTATTTTAACTTTTTATATTGTTTCCGTAATTTCGTACATGAAAAGTTGGTCATTCTGGGATCTGTGCTTCATGATATTCGAATAATGGACACCCCTTGGTGTGGTCCTACGTCTCTCCGGTTATGTCCCCGACATTTTCCACCCGTCTTTTTATTCATTGATTTATTTTAAAGTAAATGCTATGTCGAACGGTGAGCACAGTAGCTTGGGGTTTCCCCCTTTGCAGAGAAAGCGAGCTCACGACAGGAAAGTTTTGCAGAAATTGCGAAAGAATGTTGCAAGATTGAATGGCTTTAACCATTAATGTGCAATTGATTCTGATATCGATATCCATTTTTATTAGATTCAATTCTTTGATAAGACAATCTTATGGTATCTAACTATGCATATGGCAGGTTTCGAATAGAATTAGTTCATCTGTTATATTTTTATTAGGTTACCTGCGCAACCAAAACATGTTAACTATAAAAAATCATAAATCAAAAACGAGAAACAAATCTCTCTGATTCTTGGAGTATCATGTAAAAAATACTTCAATGTTCAAACCATGTAACCTATGCAAACAAATACAATAATTATTAACGAAAACAAAATTTTTCGACAAGTGTGATTTTTTCAAAAAAGACTAGCTCTTTGGTTCCAATTTGATATATCGATCATCTGAATCGGTCCGGTAATTAAAAGTTATGAAAATAAAAAATATATTTTTTTGGAAAAAAAGAAAAGAAAATAGCGAAATATTAAATTACTAATAAATGAATAATATTACAGGTCTAATATTTCGTGATATGGAACAAAACCACCAATTTTCACGAAAATGTGAGAACCGCTATATTGGTTTGGCATGGAATGGATCAATAATAAACTTGATTTTACCTTCATTTGATTTGTTTAATAAATGATCCTCAATAAAAATGAGTGGGTTATATCTATGATATAACCGCAAGGTTCACGTGGAACTACCTTAGCTTAGCAATCATTCGTTTGTATTGATTAAATTCTTGATTGAATGAAACAGTTTCCAAATTCAATTGAGTTCAATATATTTGCTCTGTGAGTGAAAAAAATGAACAAATGCCGTGTAAAGTCAATTCATTTATTGTGATTGATTGTTCTTCGTTACAAGTAAATTTAATGACGGACCTTTTACGTTTGGTATGATGACTAGAACAAAATATATGTACGGAAGAATTATCAAACGTTTGATGAACCAGCCTAAGGCTGAAAATCTTTCCAATTAAGACAAAAAAAAATTAACGATTATTTTATTTTACATTTCCCTCTGAAGTTTACACCCCAAAAGTGTACATACTTCTCGAATCTCGAATTTGCTTGAAACTGGGAAGTTCATTCGCTTCTAGTGGCTGCACGATTTTCCCAGGTTCCTAAGTTTATAAGATCATGTTAGGACAGACATATTCCACTCTGCACAAAGGCAAGCGAGGACAAAAGTACTCGCAGTTTGCATTTATTTGCAGAGCCGATTTCCCCAGAAACCTCGGTTTTGAAGTCTGTGTTAGGGAAACACATTTCAATCGGAACAAAAATACCTCCGATTTGTATGAATTCGCAATGCCGATTTCCCCACGCTTCATGGATTTGAAGTCTGTATTAGGGAAACACATTCCAGTCGGAACAAAAATACCCCCGACTTGCATGAATTTGAAATACCGATTTCTCCAGGCACCTTGGTTTAGAAATCTCTATTAGGGAACACATTTCGGTGGGAACAAAAGCTCCCCCTACTTTCGTGTGTTCTTCTTCTTCTTTTTGGCTTTAAGAGGGTTTAAACTTTTCAGTTCACTCGCCTCTAGGCTCTTTCGTGTGTTTGCAATGCCGATTTCGCTGCTTGGTTTTAAAGTCTGTGTTAGGGAACATTTTTCGATGAGAACAAAAGTCCCCCTACTTTCATGTATTTGCAATGCCGATTTCCCCAAGGCTGCTTGGTTTTGATGGCTGTGTTAGGGATACCGTAAATCGGGCCAATCAAAACGATGCAGTTAGGGCGTTTTGATAACGCCTAATATTTTACAGTTATTCAATTGTTTATCTAATGAAAAACAACATTTTGTTAGTTGCGATAGATGCGTAGAAATATTCCCTATCAAGTGATGCAAACATCTCTCCTATCCAGTACGAAATGTTCGAGCTATAAGCATTCGAAATCTTTCATTTTTTCCTGCATGTTCTGTGTTTAGGTTTTCATTTTACCCTCCATATATTCCGGTTAGACGTAGTCCCACGTCAAAAATTAACCATATCCGTTCTCTCTCATACCGCATCTTACCGCAATTACAGGTGCGCCACTGCAACAAAAGTGCCTATCCAATACTTCTCTTACATATTTATAAATATGTATACACCACTGGAATTGGACAGTGTTGATATTAACATACTACTAAATCCTAGCGATGCTCCGTTTGCATACATATCCTAGTGCAACATACCGCACCTGAAAATCCAGGGAACTAATTAAAGCAAGACGAACAGTTTAAATTTTCTTTCTAATAAAAAACATGACTGAAAATGAGAAGAATTAGCAGATACCTTTTGATTCTATCAAAAGATATCTACAAATTGTTCTCTTTAACTTCTCCATTTTTCTTTACAAGAATTTCGGTATAAACACTAACATTCATTGAAGGTGTGACCGAAGATTTTTTAACTTCAAATTAATTTCAATGATTTACCATTCTCACTCCCGAGATTCTTCCGAAATGGAAGTTAAAAGTGACGAACCAGCCAAATATGTTGAAAGTCACTATAATGCAGAAAAAAATATTTACCATTAAACCCAGACACACTGAGATAAGGAAACAATTACGCTCAGGCTTCTTGCATAAATTATGTCATTATGTAATTCGTTACATGTATCATTTTTCCTGACATTACACTTAAGGTGTTCAGAAATTTCAACTAGCAATGTGAAATCTTCACATGCTAAGATAATGAAAAAACTATAGGAGGTTGTGTTCAAGACACGACCGCATTGTTGACGTAGAACTACGCTGTGGTTTAATTCAAGTCACTTGTTTATAACTGCGGATATTATTTCATAATGCTACGAAAATTTTGAAATAACCATTCTACCAGTTGGGTCGCCCTGTAATGTTTTTTTTATGTAGAATCATCTGACGATAATTGTTTGATGATTCATTCTTGTGCTCGCAGAACAATACATTCTTGAGATAAGCGCAGCTGTCATCTTTAATGGAGAAAGTTTTGCGACTGGCACGCGAGCTCAATTAAATTAATAACTTAATATAACTAATTGAATAACTTGGTATTCCCCAAATAAATTTTTGGTGCACAACTTTAACACCTGCTTCACCATAGCGTCAAATCAATGCATTGATGAAAGAAAACAAACAACGTTAACTGCTTGGAAAAAGGCCGAATATTTGCCTCAGAAGAGATTCATTACTAATACCCTAGCGTAAATATTTTCCTCCACCAAACAATCCTCAATCATAGCATAAAAAAGTTAGGCGATTGTTGCATCGTTACAGGACCAATGCACACGGGAGCAGATACAAATGGGGGTTCAGCGTAGCGAAGATGCACTATTTTCACGTACGGTTAATGAAGCACGCACGTACGCACATAAATATCCATATATCGATGGCTTGAAGCAACTAAATATAAACACGCTTATCTCTGTTTTGCGCTCTTCTCAACATAAGCCCTTTTTGTTAATATTTCCAGTCTAGATTAGCCTGGCTGTCATGCTTTGTGGAGAGAATTTTTCTACCGTTATGCGAAACCATTTCACTGACAAAATTCCAGAACATTTATTTTTTTGGTGAGCTGACGATAGCTTGTTGATTCCCCACACAATTGTGTAGCTCAGAACCTTAATGCAATGGCGTCAGTTTGCTGCAATGATTGCAATGTTAGAGACATCAGCGAGTGAGTAATTTGAACGCGTCCACAGCAACGATGCTGTTCAGTTGATTTCCTCACGAATGAAAGTTTGCCTCAGCGAGATCCACTGTTTATACTCTAGGCAAATATTCCCTTTCGTTCTTCTTCTTTCCCTTTGTTCGCGGAGACTTTACATTTTACGATTTCCCCTTCGTTGCTCGTCGATAAGTTGCTCGTTATTGACAGCTTTGTTCGAGAAAGCACACAAAGGACAGAACAAATGTATGAAGAAATGGGAATGCTTCCAATTTTCATCAATTTAAACCATATACAGACTATGGGATTTTAATGTATAGCATATCAAACAAATCTTAGGGAATTTCCGATTCGTTTGGTATGTAAATCGCCAAAATCCGCTCGCGGCAAAAATGGTTGTTAACGTTAACTTTATTTTATCAAAACGTGACCTGTTTTCTGATTTGGCACCCTTAATGAAAGACGTAGGTCTACGTCAAAAATTCCTCTTCGATTGAATTCCTGCCCAACATCCAAATGCACTTATTTGGCAGTTCCTAGACTCATTTATATATGAGCATTTTTTATAATAAGGATATTCACAAAGCGCAACGTAAACAAATAAACGTAAACGTGTAAACTTGTATTATACAAGCCGACAAGAGATTAAACTTACTTATAATAGTGCGATGACCAGCAACATGCTTTGATAGTCAAAGCAGCCTGACAAACCATTTAACAGCAAAGAGTGATGAACTTGTGTTGTCAGTTTGTGTTTTGTTGCACGTCATTCGATGATAATGTTGCAATGGTCGTCGTAGTAGCTAAAATATGTGCAGTGACAGTGACAAATTTCAGCTCTGGTGCTTGGCTAGCTAGCGATATCATTCTCATGTCACTTCGCAATCACAACTTAATGGATTTCTTCCCCTTCTTCTTTTTCTGCTTCTTCTTATTCTTCTTTTTTATCTTCTTCTTGAATTATATAGATTATAACGTTTACAGTTCATTCGTTTCTAGCTCTGACAAGGGCTCTAGGGGGCGACTCAACCCAAACTTTTTCTCCACCTGCCTAGACAAAGACACTTCATTGCCGTTCGACGCTGCTCAGCAAATCGTGTCCGTTTCAGAAAAGATCAAACAACATTTTTGAAATCAATTTCCGAGCGGGCATTGTTTTATATATATAGATTTGGGATTTCATTAGCCTGTTTTCAAAGCAATTTCTAAGCTATTGAAACAGGTTTTCGGGTCGGTATATTATCAGCATATAACTGTTAGATATTTCATCTTTTGAATAAAATTAATACAATCCACTTCGTTTAGCTGGAAAAGAATTATTAACGCTCAAAGCGGAATCGATTTCTCCTCGAAAATACCCAGCACAAATAAAACAACCCTCCCCGTCAATTAAAATCATCGATCGATTGTGACATTCGTCAACAAATGATATTAAACATTCTGCTTTCTTCAATCAGTATGGTTTCTTTGATATAGTGTAATATTCTCTACACCATATCAAACATTTCATTTTCTCCGCTATCAAATCCATAGCCAATGTCACCATTTGTAAAAAATCTGTAACGAATTGTCATCCACACTTTATTTGTCGCATAACACTCCTTCGATCCGACTGCAGAAAAGAAATGGAATTAGGAGAGCAGAGTATAGTGTTTAAGCGAGCGAACGAGACCATCTTCTCGTCACTTTCTAGTCATAACTAAATTGATTTCCGAGCAGACACCAGCTTATATACAGATTTGTGTGATTCCAATAGCCTGTTTTCCAAGCATTTTTTAGGCTAGCGAAACATCTTAGACATTTTATCTTTCGAATAAAGTGATTTTCATACCACTTCTTTCAGTCGCCAAAGAGTTATTAACGTTCAAAACCTTACATTCCAAGGGTCGCGCTCTCGTTTTCGAAGCTATGAACATACACGGTACAGAAATGAAAGACGTAGTCCTACGTCATAACTCTTCGCTGTCTCCATTTCCCTCGTTTCCGCTTCATTCTACCAGTAAAATTATTCCAATCATTCAAATTTTTCACCCTAAAATGAATTCACTTATTTGTTACACACCTTACATCACTTCTATGTTAACTCACATACCGAAATATAATCAGTGAATTAAATTTCGGAATCCCTCAAAATACCTTATATCGAGGCCGCAAACACTACATCCGCACGCAAAATTACCTGTGATTATCCTTTTTAGTTTACCTTTTCCATTTCTGACAGTTCTTCAAAGTTATAAGGTGGTTCGAATATCACAGAATAACAAATAGGTGAGGTACAATACAGGAATTGCGATTTGGCAATCATACATCTACCAATCAATCTTCGGCGGCGAGTAGGGCGTCTAAAAGCCTTTTTCAAGGCTGAGAGTGTATGTAAAATTTTCTAAATTGACCTTTTTCATGGCTAGAGGCGGATGAAATACAAAAATTTTGAACCGCTATAATTCAAAACATCTCTTTCTCGGTAAAATATTGAGATACCACTGCTAATCAGATGCACATAATTCGCCCACTACGGGCAATATGAAGAGAAGAAACATTGCGATTTAAGCTCTGACCGTTTTCAACTTATTCGGTATAAATTAACCATTCGCGAGTTCAAATCACAGGCTCAATCCAGCCAGAAGTTTTGCTTGCAAATAGCGCTGCAATTTTGCTCACGTTGATTTTTATGCCGTCTGGGGGCTTCAATGTTTTTGCATCACACGCAAAATTGTTTGACATTGTTACTTTGCCACAAGAGTAATACACTTAGGAGTTTTACTTTTTTACAGTAAATAGGCTCTTTCAAAGATTTCTCTCACTAGAATCGATACGCCCTTTTTAAAAGTTACACTTGAGTCAAAAAATTCCCAAATGCTGTAGAAAACTCATATTTCCTCCAACCCAAACGGAATACAAACTTTCGTTCGAAACAAAAAGACAAATCTTTAAAATCTGCATTTTTAGTTCGATTTCATTTGGAATTGCACTACTGTTGCTTCTGCTTCTACTATTTGGATGGTAACTGCTTCACGGTTGGAAAAAAAAACTCATCCACTTCGCGGGTGGCAGCTATTTTCATGCATTTCTGACTGTCTGTGTGTAACTAAGGAGTTGGATTGCGATATAATTTCTGTTTCCCTTCAGGGACTCAACAGTACAAGTAATGCAAAAAAAAAAACACAAGCGCTATCCACCAGAAGGCATGAAACGCACCGCGATTCGATGCTGACTGTTCACCGAAAGCAACACGACTGTGTATGCTTTGCTTTTACGCTGTAGTTGCCATCGGGCGAGGCCTAAGTTGCAATATTTCCTCTTTTTATAGTGTTCGCAACCGATTTACATGCGACTAATTTGCAGTTGTTCCTTGTTGACGATATGGAAAAATATAAAGAGTAAATTATGCGAAAATTCGATATGCGCCTGTCATTAGACGCAATCGATGTACATACAGTGACTCTAACTCGAAATCGTACACCACCATGCAGATCTTTTTTCACTACTTTCAAAATTCGAAAACAAGCTTTCGATACAATCTATTTCAATAATAATATACATCATTTTAAAGCTTGAAAAGCCCAAAGCTGAAGGTTGGGAATATTTCACGAACATATTGTTGTCTTGATGTATGTGTAGATGTAGTGAACAAAAATATTGGGAAGAAATAAAAGAACGACTTCTTTCTGATTTTTCAATATTTTTGAACTAACACATTTTTTTATGAACTAAGTCAATAGTAAATCCATTTACGCCAATCAACTAGCTTTCATTTGATCCCCATATAACATTTCTGTAGGATTTTCCAGCACAGAGATATTAGTATTTGAATGAAAAATTCCCCCTTGAGTTTGTGGGTGATGAGTGCATGTTTATGTGGGAATGCGTATGTATACGTGTGAGTGTCGTCCCTCCTTGCAATTCTAGAACCTACGAACACATGAAAACAAAAGTTACGAAACTTCTGGTACCATATGCGTTGAAGTGCTCCTTTCATTTACTCCAAACTTTGATCGATCGGCTAAAAAAACCGCCTAAAGTATCAATAAGAAACGTCCACATGTGTTTTGAGGATACACTAGGCTAAAAGTTTTCTGCTAACATTAGAACTTACTGTTATATTTGCAAAATTATGGATGAATTTTTAAAGCTCTGTTTTTGGTACTTTTTGACAACATTGATGCAAAAAAAATTATAATTTGTTTTGTCAAACCAGCAAATTAAACTTGTACATAATTTATTTGAGTTGTTAAAACTATCTTTCGGTTAGCGATGCGATCATTGTTCATTGAATTATTCATTCATTCAACGAAGGGCTAATTTTTCATTCAAACAAAAATATCCTCGTACGAAAAAGTCCATCATAAACGTTATAGGAAATGAAAGCAAAAAATATGCCAGTCCATAAAATCTTTAAAAAAACGAAAGAAATTGATTTTTTATTTTTCCTCGAAATTTTTGTCCACTACATCTACACACATCAAGATAAACATGTGTAATATTCCAAAAGCTGAAGGTTTAAACTCAGGCTACTTCATCTACATAGATATGCAACTTTTTCCAACACAGAACAACCGTATAGTTAAGACTTTCAGAAGACCTATTAATAACTCAGGAGCACTAATCTTAAATGAACTGTTATCTCGTTATTTTACACCTCTCAACCGACACCCTCATCCCCCCAGGTAACCGCAGGCAACACAGCGCAATGAGGTGAAAGTTAAATAAACTTTCCTCTCTCTATAAATTAATGGAGCACACTTTCTTCCGTTCTATTTTACAGTGTGGCATTCATCCATTTGAAGTTGAAAAGCCGTTCCCCTTCGGGCACAAATACAATAGGACAGTCGGAAAGTAATTACCATACTAGAAGTTCTAATTGTATTCAATTGGCTTCAAATATTTACATCGCAGTTGTTTCTGTTGTAAACTGAGCATATCCGCGCAATTTTCTTCTATTTCCCAAAAATTAATAATTCTGTAACATAGGTTGTGGGGAACATTATATTTATGTAAGCCAATGTTCTTTTCTTAGCTCACATAGTTTGTCGTATCTGCAAGTATCCCACCAGCAGGACGATTTAATGTGTGCACAATGTCTGTAAATGGAAAATCATTATCTCTAATTAGCACCGACGAAACAGTGTCTCTGTGATTTTCATCATTTTGAATAAATTAAAATTACCACCCCTTTCAGGTGGGCCTCTTGTGGTTGACGAAAGTGCGAGCCACAGTGCCGCAATCCCGATTTCTCTACATCGGGTCGAATTTATTCATTAAACGCTAAAAGTCATTAACAACTTTTGCCTCGTTAGTTCTCGCAAAGTGGAAATTGTCTCTTGTATTTAAATTTTCATTCATTCCCTCGTGATTCGTGCGCTGAGGGATAGGAAGTGGCAAACTCGTCTAGGCGAAAAGTGTCGGATCACAAATCAGCGCCAAGAAAGGAAGTTTCCAAATTTTATCAAATTAGCATTAAATTTAAATTTCACTCTTGCGCTAAATGACCATAGATATACACTGTCTCCGCTGCAGTGCAAGGCTCAGGACAGACCTTCGGCTCAACAGTTTGCACTGGGCGTAATTTAAAGCTACACATCGATGTTCATTTTAAAACGGGAAAAGCTTTTCAGTTATTTTGTCCCAGTGTTGGGTTTTATGAAATTCGGCAGAATTCAAGCTGAAGTTTAATTTGAAAAATCATAGAAAAGCAAAATGAAACTATGAATATACGATGGCGAAGCTGTTATTTATTCATATTCAACCTATTATTTACAATCACCTTCTCGTGTTCCGTATCTAGTTAGTATAATTGCTTTCATTAATAATAATTACAGTGCACATTAACACTGAATCCCATTGGCTGTGAGCAGCTTTAACGTACCATTTTGGGTCAGTTCACATCTAGACATGAATTTAGCTAATAAGTCCCGGACGTTTCAGCCAACCGAAGCATTCAAATACAACAATTTTCTTCGTAATGAAGCATCCCATCGAAAGGCTCAAATTAAACGAATCAACAGATGGCTGATAGTGACCGAAACGTTCTACGAATATGTGGAAATGACTAAAGTGAACGGAATGTATTATTTACGTCGAAATGTGACTTCCGGTTTCCCACGAATCGTCTGGATTGGAATTCTCTCAACACTGTTCTGCCTGGCCATGGTGATTGTTTGTTTGCTGTGGAAAAAACACGTTGAGTGGCCGACACGAACGATAGTTGCTCCCGAAACAACGATTCTTCAGGTTCCATTCCCAGCGATCACTATTTGTCCTCCACAAAATGTTGCTGGACACAGGGCTAGAAAGTTTGTCGATGGATTGTAAGTGGCATCCATGTGAGCGAATTAGACACATTCTGTTTAGAACATTATTCAACACAATTTCCCCCAGATCGGACCAAGTTTAAAAGCTTCGGTCAATAATGTATCTAGCTATTCCATTGTCTTGCAGAGTTTCCTAATGCTCTATGATAAACATGATTTTTGGCCTAATCAATTCACCAAGAGGGAACCTCCGGACACCGAAACAAGATGCCATTTGTTTTATGTAGAGTGTATAAAATTACAAACATTTGTTATTAGGAAAATTCATTTATTTACATCAAGGTGTCCACAGCAGGGCCCGAAAGCTTCGGGGATGAAAAATGAACTCTCAGTAGCTTCGCTTCGACTAGGACTACTTCGGCATTCGCCGTCAACATGCCTTGAATTGACTAAAAATGAATTGACGAGCGTTAGGATGACTGATGAACTATTCTAGCAAGTGGTTATTCTAATTGAAGTGACCAATGAATAAAAATCTGCCTCTTCATTCAACCTGACTTCAATCCACACTTCTTCTCCCCCTGATACGAAACTGGTTACCGTGTACACAATCTTATTTTAACATCCATACAAAGTGAAGCGAAAACTTCATTTCTGATGCAAAAAAGTAGTTACATCATTAATGGACGGCTTCATTGTTTACCCACCGTGAACTCAAACCAACGAATTTAGACAGTTACCAAGTATGCTAGCTCAATGTTTCCAAACCCTGTACGTGATAAATGAGAGTCTGTCCAGCACACTCGCAATGAAAAACCCGAACGATCCACTCGTGAGTTTGCTGAACTGTACATATATTCTAAATTCACAGTGTCTTGTAAGGATTTGGAGAACGATCGACCTTCGACAGGTAGAATAGTAAAGACGGCAATCTGTAGCTGTAGGCTGAAAATGAACGCTTACTTACCCTCTAGAACCACGAACCTGTAAGTTCACCAAGATAAATTGATTGTTTTTTCTGGCTTTTCTGGATTGGTTGATTGTCTTTTCGTAGTGAAAACTGCAGTTGAATCGAGGAGGAAAACGTTCATTAACGGTGTGTTTACGACCGCACTTCGGTTGAGCTATGGCGGCGAGTCAATGCCCTCTCGGGGAGTAGGAAATGCAGGGCATTACTCTGTCCGTGGTGAACGATCAGCGTTCATCAACGTTGGGTGGTTACCCTGAAGACTTCTCCAGAAGAAACGCTCGATACGGAGATACAAAATACCGGACAAATACCCGTACGTCAACCACCTATTCCACATCCGCGAATTCTACCTGGCACTGGCCGTCACCAACGGCAAATCAGCGGGACCGAACGAGGTTGGTTACTCACTCCATGAGTAACTCACCATAACAAGTAAATCGAAACTGCTAAAGATTTATAACTTCGCGCAAGATAACGTGTTTGACCGTACAAGTCCTAAAGACACTTTTTTAATTTCTCTGTATTTTAAACATGTACGCAATTTAACATGAAAGAAGTCATCATCAAATTCATGAGAAAACATGCTCCTGATATTTTACTGTTTTCTTTTTAGTTTGCGATTTAAAATACGATGGAGTTTGAATAATAATACACTCATTTACTAATTTAATCCAAGAGATTACGACGTATTAACATAGCTAAATAAAATGAACTTGAATAAAGTTATTGATAAAGAATTTACAAAATGCTGGGTTACCAGTGTGCATGGCGTAACAAAAATTTCACAAATTATCACAAAAGCTTCAAGACCATATTATATTACCATGTGTCACTCACTTGGACGCATTACACAAAGATTTCACTAAGATGTTTTAGGATCTTCAAAATTTTCAAATTCCTCAATGGATAATAAATCCGTACTACATCACACCCATGGAAGGAGCTTAAGCAGTAGTACAACCAAGGTTGTCATTAGTTCTGGTTACAACGCAATATTGAAACACAGTATCCTGCGTTGTGGGACATTGCTGAAAAATATCTTCTCGTTTTTTCATCATCATACTTTGTCGAAAAAGACTTCAGTGTGATTACAAACAACCCGAAACCGAAGAAACCATTTGAAAATCAACGAACGCAAAGATTTAAGGCTTTAACTAACCTATATTGAACAGTTTTTTTGATATTTTGGTAGTTGCGGATAGATTGGTTTGCGATTTAAATGTTTTTTATAGCTTGTGAGTAATTTGTATTAGTAATTATTAATTACACTTGATATTTACTAAATTTCATGTCTATTTATTTTGTTGAATATGATGGGAAAATATTTTTTTTCTGTATTATAGTGACTCTCAAACACTTTTGGCTGGTTTGTCAGATTACTTCCATTTTTTCGGAAGAATGTCGGGAGAGAGAATTGACTCGTGACCTTTTGCCTAAGAGGTACGGATGTTTCCACTACGCCAAATCGCCTCCATTAGAAAATAATGTCAAGTTTACTCATTTAACTGACTGCAATGTTGTTAAATTGATAATTATTCAGAAAGAAAAAATCTAAAGATACGGTTCTCAAAGAAATTTGGCTATAGGGGTCTGAGGTATGATTTCATTCTGGAAAAGGTGTCTCTTGCCCAAAATAGTTTGAGAACCCCTGGTGTAGAGTGTTGTGGGCAAATAGGCGATGCCATTCTCCAAGAAAAGCCACAAAAAAAACGTTACTTAATGTGACATAGGGGGAAAGAGGTAGCCGTAATCGTTACGTAACAAAATTGAATTTGTATACTTAAATAAATCAACGCGTCTCTATTACCCTTAATCTTGTTAACGGCCGTATCTGCTTTCGTACGAATGCTCTGATTCGAACACGTTCGGAATAGGTATCATTGGTTCAAACCTATCTAGAGGAGTTGATTTGTCAAAACGCAGTAAACAACAATGTCGCTGTCTACAAAATTATCACAATCTATTAAAATTATTGCAAAGAAAAGATTGCGATGAGTGGTGAAGAAAGTAAAATTGGACTACAGCTGGAATCCGATGAAGGATGGAAATTGAGGTAGATTCAGTTTATACAATGACTAAAATCCGTAATCGTACTCCACCATGCAGATCTCTTTCCCTTCTTTTGAATGTCGGAAACAAGCTTTCGGAACATTCTATTTAGATAAAGTCATAGTGTCATATGAGAGTTGAAAGGTTTCCTATCTGTTTTCAGAATAATGGTTTTTATTTCTCTAAAAATGGCGAATGTTTTTTTTTAATGGATCAGAATGTTTCAAGATGATCAATTGAAGGAAAATATGAAGCAAAATGTCAACAAAATGGGCTGAAATCGAGGATTCAAGTTTTACCAAGACAATGACCCAGAGCACAAGGCATGTAAAGTTCGTACATGGTTACATTGCAGTTGTTCAAAAGTTATTGATATTGCTTCACAATCTCCCGATATCAATCCCGATAAAAAACTAAGGAAGTTATTTGTGTAGGAAATTTAGAAACCATCAAATTTCTAAAAATAACGATTTTAATAACCACTTGATGATAAAAATGATGAATATTTCTTCCGAATACACCAAAAAACTCGTAGATAAAGCTAAAGACAGCTGAAGATAATTGCAATGAACAAGGGATACCATACTAATAATGGAATTCGGAAATTGGCCAACGCCTTCGAAATCGAGTTGAGACTTAAACCAGCGTACGATTATGAGTTTGAGTCAATTTTCATACATTAGCACGTACATTCGCCATTTTTATAGAAATAAAAAACCATTATTTTGTAAACAGATAGCAAACCTTATAACTCTCATATGACACTATGACTTTATCTAAATAGAATGTTCCGAAAGCTTGTTTACGACTTCCAAAAGAAGGGAAAAGAGTACGGAGTGGAGTACGATTACGGGTTTGAGTCACTGTATTAATCCATTTGCTTTGCGGTTATTGAAAAGCATAATGATATTAGGCTGTCAAAAAAGTCCTGCGGTATTTTTTTTTTTTGAATTTTCATTTGTTCATAAAATTAGTTACAATCATCTGTTTTAAGTCAAATATGCGCCGTTTTGTTCGATGACTTGTTCCCAACGAGATGCCAACTTCATGATACCCCTGTTATAGAAGCTCGCTTCCTTATTGGCAAAAAACTCGGATAGCCAATTTTCACAGGCCTCTTTTGTGACTAACTTCTGACTCTACCTAGCTCGTTCGCCATGGACAAAAACAGGTGGTAGTCACTTGGTGCAAGGTCCGGACTATACGGCGGATGCAAAAGAACCTCCCATCCGAGCTCCCGGAGCTTCTGGCGCGTCACCAAAGAAGTGTGTGGCCTGACGTTGTCCTGATGGAAGACAATGCGGCCTCTGTTTATCAAAGATGGCCTCTTCTTCATGAGTGCTACCTTCAAGCGGTCCGTTAATGAGGGCTTGACCACCATCTGAGCCGCTTCAGCGGGCTTCGACCACGACCGTTTGCACTTCACGTTGTCGTAAGTGACCCACTTTTCATCGCCAGTCACCATCAGCTTCAGAAACGGGTCGATTTTGTTGCGATTCAGCAGCAATTCACATGCGTCGATACGGTCAAAGATGTTTTTTTGCGTCAACGTGTGTGGCACCCATACATCGAGCTTCTTTGTGAATCCAAGCTTCTTCAAATGGTTAATAACGGTTTGATGACTTACCCCCAGCTCTTGGCCGATGCTACGGCTGCTACTATGCCGGTCTTTCTCGGCTAATTCAGCGATTTTGTCGCAATTTTCGACGACAGGCCTTCCGGAGCGTGGCGCATCTTCGACGACCTCTACACCAGAACGAAAACGTTGAAACCATCGTTGTGCGGTGGAAATGGAAACTATATCGGGTCCATAAACTGCACAAATTTTATTGGCAGCTTGAAATGCATTTTTGCCTTTGTCATAGTAGTACTGTAAAATATGTCGGATTTTCTCTTTATTTTGCTCCATATTTGCGACACTATAACTCACGAACGACTTAACCAAACAAAACACTGTCAAGCACTATATTACATATCTTTCCAACAAGTTATAGCATGACTCGATACAATGAATACAACTAGAACTACGCGCTTAAAACGAAACCTCGCGGAAATACCGCAGGACTTTTTTGACACCCTAATATATTACAGGAATTCAACGATGATCCACACGGGCATGTTTCGTGGGAAACTTTCGATCCGCAAGTGTTTGTAAAACTTTTATCGCCACTGACATGCGAAATGCGTTCCAAATGTCCTGCCCTACCATTGAAAATCCGGTTCAGCCCGGAGTTCAGCCTGGTGTTAGGTCTGAACGAAACTTTGGTCCACTGTAGCTATCTGGAATTGTCGGTCGCTAGTTTCAAGTTTGCGGTACTGGTCCAGGTGTGTAAATATACGGTGTTCATGCGAACACGAGCATTTTCCGTAAGTTTCTCGATAAAGTTGTTTGAAGTTATTCTGCTTGCTGCCTCGAAGCGAGTGTATGCAGATAAACTGCTCAATTTGCATGATCCAAAACGACGGTTGATAAAGTAAACTGTACTCATTCATTTATTCAACATATCAAAACTCACTAATTACTAAAAATTCATAGGTATCGTTTATTTCTTGAACATTGTATGCTAGTCAATGGCAACTCGCTAACTCTCGGTCGGACCTTACTAAAGTATCGTCTCCTATGTTCCAAACTAACTGGGCAATCGGTGCACCACAAGTTTGTTTGCGGGCGACTGGAATTGCGTCAACTCGGTTTCTTATTCTCGTTAGATGAGAACTTCGCCCTTATTTCATTGACTTCAGAAAAATTAATTAATTCATAATAAAAATTGCGCTTTCTCTCATGCGTGCAGTTTTCCATTGGATGTTTTTCTTTGTCGTTATTTCCTTTGCGATTTTCCGAACATTACAAAAGATAACTACTGAGGTGACTTCAATACGTATGTAAGTACCGAATGTTCTCTGTTTCTGCTTAGTACACTCGAAGGCAGTTCTCCTTTAAAGACATGAGTAGAAACTAATGCTACATGTTCTTTGCATACATTATTAAAAGAATGATTCCATCTGAACCTATGAAAAATTGACCTGAAAAGTTGGACGTATTGGTATAAAAATATAGAGAACTTTACGTTAGTGATACTGATGCCGATTAACATAACGCGAACCAGGAATATCATTCCAAAATTATTATTAGCTCGGAACTGAGCGATGATGATTGTGAACAAGTTAAAAAAACTAAAGCCATCATCACTCACCTGTTCAACACTAAAGATTAGCAATTCATTTAATACTCGACTACCAAATGATTTTCTCCGACAACAAAATTGAAAATATCGACAGACGAAAATCGTCTCTATTATTGTTTATGCTTCTATAGAAATTTCCCACTGTAATTAAAATAAACATTAGGGAATATCAATTTGAGTATTTTTTACATACCACCTCGTCTCAATAAACCACAAAAAACATAAACATTAATTGAATTTTCTTCTACACTTGATCTGATTCGCAACTCAACAGTAGCGTTTGACTGACAGACGAAAAAGCACGTTCGTACGAAAACAAGGATACGAATGAGGCATACTTTCGAACGTTATGTATTCGTTCGAAAGCAAGAATAAGACGGCGGGGACACTAGATGCAGAAAAGTGGTCGTACGAATTGTATTCAAATTTTCGTGCGTACTCCGAGCCAATGTCACCTTACCCTAAGGCCGAGGACATATTAAACGCGGTGCGATGTGATGCGATGCGAAGCGTTTAATTGGAGCTCATCGCGTGTTATGACATACTGATCACTTTAGATCGCGCGTTTTTTGATGTTTGATTCCACTCCATTATACATGTAAACAACCCAGCACAAGAATGCCAGATATGATTATATGTTTCATTTTGTAAACAATTGAATTGTGAGATATTTAACATAGTAATAAACTGCATGCGATATATTCCATAATATGCATTATTTAAATTAGAATAAAGTTACATAATTCATCGAAAAAAACAATAATAATAATTTAACAAGGTCCTGGTAGTTTGCATTTGATTTGCATTTTGCGTGAACGAAAGAGCTTTTCCGCAAACGAGCCGGCGCCCGCGCCCGCATCGCATCGCGTTCACTATGTCCTCGGCCTAAGGGTGTATATCCTTGAGCAACTGGTTTTGATTCTGGGATCGAATGAGGTGTGTCCTGAGCCAAGATGATAAAGCACGTGTTGTAATGGGCCTAAACCCATTGCCGTACGATTCAATTTCCAACAGCACTGCGCGGCATGTGAGATGCGATGACAATTGTCACGTATGTCACGCGATCCTCCAGGCGAATGCCGTGAGAATTATCACTTGAACAAACGCAAATGAACTCTCACCGCATTCCCGCTCTCAATCTACGTGAGGAATGTCACAGGAACTGGAATTTCCAGACGATAATCGTCGATGTCTTGAGGTGTCGACAGCGCATAAAAACTAATAAATATGGAAGTGAAACAGTAAGCATCGTTTTGGTCGTGAATGATCAATAGTATTGATATTGCATGTGTTAGTATATTCAATTTATTTTCAATTTTCACAGTTTGTGATAGAAATCAAAATCTGGCACCAATTTAGCGATCCAAATAAATATTTGCTCTTTTGAAAGTTTGAGTTTTATTATTTAAATGAAAAATCTATATATATATATAAATATAAATGGATTTCTGTCTGTCTGTCTGTCTGTCTGATTCTTATGGACTCAGAAACTACTGAACCGATTAACATAAAAATTGGTATGTAGGGGTTTTTGGGGCCGGGGAAGGTTTTCGTGATAGTTTGAGACTCCTTCCCTATCTCTAAGGGGGGCTGCCATAAAAATTAAACACAAATTTCTACATTACTCGGGAATTAATCAAGCAAATGAAACGAAATTTAACATCTGGAGGTTTAATGGTGCATTAAATGATTATATGATGGTTAGACTCTCCACCCCTCTCTCAAAATGGGGGGGGGCTGCCATAGAAATGAAACACAAATTTCTGCATAACTCGAGAACTAATCAAGCAAATGAAACCAAATTAGGCATACGGAAGTTTTAGGGTGCAATAAATGATTCTATGGTGGTTAGACTCTCCACCCCCCTCTCAAAGGGGGGGGGCTGCCATACAAATGAAACACAGTTTTCTGCATTACTCGAGAATTAATCAAGCAAATGAAACCAAATTAGGCATATTGAAATTTTAGGGTGCAATAAATGACTCTATGGTGGTTAGACACTCCACCCCCTCTCTAAGGGGGTGCTGCCATACAAATGAAAGACGAATTTCTGCATAACTCGAAAACTAATCAAGCAAATGGAGTCAAATTTGACGACATGCGAAGGTTTTAGGGTACACGAAACGTTTCTATGGTGAATAGACACTCCTCCCGACTCTCTGAGACTGCCATACTAATGAAGGATTCATTTCTCCATAATTCAAGAACTAATCTAGCAAACAGAACTAAATTTGGGTGTCTGTCTATATTCTATCATATTTTCTGTATCAACCATTCATTCCATGTAACGGAGAAACATTTTATTTGCAAGTGGTTGAAAAATCTTGAACAAGAATTGTGTCTGAAAATAATCTGATATTATAATCATGAGTTTTGGTAGAAGTACTAGGAATTTTATAGTGAAAGGTAAACTCAACGGGATCGATTAGAAAATCAATCAATGATCAGTTCTGCGATTGGACCCATGAACTTGCGTGAGGACAAAAAACAAATTTTAGTTTGCCGGGTCAGCTAGTTAACCAATAAAAATCGTCCTTTATTCATTTACTTTTCAATCTTTGTTTTAATATTTTTGGTCGAAAATGATCAATCGTATTGATACTGCATGTATAAGTATATTCAATTATTTTCAATTTTCACAAATTTGGCACCAATTTAGCGATCCAAATAAATATTTGCACTTTCGCAAGTTTGAGTTTTATCTTAAAACGAAAAATCAACCAATAAAAATCGTCCTTTATACATTTACTTTTCAATCTAAGTTTTCATATCATTTTTCTTAAATGATCTTAACATTATTGGTACTTTGTTAAGAAAATTGTAATATTTTACAGAACATTACCGGCAGGATTAACCAAGAGAGAAATCTTTGAGGCCCTTCATGTGTTGTTGTATAAAAATTCGAGATTTCGTAACATCAAACTCCAACTTCGACACATCAAAGTATTAGACAAAGTTCTAACGACGAACAATCTCACCATCGAACACACCGTTAACAGAATAATAATAACCTGTGAAGATCTCATCCTGGCCTGCTTTTGGGCATCGAACAAGATACCTTGTTTCGAGACCTTTCCAAATGTTGGGTGGAAAAGGATTCTCAACGAACAACACGGCATTTGCTGCGCTTACAATTACTCTGCAAATCCACAGCGAACGGCTACACCACAACGCATTAATACATATGGATTCTACGGTGGATTGAGTGTAAGGGCGACTGTCGGAAATTTTGAAGAACATAACTCCAATAGATTTAAGGTACTCTCATTATTATACACGTATAATAATTTTGTATTAGAATGTTGTTTATTGAATCATAGTTGCAGATTCACCATCGGTATGAATCATCTCGAGACAATTGGCCATATGAATTTCTCAGCGCAAATACGGAAACATTCATCAGCATTTCTCCGACGATCTCCAAACATTCTTCGTTGATTACAAATTATCACCTTCCGGCTCGCGATTCAAAAAACATTTTTGACAGAATACATCAACGGTGTGGATGTTATCCGTATTATTTCCCAAACCAATCGACTTCAGGTGCTGAGAGAATAACAAAATTTTGCAGAATTAAGGACTACTTCTGCCTCTCCCGCAGCAATGGTATGATGTATACAACGATAACATCACAGGCAGATAATACTGATGAAATATATTTGCAGATTACCTTGAAAACATGAGAAGCGAATGTTTTTCGGGACACGATGATGTTATTTACAGAACATCTTCAACTGTAGTGGAAATTTCGCATCATGAATATTCAACAAACAAGTTCTAGTATGTTTAACTTTTTATGAGCTTCGAGGGACAACTTCTCAAACAATTGCTACATTTCAGCTCGAATAATCTAAGCGCTTATGAACTCATTTTTCACGTGTTTTTCGACAAACCTCTAGTGAAGACCATCGAAGATATAACGGTTAGCTCATGGATATCTCTTCTCGGTGTGTTTTTCAAATATATTTTTATCCAATCGATGATCTCAAGTTTTATTCGTCATTTCCAGGGAACTTAGGAGGAGCATTCAATCTGTGCTTAGGAATGAGTATGCTCTCACTCTTCGAGGTTTTCTTCTACACATGTTTCCGAATTCATAGAATACGTCGCAAGTTAGAAACACATGTTAGGGCAAATCGAGTGAGAATAGTAGCACCACAAACGCGTTAATTCCAGAAAGCATTCTTGTATTCGGATACAAATTTATAAAAGATTGTGTTTTCCTATAAAAATAGACAATTGATTTATTTTATTTATCAGTTGAATCTTTGCGATATCTGGTAAGTTAATTTTACATAATGTACGTAAAAATTATAAAGTGATACCTAACAACCTTCATTACTACCCTGCTGCGGATATCAGGATTAAATGTAAAGGTCTAATTATTTGGGCAACAGAATTCGGAGTGTGGCATAAAGCGACAAAACGTTAAAATAAAACTTCAGAGTCAATTCCACATAAATTGAAACATACAACGAATGTAGTTAGCACTCTGCCCAATAAAACAACAAAGCAAAAGTTCGAAATTCTTTCATTCGCGAGTCGTGCCACCTTAGAAACCTATCTTTTTTATTATGTAGTTCAATCGACGCTTAATGGTTAAGCCCTTCGTTTTGCGGATCCAATTGAGCAACAGCAAAAGTAGCAGCAGGGAGCACACCATTAGGAACCAATTCGAGGTTAACTCGAAGCTACTGCTGCTGCTGCTGCTGATGCCATCCGAACTATGATATGCATCACTTTGGTCTTCGCCGAAACGTTGTTGCTGATGTATAGATTGATGCTTATCGATCGCTGCTGGTCCAGCTATCCGGGGATCAACCACCGGGATGTCAACACCAAGTGATGCTACGGATGAACGCGCAACCGATGGATTTATGAATGTGTTCGGAGCGTTCGGCGGAATTTTATCCGTCTTCTTATTTCGCCATCCTGGTACGTCTGGTTCATCATTCGCACTGATTACGGTTGCTGTAAAGAAACGGTTGAATGTTTTCAATGTTATTGTTTATTGCAATTGATTTAATATTTGAAAAGCGATAAGCGAGAAAAAGGAAAATACAAACAGATATTCAATGTTCAATTTTAAACAAAACGAACAGTTTATAGAACGGGAGTATAAAGAAGGGTTGGAATACCAAAAGACGAACTTTGAAACACAATCAAATGTAGACTACATACAAAAAAGTGTCGAAACATGAAAAATATGGAGGCAATCTCTACATTTTCATTTTTAATTGACACACAAAGAGTATACTAGCAAAGCCGAAACTAAAATTCTATGCTTAAAATCGATACTTTCCCGAATAAGAAATTCTAATGACGATTCACCGAGCACATTCACACTGATTCAGTATGGGGTGATCAATTATGTTCTATTTACGCTTCATCAATCGGTTTGGTTTTTTTAAAGGAATAAGCATTTGTTTTTGTCGTTTTATGATATAGAAAATCCCTCGCGTCAGCAATTTTGGTGAATTGTATCGAAAGCACTCCCTAAAAGACCTTTCCAGTAGAGACTTTCTTGGGAATCAAAATTGCTGACGCGAGGGATATTCTATATCATAAAATGGCAGAAACAGATGCTTATACAGTAAACGTTCACTAACTGGGCGAAAATGGAAGACCAGTTATCGGCGTTCGCGTTTTAAGTGGTCCGGTATATAAAACGTCAAATGAAATCGAGGGGAAATTCAATGAATTGTTTGAATCGCGTTGATCATGAAATTAGATAAACAAAAAGATTCCAATGGAATCTTGCGTGCGACAACAGATATGAAATATAGTTTGAGGAAATTATTTTTCTGTTATTTAATCAATGTTTTTGTCATGCGAAAATTATGTCAACTTTCATAACATTCGAATACCCCTCGCAGCAAATCTTCCATTTGAATATGACGTTGATTGTTTACGAAATTCTGGTCTTCAACTGGTCCAAGAACCAGTTAACTTTCGCCCAGTTAGCGAACGATTACTGTACCTTTAAAAAAAGAGCAAACTGATTGATGGAGCGTAAAAAGAACATATTTGATCACCCCATACTGAACCACTGTTGATGTGCTACTGTCCGGAACACATTGACTATGAGACGGAAAAAATAAGAAAAAGACAGAATGATCAAAGAGTTACAGTAGAAGTATCACCAGAAAAGAAGACAGCAAGGGAGTCCGTCAATTTTGATTGGATCAGTGTTCGAACCCAGCCTTGCTATTCAATACGGGTGGACGACATTCACATTAAACCCCTATTGTACAGACAGGAGCCAACTTATCGTGTTCCTCGACATTGATGTTCTCAGCATGTGTTCCCTGCGACGTGTTCCCTACTGACCGTACCGATTGTAGATTCTTCATAACGACATGACATTTCCACATTTCAGATCTTAGCATCATACATAGCAGGGCCCTGATTCAACACCAATGCCATGCTACGGTTGCTATCAATACGTTATCAGTGGAAATTGAATGTGGCATATACTGCGGTTTAAAATTCACAATTAATTAAGTTTTTTGGTTGCGTGTCCGCTACTAAGCGAACGATCATGAGCTCATCACTCAGGGCCCCTCAACTAACCATCTTTGTGTGTTATTCTAGCTACTACGTCCACGCAACAATCATCATGTGTCGGTAATCCCAGTCCCTTACCACTCACATTACGATCTGCTGCATCTGTAATTGGTGCTAATTCTAACACAACAATGGAAGCCTTATATCAACAGTCCCGCTGTGAACAGTCCAACTGTGAACATTCAAACAATAGGAATATTCTAACGCCGAAAAGGCGGCATGTGCTGTGTATCGATAGTATTGGAATACTCGACATGTGTTGTATATCGATAGAATTTTAATACTTTTAGGCCTAAACAGCTACTGTGTAATAGATAAAAACAAAAACAAAATGTTTATCGATGGATAGGAATCTTACGCCTAAAAATGGCTACAGTGTAATATACAACAATAGTTATCTTAAGATAAAAATGTATACAAATAAATTCGGCTCTGTTACAGCTGAGTTGCTAAATGAGCCTAATAAACAGATGGGATAAAAAAAAGTTGGTTTTGGTATCATTCATTTAATTTATTTCGCCTTTATATCCGAATGCGCGAACCTTAGCTTTTACCCCAGCCATAACGTTCTGCACGATCTCAGCATCGACAGTTTTAAGCATTTTAACCCATACTTTCTTTTTGTTTCTATAGTCTTCACCACTTTAGGTCGTTTTAGAAGGTACCTCCTCAGAAAGGCGCTAAATTTTTCTATTGGACGCAGTTCCGGAGTGTTTGGGAGGTTCAGATCTTTCGGCACGAAATCGACTTCATTCGCCTTATACCACTCTAGAATGTCCTTCGTGTAGTGGCACGATGCCAAATCCGACCAGAAGATCGTCGGACCGTCGTGAGCCTTCAGGAGAGGGAGAAGCCGCTTTTGTAGACACTCTTCCGAATACACCAATCCATTCATAATACTTGTGGTAACGAAAGGTGTACTCCGCTTTCCGCAAGAACAATTAGCAAATTACGAACTTCGACGTCTTCTGTGTCCGGAGATTCTCGGGAACACCCAAATCATTCTTGGCGATCACATTCAGGTTTCCTGGAATCTGGTTGAAGTCCGCCTTCATTCGTCATGAATGTCACGTCATCCATTACGCAGCAGTGTGGTTTCGTTAACTTCTAGTCGCACATTCTCCAGGCACGGCTTTTTGTCACCGTATTCTGTTTCTCGTCACGGTTTGGGGACTTCTGAACCTCAAACGTACGTAGTCCAGCTCAAGTTTTGGTATTTTGCACGAAAGTCTTGTTCACATGCAACTTTTTGGCCACTTCAGCCTGAAGCGTTCGGTTTCCATTCTAAGGCCCCAACCACGCGTTCGTGATTGTTCTCTTGTTTTCGGATTGTTGGCTTGTTTTCGGACCTTCGCTTCCGATCAACATTCAGACGCTCTTCGAACCGTTTCATGACAACAGATACCGTGAAATTCCACACCTCACGCACTTTTACGCACCTGATGAAATCAAATCACAGAGTGTAAACAATACACATTGAACTATGTATACGCAAAATTTCAATTAATTTTACCCAACGGACCAAAAGTTAGAGCAATCTGAGTGTATGCGGATTTTAAACGGTACACCCTTTAGCTACCATGCAAAGCTAATCCTTACTGCAAGCACTGCTCAAGTGATTCACATGCAGTAAGTAGCAGAAAATGCCCACTATAAATTAAAGAGTGAAGATTTGAAGTTCAACACTTCATGGCACACCCGGGTATCGTTGCTAGAAGGATGTATGACTGATCACACCGAATCAAGACCACTGCTCACATAATCACCGCAACTAACGATGCTCGCTTCTCAGAACTCAACACCAAATTTGCACGATTGCTGGCTGAAACTATGGGGAAGGACCAACACGTTAAACTTACAGAGCTTGCTTCTTGCAATAACCTCACCTCCGAAAAGTACAAGAAATACCATCGTCTACCAACCAATCCATAGAAATCTGACGAAATGGAAGACAACGCTCCAACAATCAGAAACATCAGTACGGACTTTAATGCCTCCTCTGACGTACCAGAGGACTATGAAACACTGGAACAGATGAAGACTTTGCCGTAACTTGTGCGAAAGAAAGACGAACAAGCGAGTCTCAGCCAACTATCCCTCAGATGACAACAGGGGACCAAAAACAAACGTGGCCCTGGTTAGCCAAAGCCCATCTAGTGTGGAAGTTACAGGCCAAACGGTACTAGGTATCAGCGTCTGGCGCATAATTTTCCTCCGACGAACTGTGAGAATTTCGTGGCGGAAAACCGGACGCAACATTTTTTGTTTGTTTACAATGATTCTACATCCCATTGAGATTAGATCTTCTTCACAACGCTTCGCCAATGAACCCGATCCATGACTGTAGTTCTCCAACCCCGGGCGGCACCAATTCTTCCCAAGTTTTGCACCACCACTACCTTCAACCACCTCGCTCGCTGGGCCCCGCTCCTTCTTGTCCCCACCGGATTCGATGCGAACACCATCTTTGCCGCTGTCCGGCATTCTAACAACCTCCCCATCGCACGTATCTACGTAAGCATCGTGATAGAGTGCGGCACTAATTTCCGTCATAAGCGGTATGTTTCGTCGCAAGCATTGATTACCGTCATATGCTCTGACGGAGCATGAAGACGAAATGTGAGCGGAGTGAGAGATGTAATATTGCTCTGGTCTTTTTTTACGCGGTACCCGCGTACCCTCGGCAATATGCGAGAATCCCGGGACGAAAAACCAAGCTGTTCTTACCGAATCATCCAAATTTAAATCATGACACATACAATTCAAACAGCGATAGACCTGAACTTCTCCAGCCGTAGTGACCACTTGCCGATCATTATTCGTATTGACGATAACCAACCAACTCCCACCAGATCACGATGGCGATACGACCAGGTGATCTGAATAGGACTCCAAGCAAGTGTCGAAAAACTACTGGATCATCTCATTCGGTACCTCAGCCTAGCAATCAATTGGCTTATGATTCAGAAGGTCATTTCAACCCAGCTCCCAAACCTCCGCGGAGCAACGAGACAACCCGTTGGTGATCCTGCGAGGTAATAGCTGCCAGAAATCAAGAAGAAATGACTTATGAGCGATTAGCTGTTGCAAATTCGAATAAAAGGAGAGCAGTGAAAATGTATCACACGGCTTGAGTTTAATGTAAAAACAAAATATGTAGCGCAAAAGTTAATAGCTGGCAGAAATTCATTGACGACATACACAACACACATCCACAGATTTATGACGACGAGTAAACTCACTCTCTGGAAAAGAGAAATAAAGGAAATGGAATAACCCTACGCACGTTGAACGATACTGTTTCCGACTCAATAGCAATCGCAAACTTTCTGGGCACCATTTCCAATCACTATTAGTACTGGAAGGCTAGTCCATGGAATTCAACAAATGAAACGTGGTCACGACTGAAGCGATATAACGGTATAAGATCCCAGACTGTGATCCCAACCCAAACCCCAACTGAAATTCGGGATTTTGCTAGATCATTCAAGAAGAGACAATCGAAGCTTGAAGACGAAAACTGAATACCTGAAATGTTTTCGAAGTGAGAAAAAAATGAATTTCATGGATTTTGAGTAACGTTTTGAATTCCCTTGATTTACAATCAATCGCAAAATTGATTGTACACATCGTGTTGGTTACTTTTGAGGGATTGAAAAGTAAATAATTAAAAGCGACTTACTTTCATCGTAAAATCCATCCTTTTTACTTTATATAGTGATACTTTACTTTAGGCTTTTTTTATGTAGTGATATGGAAAAAAATATTTCTACTTCATGTTTAAAATACAAACAAAAAATCAGACTTGCCAAATTTAGTGTAAAGATCAAGTTTTTCTTAGAAAAAAAATTAAAATCAGTTCAGAAATGTTAATAGATAACAAAAATGAATCCCCTGGTATTTGGTATGGTACCCTTTGGCGTCCAGTAATGCCTGCAAGCGCCGAGGCGAGATTTGTGGTAACTGTAAACTAATGAGTTCCACTTTGTTCCCTAGATTTTTATTCTTCAGACCGTTCTTGTTTTCTCACCATAGATGCTCAATAGTTTTCAAGTCCGGTGATTGCGAAAGTGATTTGAGTTGATTGGGACATTATAGAGTAAGCACTCCCGCACAATGAGATCAGTTTGCATCCTGTTGAAAGTAGTAATCACGAGGGAGACCCGATCTCTGCATGGGAGACTGCAGGTTACCATTCAGAATGTTCAATAAAGTAATTAATTAATGTAATCTTGTCCATCACCGAATTGATAAACTCCATGGTTCCAGTTCCAGAAGCCGCCGTTGTACCGCACATCCACTACCGTCGCCGTCGTGTTTTACTGTAGGAAGCAAATGCTGGAAATCAGGAGCATCGATCCTGGTTTCCTACACACCATCTGTTTTTGATCCGATTCAAAGAGATTGGTTTTCATCTCATTTGTATAAAGGACCTTGCTCGAGAACTTCTTAGGTCTGTTTTCATATGTCTTAGCCAACTGTAGTCTTTGTTTTATATTCACCTTTGAAATGAAAGACTTTTTACGGGCAACACGACCTCTCAGATTGTTCCTGTATGCTACTCTGCGGACTGTGTCTGCGCTGACAGGTCTTTCAATGTTGCCGGCTACCACGGTAGTCAATTTAAGAATGTTTGTTTTTGGGGTCCTTTCGCATTTTTTGCACAATTACCCGTTCATCAAGACAGGGTCCGTATGCATTCTCTACCCGGGATATTTCGTATTTCCACTTGTTTCTGATTTTCTTTACTTTAGAGTGGGTTCCTTCGATAGCAGTTGCTATTTCCCACGATGTCTTTCGTCGACAAGTCTTACTTGCTATCATTGTACGTGTAACAATATCTATTCGCCTAGTTAGTGACCATTCTATCCTGGATTCCTCGAGTAGAGAAGACGCACCTCGCTAGATATGGCGTACAGTCTAGAGGGGCGTTGCTGATTAACGATCAGCTGCATCCCAATAGGAAGTATCCCGTGTCGGCCACAAGTACAGAGCATTGGAGACAGCAACATCCCAATTACGAGAACACTTGTGATACTAACCTCGAGTCGACCGCGAGTAATCGGGCTAACGCCATATGAGCCTTGATAAAAATATATATTTTGGAAAAAAATATCTTTTTATTTCCTCTCACTTGCCATTTTGATAAAAACTTTTTCAAACATCAATAAAAAACAAAAACCAACACTGCCCTAGCAGTGGTTGGGTGTAGACATTAAACATTGACAGAAAAATTGACTAATTTGCAATGAGTTTTGACGTAGGATTACGTCTTTCGGGAACATATTGGGGTACAAATTGAAAATCGAAAATCGAGCACATCGTGAAAATTGTCCAATTTCAAACGCTTATTGCTCAGTCATTTCATGATGGATTGATGAAATTTTTGCGTCAATCGATTTCGGCACTCCCTAACAATTTTTTATATTGAAGAAAATAATATATGTGATGAAACTAACTATCGAACAATTAAAAAATCTCCTAACGGAAATACCCACTTCTGATTGGTCGATATTGACGACACATGCGGCGGGTCCTTAACAGAGACATCAAAACCAAGCTGCCTGGGAGATATCGACATTGCAAATACATAAAAGTGGGGGGAACTCTTGTTCCTACCGAGATGTGTTCCCCAACAGAGACATCAAAACCAAGCTGCCTGGGGGAAATCGGCATTGCAAATACATGAAAGTAGAGGAAGCTTTAGTTCCTACCGAAATGTATTCCCTAACAGAGACATCAAAATTGTGTTCGGTATTGGTAATTATTTTATATTGCATTGGTGAGTTTTTTTTTCTTTATTTCATCCATACATAACAACAACCAAACAAAACGGCCCTTTTCAGGGTCACCAAATCATTATCAAAAGGTTTAACGATGTAATTCTCCAAACATATCCAAAATCAATAGATAGCCTAACGGAATCCTACGTCAACTATGCGGTCGTGTCCCGGACACAACCCCCCTGTGACTTTTTTTATTTGGAGAAATTTAAGGTGTACACTAGGGTGGCAATTGATGTATGGAAAAAATTTCATCATCGAATTTCAAAAACCGACCATGTACAATTTGTTTATTGGCCCAAAAAATGACCTGTGCAAAGTTTCAGCTCAATCGGACATGATTTAGGGGTGCCTCAAGGCGCCCAAAGTTCTGATTCTTTGATCCACGAAAATCTTCCAAGGGAGTAAAGCAAATTTGAAAAATCGAAAAAAGTTTGCCGATGCCAAATGACTTAAAAATGCATGAAATGTCGAGATCTCGTGTCATCTCGAAAAAAATGTTTCGGCCGAAAATCGACCTTTTGGGACATAGCCTGAGAGGCAATGAAGGTATGGAAAAAAATAATTGTCGAATTTAAAGAAACGACAATGCACATTTTGTTTATTGGCCCAAAAAAAAATGACCTGTGCCATATTTCAGCTCAATAGGACATGAATTAGGGGTGCCTCAAAGCCCTCAAAGTTTTCATTTTTTGATCCTCGAAAATCTTCCAAGGGGGAAGTAAAGAAAATTTGAAAATCGATTTTTTTCGATTCCAAATGACTAAAAATAAAACGTCGAGATCTGGTGTTATCTCGAAAACAATTTTTAGCCGAAAATCGACCTTTTGGGACTTAGCCTGAGTGGCCAAAAAATCGAAACTTCGAGTGCTTTGAGGCACCCCTAAATCATGTCCGATTGAGCTGAAACTTTGCACAGGTAATTTTTTGGGCCAATAAACAAAACGTACATGGTCAGTTTTTGAAATTTGACATGAAATGTATTAACAATATTTTGAACCGAATAAATTGGAAGTATTGTCAAGTAGCATGTGTACACGCAATTTTGCGATTGACTGTAGATTTAGAATTTGAGAAAAAAAATGAAAATCAGTAAAACTTTTATTGGATGAGAAATACTGAGTTAAGTAAGTGAATAATTGAAAAAGAATCGCTGTAAATTGTTACTAACAGTACAGTTAAATCTAGTTCACAAAAAAAAACTGCTTTGGGTAACGCATCATCCAACGAAATCATTAGACAGCTCAGTTCAATCGATTATAAGCGGCTTGGGGGGGAAAACCATCTAGAATCTCGTGAAAACTATTTTCGAGCATATCTATGGTTTCTAGATCAAGGAATGTCTAAACAATGCCCGAGAGAGAAAAACTACCTTGTCACCCATTGACTTAGGTCAGTGCCTGTACAGGCGGGACATGAACATGACGAAAAATAATTCTCTGAATACAGTAATCGTTCGCTAACTGGTCCTGGTTTAACTGGTCTGCTTTTTAACTGGGCGAACGCTAACTGGTCCTTGGACCAATTAAAAAGCAGCATTTCGTCAACAATCGACGCCATATTCAAATGGAAGATTTGTTGATGAGGCATTCGAATGTAATTTGAAATGCTATGAAAATTGACATTATTTTCACATGACAAAAACATTGATTAAATTACAGAAAAATAATTTCCTCAATTTATATTTCATACCTGTTGTCGCACTCAATGCGAAACTTCCATTGGCATCTTTTTGTTTATCCAATTTCATGATCAACACGAATCAAACAATTAATTGAATTTCCCCTCGATTTCATTTGACGTTTTACATTCCGGACCAGTTAAAACGCGAATGTCGATAATTGGCCTTCTCTTTTCGCCTAATTAGCGAATGTTTACTGTATCAGAATGACATGTTGAATACAAACTTGTGTGCAATATCTCAATTATCAAAATTACACACCGCATAATTTTATCTTGAGTCATCATATCCCTCATAACAGGAAAATCAAGGAGAATTAAAACATATCCCAAGCAAGAAAGCAAAGCATTCGACGAAACCACAGGAAACTACATACCTCACCTTTTTGACTCTCAAGCTTCCGGAACAGATTAACGCTATTGTCGATTTCGTTGCCGAAGAGACCATGTTGTGCCTGATGTTGCTGAAGTTCCTGTTGCTGCTGGAGCAACAGCCGCTCGTTCGGTCCATACCCATTGAGCGATGACATGTTAAGCGAAACCGGTTGTTCCCATTTCAGTGACTGACACAGTGGTAACTTTTTCTTCTCGTTGTCGTGTCCCAGGACCTTAGAATAGAGATGAAGATTGTTGTTCGCCAATCGAAGCGGGGGTTTACTATCTGCAATGAAAAGTGTTCATTAAGTTTGTTCTCAACCAACATTGAAAAAACACAAACCGTTGATAATTTCGTTACGCCGACTGCTGTTCAAATCTTTCAGCAAATTCGTCACATGTGAAGTCATCGTGTATTCTAGCAGAGAATCCAACAACCAAAAGCATGGTTTATCTAAATGTGTTGAATCGAGACAGTTGGAGTCACCGTATATTGCAATTCTACCGGACATCGTTTTACTCTTTTCACCTGCGCTACGATTTGGCCCAACTAATTTCATCTGTTCTGCTGTGTGTAGTTTAAGTAGTGACTGAGGTACTTCAACCATTATCATTTTTTCGCCGGTAAAATTTTGTTTCTTCTCCAGAAGTAACTGACTTATCTCCTCCGGGTGTTGTATCTTTTGAATATCGTCCAGATCTTCCCCCTCCATATTTTTCACGAGATCTACGTCCGAATTGCCGACAGCGTTGTTCTCGAAATCTTGTCGTTGCTCTCCACCTTCGTTAGGAACATCATCATCATCGGGAAAAGATTTAGCATTCAACAAAATTCTCTTATTGATAATCGAACTCCTATCGATTTGAGCTTCATCGCTGCGGTCCGCATCGTGGTCTTGATTGAGATTGCTATACGTCTCTGGATTTGGAGTCGCGGGTTGAACCTTTGAGTAGCTGTGGTCGGTTTGCAGCAACCCAAGCACCGCCGTCTTGGATCGAATTTTTTGCCTTTTCTCATCGGGCACAAGCAGATCCAAACCCTGATCGAAAAGGTCCCTCTCCACCACAATGGTATTGTTTCCGATCGGAAATTTCAGGATATTACTTCCGGACGCGTAATACATTCGATGATCTCTCATGTCAAAGTATCCTTCGGAGACTTTATCTCCCAGCACGATATCAAAATCGCGCAGAAGATCGTTCAAGGCGGGGATGTTTGCACCTCCCGTGTCGGGCATCCACCACTGACGGGTGTTTTCATCGTAGAATTTGATCTTCCTCATGACGGTGGTGTTGTACCAATCGGCAAAAATGATTACGCTCAAATCCCTCTCGAGAATATCTTTCTTTAGCTTGACGATCTCTTCGTGGAAATATTCCTCTTCGGGATCCACTATCAGGAGTGTTCCATAAAGGCTGGAGTCAAAACACGTGAACGGTGCCCCAAGTACTTCCATGTAATACCCGGCATTCCTCAGATGAGTGTACATGTCCTTGAAGTTTGTATGGATATGATCTGCCCGCCAATCCAGTGGATCTGATTTTATTTTCAAATTATCTCTTGGAAGATACCCGGGAGGATATCGCAGACTGTGATATTGGTCCCAAAGAATTCGCTTGTGTCTTGGCGGCTGAGGAATGAGTTTCACCTTGATAGGGAAACTTACCGTCCCATTTCGGGGTTCATTTTCTCCCGGACCAGCGGGACTTTGAACTGTCAACGTTATGTGACCTTGGGCCAATCCTTCAAATTTTCGCCCCAATTCGTTGACACCGATGTGGACCGCCATCCAACCGGACCACGGCCAAAGCTGTTCCGAGAATGCTATCGATATGTTCAACATTTGGCCGTTTTCATTAGTGTACGGATGCCATGTGGGGCTGGTAATTACCTTCCCTATGACTCCCATTCCGTTAAGGATTGTGACATTTGCAATAACCGGAGCACTCGTGTAGAATAAGCTCTGTGTCGTGTAAGGCCACATGTAGTCTTCGGTGAAATCGAGATACGCCGGAGATAGTGTCACTTTCGGCTTATAAGTGGATAGAATTTTCATACTTTTCAAAATATTCAACTTTCCATGCCCTTGTTCGAACATATTGTTCTCCTGAAGCCGCTGAGCACCTTCTATCAAAGCCTGTTTCATCGATGCGGGGTTTACTTGATCCAAACGATTGATCACTCCACTTGCCAGCAAGGTCACAGCTCCCGCGACCACTGGTGAGGCAACTGAAGTGCCGGACAAGGATTTGCAGCCTCCATGCAGATTGCTACCTTTCACCTGACTTCCGTACGTAACAATATCCGGTTTCAAACGACCATACCCATTAGGAAGCTCCCACGTCGTCATACCACGTGAGCTGAACTTCGCTATGTTATCGTTGTAATCCATCCCCCCAACTCCAATCACATCCATCTGGTCTCCCGGATTGTTCAAGGTTCCATAGAGTGGCCCATCGTTACCAATAGCCGAAACCATGATGACCTTGTTGGCCGATAGCTCCAACACTTTGTCAACGAAGGGCTGGTCCAAGAAGTCGGGTCCTCCGATGCTAAGATTCAGCACATTGATATTCTTCAAAATTGCATAGTTGAAAGCGTCCAAGAACCACGAGGTATAGGAAACCTGATTGTTTGTGAACACCCGAAAAATATGCAACTCCGAGTCGGGAGCGAAACCGAAACACTCTTTCGAAGAGGCTATTATACCCGCCACAAACGTTCCATGACTAACACCGTCATCAAGCGTCTTTTCGTTGGTCCAATTTGTTCTCTCCTTCACCGATTTGAAATGGGGATGATTCTTCGAAAGTCCTGTATCGAAAACGGCTACCTTTATCCCCTTGCCGGTTATACCCATTCCCCACAGCACATCCGCTCTGAGCAGCGACGTAATTTGTCTGGGAATAGCTCTCAACAATCGTCGATTGAGGTGCCGATTCGTGGCACCCACCGGAGGAACAACATTGTGCTGCGACTCAGTTTGGCTTTTATTTAGTTCATTGACTTCGGTGGATAGTTTCCTCTTGAAATTCGCGAATTCTTCAATAAACTCCGCAATTTCGTCGTCTTCACCATTCTCCTCTACCGATCCCGCATCATCAGCGCCGCCGTCGTCTTCTTGTTCTTCGTCAACAACCGGGACGTATTTCAACGCTCGGTGTACAACACGCTGCGGCGATATTGACTTAACAGATGGATGTGATGTAAGCAAATTAATCCCATCCGTAGATGTTTGGGCGTCCAATCTTAAAACTTCGAAGTCGCTTGGGAAGTCGCTTACGGGATTCGTACGGGGCAGAATGCGCCAGTTTTTAACCTGCAAAAACACATCGTTTAGTTCAATTTCAGTAGGGGATATCAGGGTAAAACCGACACCCTCTGAGCGTTCCAGTTAAAAGCAATTTTTTGCAAATTTTCCGACGCCCACCTGCCATTTCTTACGTTTAGAACCCCCACTAATTTGGTCTGAATCGATGGTGTATCAGAATGTTTACTTGAAAATCCTGAAGGAAAATATGAAGCAAAGTGTCAACAAAATGTGATGGAATCGAGAATTCAAGTTTACCAAGCCAATGACCCAAAGCACAAGGCACATAAAGTTCGCAGATGGTTACATTTTAATTGCTCAAAAGTTAATGCTCTCCTATCCGGCCGGATTGAATATAAATAATTTTTCATTAACACAAGATAAGCCATAACAAAATATTCCATTAACATCATTCATACATAATTTTAATGAATGTTTGATTACTGAAATGCCAGATTTTTTTTCAAAATTATATTAATATTAATTCTAGCAAATCTTGTTATTTGACGATACTCCCTAGAATGACCACCAAATGTAAGGATCGTGATTGCGACTGATTCGACTGATTCGTTCTCACATAATAGTCGATTTCTTTAGCATTGGAATATTCTCCGTGAACCCTTCGCTGACTATATGTGCAATCTCGTCTTAGTCCGAATGCTTTTTTGCAGAAAAATGATAAATTACCTCGAATATACAGGAGAGGTTAGATGTGTCTTAAGCTTAATTACCTTTTACCTAGGGACAGTCCACATACTACGTGGACAGAAAAAAGTACGATTTCAGAAACCCCCCTCCCTCTCCGTGGACAAGCATGGACATTTTCTATACCCCTCCCCCTATTGTTCACATGACATTTCTCCATTTCTTGGAAAAAATAAACGGGAAAAGAATTGAATTGCACCTAAATTCAATGTTATGTTTGTTTCTATTTTCTATCCTATGTTATTACATTATAAAAATGTAAACTTAAATATTAGTAGATGTGCCTTCTCAATTCTTTGAACATTGGGGCTTTGGGGAACAACAACCTGTGGAATCATTCGTATTGCTGTTTTTTTTTCTCTCACATTTCATTCACGTTGTGATCACGTTAGGAACATAATATTTACGGTATAGCAAAACATCACATGAAGATGTTTCCTTCCTATCCGATCTATAAACTTTTACTTAGTCGCGGCAATACATACACACACTCTTTAAAGATACACGGGCCGAAGGTTGTGCAGTCCAAGAATGATTCAACAAGAGCCAAAGGTTGTACCGCTCATGACAACTCTACACGAGCTGATGATTGCGCCGGCTAGTGATCATTCTATCCTGGATTCCTCGAGTCGAGAAAGACGCTCCACGCTAGATATGGGGTACAGACCAAGACGGGTCTATGGTACTAGGTGAGGCCGTTTCGTCACTAAGTTGGTTAGGGGAGCGGTATATGAAAACAGTACGGAAGAAAGCAGAAGGGGAATTATTTCCTTGAATTGTGAAAGAGACAGACTGATCACGAGCGAGCTCCGGCACAAGCGTATTGTGTTTTGTTTACAAACAAAACACAGTAGACTTCCAAGATGGCTGAAGAGTGGTTTTAGCCAAGACGGGTCTATGGCCGTTTCGTCACTAAGTTGGTTAGGGGAGCGGTATATGAAAACAGCACGGAAGAAAGTAGAAGGGGAATTATTTGCTTGTAGCGTGAAAGAGACAGACTGATCACGAGCGAGCTTCGGCAATAGCGTATTGTGTTTTGTTTACAAACAAAACACAGTAGACTTCCAAGATGGCTGAAAAGTGGTTTTAGCAAGTTGGCCCACCTTAGGATATACTTCTAGGCGCCTTGGTTTTAGCAAGTTGACCCACCTTAGAATATACTTCTACGCGCCTTGGTACAGACTAGGGGGGCGTTGGTGATTAAGCGTAAGAACACACTGGACGGCTCTCCCGCGCGGATTTTGTAATGACAGGTCGCCGCGGGGCCTCGATAATGGAATGTGAATGAGATAATACACACAAAGCGGAGCGGGACCGGCCGGTTCTAAACTGAGAGTTCTAAAGTCACTGTTGTAAGGTTCCTCATTCTCTGCGGTGGCTCGATGGAGATGATGCGCCGCAACGGTTTTGTGATAGTATTAGTGTTTATGCGGTGCACATGAAGCAAGGCAATAATAATTGTACTATCGGTGAGCCAATACGTGAAAATCACTCTGCGGTCATGTAGCTGCGGATTCTTGAATACCACCCAAATTATCGAGAATTGCAATATTTCAGACGTTTGTGATCAACTTCTTTCTCCCTCTCGCTCAGGTAAACATCCCTCTTCCGTTTTCCACCATTCTGTCTTTATATACCTCCCCTCTAATCAGCTTACTGTCCAAACAGTTGTACCTTGTACCATAGACTCGACTTGCATCCGTCTATAAAAATATAATAATGGCCGCTAGTGAAGCCGTCGAAAGCCGCTGAATTTGTTTTTCATCGAGCTCCTGCTGCGACTTGTCATTGCGAGAAATGCGCGGGAGAGCCGTCTAGTGTGTTTCCACGCTAACAGTCAGCTGCATACCAATAGGAAGTATCCCGTGTCGGGCACACATACAGACCATTGAAGACTGCAACATCCCAATTATGAGAACACTTATAATACTAACCTCGAGCCAACCGCGAGTAATCGGTTACATATTACTAACATAGTTGTAAGCAAACATTGTCGAAATATTGAACTCCTGACCCCGTTAGCCTGACGCTATATGAGCCATAATAAAAATATATATTTTGGATAAAAAAAAACATCACATGGGAATATAATCTCGGACATTTCCTATCATAAATCGATGCAAGCTGGCTGAACTGTTTGAATTTTCAATGAAATCAGACAATGAATTGAAGTGTTTCGTTATTGGAATATAGTTATTGGAAATCATTAAAGAAAAACTGAATCTCGAACTCCAAAACTCCAAAACTGTCGGTCAAACTAGTCGATGTAAGTCAGTGCCTAATATCTGATACCGTTCACTTAGCCGATCCGCAAAATCATTATCCCATTCAGATCAGTTTACTATTGCAAAATCTTTCTTCGTCTGAGCTTCAATAATAAGTTCCCGCTTTTCATCTATCAACTATATTTTTCGTTCAACTTCATCAATCTTGGAAAATATTGTTTTGTTTCGAATAACCATGCCGATTTTTAAGAAAAAATCAAAAGCAAACTATTTAAGACATACATTTTTCGATTCTATGTGCATCGTTTTGTTCCACAAAACGATGCACATCCTACACGTCATCCTACACGCCACTCGTAAAACCCATTATCGCAGAACTTCTTTGTTTCCTCTTCAAAAAATTGTGTCCAATGAGTCGAATGGTTTTTTTCTACATCACAGATTGTGATCTTTTATCAAAGTAATATTGTAGAAAAGATTTCATAGTTTTGAATTTTAAAACATTTTGTTAGGTTATGTACCTTCCACACATGGTTGTCTTAAACCGAATTTATAGCCCAATAAAGTAATGTAAAATTGAATGAAATTGATAGTACATGGTAGCTAATAGACTAAGCTGTCATTGAATGCCAAAATATTACCATATGGTTGCCTTCCAAAGCCATGAAAAATGATCAAAGTTGCTGTTCAATTTTTCGGACCCTTGCCATATATTGGGTTAAATATTTTTTCTTAGCGGTCTGAACGAGTGATAATCACAAAATGCAATATCTGATGATAGCGGGTGGACTATCACATCTTAGTCAAACTCTTAAAATTTTTGGCGGGTTGTCAAAGAAACATGAGGTTTGACATTATTCTGGAAGAGGACGCCTTAACCAATTTTGAACGTTTATTTGTAGATTGACGATTTTTATTTTGAGTTTAACTGCGAATAGTACTCGTTGTAATTTATCGATTTGTTGTTTGGTAGAAGCTCAGAATGCAGAGTTTCTCTCCTATTCCACTAGACATAAAGAATGACTTTCTACGGGTGAAGACCGGCTTTGCAGATACCTAATGATGGTTCATTTCGCTCAACATTGTTGTAAATCATCATATATTTTTCTTCACCTGTCACTATTTGCTTCCAACTGTTTTCATTGCATTTATGAAGCGATATGTTTTGGTCAAAAGTATGTAGATTTCACACATTGTAGCGTTTTATCTTATCAAGCTTTACAAGGTTCTCATGAACATAGATACTTGTAAGGAACTTGCTAATTGATGTCTCGTATACCGATGATTATTCTTGATCGATTCGATTATCATCAGTTGCGCACACGAACTTGCTGGTCAACCCAATAATTACACTCTGTCCAACTTCTATAAGACCACCTTGAATATATTTCGTTGTAACACAGACAGTTAGAGCTTCAACAAGATATTTCAAGATATTTCAATTATTATTATTTATTTTATTTCTTATTTTTTTGAGATCAAGGGATGTGGATGCTATCTTGAGTGTTCCAATTACAAACTATGCACGAGCCTCTACCAAAGTTCTTGGTTGAAAACTACTGCTCCTTCATCTTCTTCTTAAATAGCACTAACGTTCCTAAAGGAACTTCGCCGTATCAACGTAGTATTACTTGCGTTATTTGTATTAGTACTTAGTTGAGATTTCTATGCCAAATAACATGCCTTGAATGTTAGGTGCGACGCTGACCACTCGGCCACGGGAGCACAAACTACTAATCCTCTTTCCGTAAATCACGCCAGTACCAGTTGAAACCATTAGTACCATTCAAATTGAACTTTTTCGTCACTGATGATAACCTAGCAAAGTTAAAAATAAACAAAAATACCGTCTTGCATGTATTCTTTTCAAAACATTCTTTGTCATAACATACCATGTCCCACTGTCGGCTCATGTGAGCATTGGCAAAACTCAGACGTCTTTCGAAGTGAGATGGTATAAGATGAGGAGATTTAACCATTACCTTTTACCAACTTTTTACCAAAACTTGACGAAGTTAATTTTTTTTTCCCGGGAAACATTTAAATTTAACGATTGATTTTATTGCAGAGGCGATTTTGAGGTATTGGAAGCTGTTCTAACTGTTTCCCGCTTATCCTTACACTATAAATTGAAACGTTATTTGTTTACAATGACACAAAGGAACAAGAGCATCGCCTGGTCTTATAGAAGTTGGATAGAGCGTAGAAGCGTATTCCAGAAAATATTACAATTCAACGCAAAGCATCGCTGCTAAAGAGACTGCTCCAAAGATACGGTTTTTTACATTTAGAGCGGAAGCTGAATCGAATCCTGCCGATTATAGCGTCTCAATTCTGATCGATAATGGTAATGTAAGATTCTATAAAATCAATGAAAATAGATCGATCGCTCTCAGCTCATATGCGCTACTCTCAGAACACAAATTTCAGCAAAGGATTTCAACGATATGAAGATATGGAATTTTCACCGCGCACTACTATTAGACAGCCTTATATTCAGAAATACGAAAAAATTCCCGGAAATGCAGAATATTTTTCATATACAGCGCGGACTCGATTATATACAGTCTCCGATTTCTTTTCACTATATATAATCGAATTCTGTAATATGCATATATTTTTCGTTCATTCAGTTTTTCAAAATAAAAGAACAATTTAATTTTTGATTCATCCCCTTAAAGTCAGAATACACCTTTCTCATATTTTTTTCCAGAATCTCTAAGAAGGTGATAGATGATCATATTTGATGAAAAAAAATCCTTCTACGCACATGTTCGAATTTCAACAATGATGTTATATAACTTTTTTGACGTAGGACTACGTCTAACCGGAAGATATAGGGGGTGAAATGGAAATCTAGGCACTGAACAAGTAGGAAAAAATGCAAGATTTGGAACGCTTATAACTCGAGCATTTCTCAGTAGATCGCAAAGGTTTTTGCATCAATTGATAGGAAATATATCTACGCATCTATCATAACGAATAACATTTCATTTTTCTTGAGATAAATAATTGAATAATTGTGAAATATCAAACATTGTCCAAAGGCACTATGTGCCAATTTTTATTGGTCCATTTTGTGCTCCTCAAATCGTACCGACCAAAACGGGCAACCAGAGCAGCAGCGAAATAGAATGAAGCACGATTGGAAAGGAAAAAGAAAAAAAATGAACGAAACATTGGTCGCAGTCTCACACATGCGTAATTCTCGAGCCAGCCAGTCAGCTTAAAAATCCCCGCTCCGCTGCCGTAACGATCATTCTCATTCAAACCGTACACCACATCCGTTCGCATCACAACACATCAACAAACCAATCCAAGCAGCCATGTCTAGACATGGTAAAGGAGGAAAAGTGTAGGGAAAGGCGAAGTGATCGAGTTAGCTGGCAAAGCTGCTCGCGACGATAAGAAAACCCGCATTCGGAACAGAACACATTCGGTTCGGTGGACATGAAGACAACAGACAGTTGCAGCGAGTGGCGAATGGCAAACGCAATCGCAAAACGGCAGCAGGTAGCAGAAGAAGAAAGTTTGTTCTTCATACAATCTGCTTTGGTGGCAAATCCAGAACAAGGCGGCATCGAGTGCGTTCGAAATGTTTTTTTTTTCAAAACCACGAGTACTAAGTTTTCTAAATTGGAACCATTCTATAAAACACGACGCTTATCAGGGCCATTAAACCTTTCAAAAAAGAGTTTACGAAATACAGTTCAATGCTTTCTAAAATAATATACAAAATAATAATAAAACACAAATTAATTTTTTCATAATTTGTTTGCCATGATATGATGAGTATGTGAATTTGGCAGTTGTTCTGAGCTTATTGATAGATAGGACTTTCCTGATTATTCAATTTTCACCAATTCTTAAATTGTTTCCAGATTGAAAGTACAGTAATTTACAATTAGTTCGACATTTAGCTAATTGGACGGACATGTAATGCGACATATTTAGTTGGACATTTTTGTCAACATAGAGATCCAAATTATGACCCCATGATAACGCACCGGCTGGTGCTTGAAATGAACACCGGACGTCGAAGGCTTTACTGCTCGACACACAGATGAACCGATCCGGAAACCGTACCGTTTTTCGGATGAATTAAGAAGAAGCGTTTGAATTTTGAACTGAGTTCTCTCGAGTCTACCTTTGGAGTGGTTTTATTTGGTCATTCGGTCAGTTTTATAAGCTTGGCATGATAAAGGCGAGAACAAAACCTACTGTGTTGCGTTACAATGAGGATTGTGTTGCGTTTGGATGGACATTTGTGTAGCGTAACAAGTGGGATTGTTGTTCAAGACGGGTCATCGTGATGATGATTGTCTTAGCTTTCTATACTGACAATGTTATGGCTAGATGAGCTTTGTTAGTGTGACAATGATAATTGTGATGATGATTCTGAGATTTCTGAGCTTACAATGATATATCTAGGATGAACTTTGTTCGCGTGACAATTATATTGTCATGATTAGACTGGGTTTTTCTAAACTGACAATGAATAGGCTAACAAGAACTTTGTTTGCGTTATAAAGTTTTTCTGTTTTATAGCACTGACATTACGAAGTTTTTATGATGATCGTTTGGCTAATACAATATCCAACACCCCACATTGAAAGTCGACACTGTACCACTGTCATCGGAAATGTTCAATTACAGGTTAAAATCGCCTCCAATGCGACACTGACTGGCGCTTCGGCACGTCGCATTGAATGTAATTTACTTTACAACATGTCACAAAGCTGGATGGGAAGAAATTTTCCAACTGTGAAAGCTGTGGCGAGTGGCAACAAATCGCTAAACAGGAAGGTTTAGCCGAACAAGATGGGGATATCGAGTGATAACAAAACAATAAACTCTTTAGATTGAAGATAATTTTGTGATCTTGAAAAGGACCCATTTACGCCTGCATGTGAATCCAACAAGGCAAAAGTCCCACTCGAACCGTGCAGGTGTGCAGTTCTCCGTAGGTATATCCGCCAATTGCTCAGCAAGGGTAGCTAGGCCGAGCGCGTTAGTACCAGTGCACCAGTCCACCTAGCCGGCGTTATATAGTTTCGGCCGCCGAAGTGATCGAATTGGCTGGTAAAGCTGCTCGCGACGATAAGAAAACCCGCATTCAGAACAGAACACATCAAGACAACAACAGGCAGTTGCAGCGAGTGGCGAGTGGCAAACGCAATCGCAAAACGGCAGCAGGTAGCAGAAGAAAAAAGTTTGTTCTTTATACAAACTGCTTTGGTGGCAAATCCAGAACAAGGCGGCATCGAGGGCGTTTGAAATGGTTTTTTTCAAAACCACGAGTACTAAGTTTTCTAAATCGGAACCATTCCATAAAACAAGGCGCTTTTCAGGACCATTAAACCTTCCAAAAAAGAGTTTAGGAAATACAGTTCAATGCTTTCCAAAACAATATCCAAAACAATAATAAAACACAAATTGATTTTTTCATAATTTGTTTGCCAGGATATGACGAGTATGTGAATTTGGCAGTTGTTCTGAGCTTATTGATTTTCACCAATTCTTAAATTGCTTCTAGATTGAAAGTACAGTAATTTACACTTATCTCGACATTTAGTTAATTGGACGGACCTGTAATGCGACATATTTAGTTGGACATTTTTGTAAACATAGAGTTCGAGGTTCAAATTATGACCCAACATTGAAGGTCGACACTGTACCACTGTCATCGGAAATGTTCAATTACAGGTTAAAATCGCCTCCAATGCGACACTGAGTAGTGCTTCGGCACGTCGCATTAAATGTAATTTACTTTACAACATGTCACAAGCTGGATGGGAAGAAATTTTCCAACTGTGAAAGCTGTGGCGAGTGGCAAACGCAATCACTAAACAGAAAGGTTTAGCCGAACAAGATGGGGATATCGAGTGATAACAAAACAATAAACTCTTTAGATTGAAGATAATTTTGTGATCCTGAAAAGGACCCTTTTTAGCCTGCATGTGAATCCAGCGAGCGAACAAATCGTAATGAATGTATTTTTTTGCCATCGCTGCCTTTTAACGCTCATTCGTTCGTCTCGTTGGACTCGCCCCTTTGACTGAGTCTGCCGATTTGTCTCTATGTGAGCGTGTACCGCTAAAGTACAAAACGCGCGCTGATGACCACCTATGCATTCCCTATCACAGCCATCATTTTGATTGTACGATATGTGCATACGCCAAAAGATGCCCGGCGTTGAACATTTAATAAGTACAAAGCCTTCAGAAAAAAATCAAGAGATAGTGAGAAAAAATTGAGAAAGTTTGTATAAAAAAAGCAAAAACACAACACCAAAGGTTCTTTTCAGAACCCCCAACATGTTCATAAAGAGTAAACAGTAAACTAATCCATTTTTCAGGTAGATAGGTAGGTATTCACGTAGGAGAAGAAAATAAAACAATATATTTAAAATATATATTTAGCAAAAGCTGTCCCCTTTGTATAGTCCTACGTCACTCCGGTTATGTCCCCGACATTACCCACCCGTCTTTTTTTGGACTCTCTTCCCTCAATCTGGCTCTACACTAAAAAGTACGCTGCGTAAGCCAATTCTGCTGTCTTCATTTGAAAGATGAGAAAACTAAGTACAGAATATAATAGTGGAACATCTAATTTAGTTGATTCAAATAACTGTTTTGGATGTGAAAATTTCAATGTTAGTATTTTTTAATGCGTAATTATTAATTTTATAACAAAAACTCATGAACTTGATTGTTTCTATCAATCAAATTAATGTTCTCAAACCACTCTACAATTTGTTCTTTGACACCCAACTTCTATCTTTCTTAATTTCGCTGCAATATCGATATAAACAATCCTGGTGAAAATTCAAGCAAAATCTTCAAAAATCATGATTTTTCCTGTACATATTATAGTCACTTCAATTCCACCTTAACGTTCAAAGGTTACATTTTTTCTTGAAACAAGTCATATTTGAAATGTGATTTTTTGTCAAACTGTATACAATCGAGTCCAAAATTGTATATAATCGAGTCTGAATATAATCGAATCCGACCTGTATTGTTGAATACAGATATATATTTTTCCAAAATATTTATTAGTATCCACGTGGATGTAATCTATACCCCCTCCCTCACTCCGTGGACCGCCTTAAAAAAAATTCAAAAAATTATAACTTTTGAACCACTGAACCCATTTAGATGATCGACATATCAAATTAAAACTAATAATCTAGCCTTATATTGAAAAATATTGAACATGCAAGAAAAATGGATTTTATTGTCGTAATTATGGATTGTAGTCATTTTTTATTGTTTTCATGGCCTTGGACTAGAGGGCGCTATATTTTTTTATATTTTTTCTAGAAAGCTGAGGATTTTCACATAACATATCCCGATATCAAAGATGCTATTTTTACGTTTTTGAGATATGATTTTTAAAAGTTAACCAATGGTTCGAAAAAACAATTTTTTCCATTACAAAAATTCTTAACTTTTGAACTACTGGACCGATTCAAATGATCGACATATCAAATTGTAGTTATTATGAGTTAGTTTTAAAATTACTCTTTTTAATTTGGATTCTCGTTTCTGTAATTATTGATTGAGTTAGTTTTTCATGGTTTTCTCGGTTAAAGATTGAAGGCGCTCTATCTATATAAATCTGTTGGTAAGCGGAAAACCCGAAGAAAAGAATGGCCGATTTTAGCCTCCTATATTTTGTTGTATTCGTTTTTTCCCGTAGATCAATATAGTGGAGAGAAAAATCGGAAAATCCTGAAGAAAGGACGGAAAATTGAATTCCCAAATGTTCGAAAATTACATCATAATAAGCGTTGTTAGTCCATTCGATGTTTGCGCTTTCGAAATTGATCTTTGTTCGTAAGTGGAAATGGATTTTCAGGCTAAATAACGCATTTCCATATCTTATATCAAAGATATATATATATAGGCAAAATTTGTTGGTAAGCGAAAAACCCGAAGAAGGGATGGTCCGATTTTAGCCTTCTTTATTTTGTTGTATTCGTCTCTTCCCGTAGATCAATATAGTGGGGAGCAAAACCGGAAAATTTTCGGAAAACTCTGAAGGAAGGTCGGAAAATTCGGAAAATTGAATTCCCACATGTTCGAAAGTTACATCATAATAAGCGTTGTTAGTCCATTCGATGTTTGCGCTATCGAAATTGATCTTTATTCGTAAGTATAAATGGATTTTCAGGCGAAATAACGCATTACCATATCTATCTATTTATATAAATAAAAATGTAAGGCAAAATCTGTTGGTAAGCGAAAAACCCGAAGAAGGGATGGTCCGATTTTAGCCTCCTGTATTTTGTTGTATTCGTCTCTTCCCGTAGATCAATATAGTGGAGATCATCTATAGTTCGTTGTATTCGTCTCTTCACGTAGATCAATATAGCGGAGAGAAAAATCGGAAAATTAAAACCCCCTATGTTCTACAATTAGCTAAGCGTTGTTAGTCCATTTGATGTTGGCGCTAACGGAAATGATTTTTGTTCGAAAGTAGAAAAGGATTTTCAGACGGAATAACGCATTCCTATATCTTCTATCTATATAAACAAAAATGGAAGGCCAAATGTGTTGGTGTGCCCTAAATCCGAGGAAGGAATGGTCTGATTTGAGCTGTCTTTATTTTGTAATATTCTCTGTATCAAACATGTATTCCATGCAACGGAGAAACATGCTATTTCCAAATGCTTGAAGAATCTTGAACGAGAATTGTGTCTGAAAATAATTTTATATTATAAGGCCGAATTTTCGTAGAAGTACTAGACAATTTATAGTAAAAGGAAATTGTAAAGGGTCAAAGGGTAATCAATCAATGAAGAGTTCAGTGATTGTATTCACTAACGTTCACTTAGTAAGCAAACGTGGATGTTTGAAAGTATTCAAATCACAAAATCTATTTTGGGCGGGACGAAATTTGTCGGGTCAGCTAGTTTTTTATATTTTTTTAGGAAAGCTGAGATTAGCATACCCGAGAATCAGAGAGGTGTTAATTTTCGGTTTTGATCTATTAATTTGCAAATTTAACATTTTCTAAGCCTTTGTTCAATATTCCTATTTGACTAGACTAGACCTATGCGACTAGAATCCAATCTTCACGCAAGTGTGATACTTTTTTAATGAAGGTCAGCACTCATTTAAATCGGTTCAGTAATTCAAATGAATTTTTTTTTTTTTTTGCAAGTCATTTTTTGATAAAAGGGGAAAATGATTTTTCGTTACAGTTGCTTTTGAAAAATCATATCTCAAAAACGAAAAAAAAGCCTTTCTAATATCGAGATATGTTATGGAAAAAATGGCTGAAAATGTATTTTTGCCATCCAAAACAGCCAAAAACTTTGGGGCCGGGTATGGGTCACGATGTAGGTAAAGGGATGAAAAGGTGTGGAAGGGCGATGTTGAGTTTTCCTGAATTGAAGGATCCAATAGCATGATAAAATATGCAAGAAGATTGAAGGCTTTGCTTGAAGTTTATGAGGTGTCGATTTCACCCGCACTACCATTTATTTCAACTAAAAACACACATTCTTGTATTCTACCAAAATTGGAGTTCTACTCAATAAATGATCAACAGAGATCTGTTGAATGGCTTTAGCGTTTAAGCGATTTTTCTGTACCGATTTGAAGTCAAAGTAACATGCGACGTCTTGAAAACATGGGCAAATACTCAGGGTGTCGGTTTTACCCTGATTTTCCCTACATATAACTCATAAAGCTCACCTTCGATCCATTCAGTGCATCCTGGATATACTTCTCTCTAGTCCACCGACTATAGTAACTATCGAACTGCACAATATATTCATTCTGAACAATATTTGTGGTAAACTCAACCTCCAGACGGTGAGAAACTGGATCTACCGAATGACTATCGCTATCGCTATTATTAACGTTGTTAGTACCGATGTTATCACAGCAATTGGCCCCGGATCGGAAGCCACTGCCGGCACTGTGGCCAGCAGCAGTCGTTGTTACATTATTTAACCTGATGCCTTCACTTAAATTCAAGTTAGAACTATTGCTATTACTAGAACTATTGGTTATATTTGTACAATCACTGAACAGCAGCAAGAGCAAGATTAGCGCACATTTGGTAAGTAAGCTACCAAAATATGAAGTTCTCATTTTCCAACACTGTAAAGCTTCCCGTTGCTCGCGCACACAAACACCACCTTTCGAATCTTCACCAGGCGCTACTGCCTTTTTCGGAGGAAAACCAAATTTCGCGGCGTAAATATTTTTCTATCCCCGTTATCGAACGTATCATTTCGCGCAGTTATCCATTTCTTCTTCGACACTCTTCTTTCTGGTGCCATTGTCGACAGTTGTCTTCATTTTAGGAATAAAAAGCATTTCTTTTTCGTCATTTTGCTGAGCTTCGAAACTAAGTCGACTATCTCCTTCTTTTGAGAAACTGATCAATTATTCGGGTGTACATCGTTGTGTACGGTGTTGACTTCCAGCAAACATTACGTAATCTACAGCTTTGTTCTGAAGATAAAATTAGTTGGTAATATTTACAATCACCAGCAACATTAAATATTTCACTTCGCAAAAAGACCTGCACAACTCGTTGTTGTTATTGTTCTACTTTGCAAAATCGACACAAATGTCAGTCAAGGGGTGAGCAAGTTTAATAAAGGGTATGCTGAACTATAAAAAAAATACAGGGTGTTGGGTTACACAGTTCAATTTTTTTATGGCATGATGAACTTGATTGTTTCGATCAACTAAATTGAAGATCTCAAACCGCTCATCTCTTCATTTCATAACATCAAACTACTCATTCTTTTATTTCTATCCAATTTCATTTCAACACGCCGAAAATACATCAATCGCCAGCGTGAACAAAATGAAGTGAAATTACCGGAGATAAGGGTGTTGATACACTGTTTGATCGAAGCCAAATATTTGTCTCTTTTTGACAAATAAAATTTGATCAACGTGTACTGATTAAACATATTCGACACAAAACATAACAAGCCGGTACAGTAGAACCCCGATTACCAGCTATCGGATTACTTGCTGAAGCGAGTTCTATAGTAGTTCTACAGAGCTTTCCGAAATTTGCCAGTGAGTGGTATGCTCTTGATATTTTATTTCGCCCATTGCTTTAACATTGTTTGCCCTCTGGTATATTCGACCATGCAGATGGTTGCTATTTCTTCTTCTTCTTATTCTTCTTCTTAAATGGCACTTATGTTCTTATGGAACTTCGCCGTCTCAACGTAGTATTACTTGTGTCATTTTTATTAGTACTTTGTTGAGATTTCTATGCCAAATAACACGCAGATAACCATATAACAATTATTTGATGCCTAAGATATGATCTCGGTCTGTTCTTCAAACCTGTCGATACATGGTTGAATTACCTTAAGTATTTCAGTGGAATTTTCCCCATATTCGATGTTTGACGTTACTTGTCACTGTTGATAATTGAAGAGTGGCAAACAAAATAGTGTTTGTACAAATTTCGAACCAAACTTTATCTTTCAAAAGTGAGCCTCAAGAGAGATAACAGTGTGATATCGAAGAATGAATTATAGGGTGGAGTGCCGATTCAGTGATCGAAATAAAATTTCCTGATTTTGCAGTAACCTTCCATTAAAATTTCAGATGTAGACTAGTAATCAAATTCATTTGTATTTTCGTTGTTTATTAACAACTGGAAATTTATGTAAAGGCTCTGAAAGTTTAATAACATATTGTAAATGCCGGATATGAACAATTCGTACTTTACAATATTCTCTCGTTTCTGGAGAAAGGCGAAAGCATGACAGTAAAAAGCAGCAAACTGAAGAGGATGCATGAGAACAATATAGCCTCATCGTGCCACACCTTGAATCAGGAGCGTATTTACAGTAGTAGACAAAACGCTCGGAAAAGTTGTGTTAGCGACTGAGGCGATCAACGTCATTAAAAACTGCATCTAGGGATGCGTAACTACAAATAGCCCATCACAAAACGGAGGTTCTGGTGGTGACTGCGAAGCGTTAGTTATCCACCGTACAGTATAAATAAAGGACGTGTTTTTGTGTACGCTCTGTTTTTCCACCGGTTCACGCGTTATCCGAAAAGTATCGGGTTGTTTCGTGCTTGGCCGTCGGAGTTTTGTCCACCTTGCAATCTGTCCGGGAGTGTCGATTTGTTTTCCCACCAGCATACACCGATGATATTTAAATAAAATAAAAACATTAAAATTAAAAAAATATAAAGTTGGGGAAAAAGTAATCCATTATTTTAAGGTGAAAATCAAAACTATTTCTAAAATGCTATTGGTTATCCGATTTGGGTCGAATATACACCGTTTTGTTGTAAAATTTGTCGAAGCGATTTATGAACTGTAGTTCGGAGGTCGTAAAATCGGCGCAATACTGCCAGTTGTGTTTTTCAATCTTATTTCGATTGTAGAGTAATATTTCAAAGCGACATAAAGCGAAATATGGTTTATGGTGTCAATATGAAAACTACCGAAATTACCGGTTATTGATTGTAAAATTACCGGTAATTCGGTAATGAAAAATTACCCGGTATTACCGGTAAAACCGGTAACGGTTAAACTGGTTAACAATCCCTAATTGGTACCATAAACACCATTCACAATTTCAGCGCTCTGGCTTGCATTTTCGCATTTATAAAAGAAAAAGTGTAAAATGTGAATTTACTCTTCGTTGACCTCCATTGTTAACACCCTGTAGCTCACAACTGAATGGAACAAACAAAAAACAGCAAAAGATTTTTGTCAAGGGTGAAATATCTTCTTTACAACGAGCCCTTACTTAAAATTGTATGATCGATACTACGCGATATTATATATCTATCGAGAAAATAAAGGATAACTTTTTCCCCAACCTTATATTTGACAAGTTTCACTCACAATCTTGCGCTTCATAATAATTTACCAATACAAACACACGCTGCAGGCTCGACCAGCACGAGAAACTGTGGTTCGGCTACAGCGTCTCACGAGCGCTGCACCATCTCACGCCACCTGGTCAATCTGCGCTGTTCTATCTGTTTTCTTTAGTCACAAAAACGAGCACTGTCACCTAGCCTTAAGGCCCATTTATACGTTGCTAGTAACTGACTTGACAGTGAGCAGCTACTGAGCCGGTGAACTCGCTTGACAATCGGTTGACTCGTCTTATCTGTTCACACAGTGTGAGTTGCTATCATGTAACTAGATACAACAGCATGGGTTTACCAGGGATGCCAGATGATTTTTCAAATGTCCATCAAATAATCAGAAACAGCAATCAGGCCCGAATTTGACAGATAATTGATCCGAAATCGACTTCTCGATTGGCGGTTTTCGTCTCAGGTTTTCAGTTGCATTTATTAAGTTTAGTGGAAATACAAAAAACTATATAGAAAAATAGTTAAGCGAGGTCATATAACATGAAGTATGAAAATTTCATTCAAATTTCAACAGTGAAACAGTGAAAAAAAATTCAACAAATAAAACACAAATTTCTGCATAACTCGAGAACTAATCCAGCAAATGGAACCAAATTTGGGATGTGAGAGTTTTTGGGTACGAGAAGTATTTCTATGACAGTATGACACCCCTTCCTCCTCTGGAAAGAAGAGAGGGTCCCATAAAACAATGCGCATATTTCAACCAAACATGACAATTGAAAACTTTCGGATAACTCTGAAGGAAAATGAGAAAATTCGAAACATTCAATTCGCATGTATTCTACAATTACATATTGACAAACGTTGTTAGTCCATTTGATGTTTGCGGTAACGAAATTGATCTTTGTTCGAAAGTGGAAATGGATTTTAATGTGATAAAACGCACTCATATATCGTCTTCTATCTATATAAATAAAAATGGATCACCGAATGTGTTGATAAGAGTAAAACTCGAGAAAGGAATGTCCGATTTAGGACTATCTTCATTCTATCATATTTTTTGTACCAAACATTTATTCCATGTAACGGAGAAACATGTTATTTGCAAGTGGATGAAAAATCTTACACGTGAATTGTGTCTGAAAATAATATGATATTATAATGTTGAGTTTTGATAGAAGTACTAAAATTTCAAAGTAAAAAATAATTTCAAAGGATAGATTAGAAGATCAATCAATGAACAGTTTTGCGATTGGACCCATGAACGTGCGCTTAGTAAGAAAACGTGAATGTGATAACGAAAAAGAAAATTTTGGGCGGAACGAAGTTTTCCGGGTCAGCTAGTTTAATATAAATATTCTATCTTCGCTTAAGGATGTCAGGTAACTTTCCCAAATATCCTCGCACGGCATATGGAGATATCTTCTGATGTCTACACTCATGGATGACTTGTATTCTTGTTTTCCAGAAAACTATCTCAAAAAGAGAGTGTTGCCACAGCGACATCGAGCAAACTGGCAACAGTTTCATCTAATACCGCACAACGATCCGCCAGCCTACGTTTGAAGGACTCTAAACGTCGAAACGTCTTTCAGCGGAAAGAGAAAGGTACAAGTCAAAACAATTGTAAACAGAACGCGTGCGGGTGAAAATTTCTAAATTGATTTGTTTAAATTGGTAATGTTTGTCGTGATTGAAATTATTTTCTTTAAAGAACTGTCGGAGGTAAATGTAGAGTTTTCCTTTGTATATGTGTTTATAAAATTGAATATTATTCAGATCCATTCCTGAAACAACTCCGACATTGTTGGTCAGCAGAAAAGAAAAGCCAGTGCTTTATAAAGGCCACTGATTTGTAGGTTATTTATAAGTACATTATTGAATACAATGATTATGTTCTTGCTATTATAGATCGAAGCCGTAAATAAATAAGCTGTTCGGTAACAGTTTCGCTTTTTCTTTGGCTGGGCCAACAGAGAGCATGCTTCGAAACTATTTGTTTTTCCAATAATTTTCAAGTCTCTTAATATCTTTGCATGTATTTAAATATCTTCAAAATTAAGACATTTTTTTACACTTGGCTTTTCTGATTCGAACGCTAAATGCTGTTTTTTTTACATTTTGAAGGATGCGAGTGCGCAAATAAAAAAATTTGAAGTAGCTGGCACGCCGGATAACACATGACACTAACTGGCATGATGCGTTCACACAGTGTGAGTAGCTATACTGCAGTAACTGACTAGACCGACTCGTATGTTTACTCGCACCATATAAACCCGGCTTTACTAAAGATCCCTTCTCTAATGTTTCTATTTACCTTGGGGAATTTTCCAACATTCAATGACAGTGTGACTCTAGCTGAACATCAAATGCTACAGACTTTTGCCCTATGGCTGAGAGTAAGCTTTGTGTTGTTTCATTATTTACCCACAAGACTCGAGAAGTGCTGTTACACGTGCATGCGGCATTGTATTTTAAAACGCCGTATCTTCTAAACATCTTATTTCTATACAAAATGGGCAAGATAAAGGTAGAGAAACCAGATTCCGAAATAGACACCACAATCGTTAAGGAAGAGGATACTTATGATGAGAAACTCAAAAATGCGAATGCGATCTCTCAGCCCATGGCGCCGAAGAAACTAACCAAGAAGATTCATAAACTCATCGAAAAAGGTTTGTATGGTTATCTTAATGTTATTTTAGCTTGTTATTATTTTTAATTATTGATTGCAGCCTCAAAACACAAATCTTATTTACGTAACGGATTGAAGGATGTCCAAGTTCGTCTGAGGAAAGGTGAAACAGGGTAAGCAAGCATGGAATTTATTCAATTATTTACGTTACCATTGCTTTATTTCTCAATATTTACAGGATTGTCATTTTCGCTGCAGATGTAACCCCGGTGGAGATCATGTGCCATTTGCCCGCTGTTTGTGAGGAACGTAATATCCCATATTGCTATACACCGAGCCGGAAGGATTTGGGAGCAGCAATGGGGGTGAAACGAGGCACAGTCGCAATGCTAATCAGAGAGCACCCCGATTATCAAGAACAGTTCGACAAACTGAAGGTGGAATTTAACACTCTGCCGATGCCGTCGTAGATAATATGCTGCGTGGATGATGTACGAAATTTTAAGGACATTAGATTTTTCCGCTTTATGAGTAATAAGTAACTATAAAATATAATTGAGTAATAAGAGGTTTGAACTGAATAAATGGAGAAACTCCATTGGAGAGCATTTTGAAGTTTAATTCCGTGTTTTTTTTTTCTTTTCCAGAAGTGCCGGATTTGTTGTTGACGTTATTTGATAATTTGGCTAGAGATTGATATATTGTCCTTTATTGTGCAAAACAAATAATTTGAGATATTCCTGAAGTCAAATGGCATGGTCAAAATCATTAGATGAGATTCGCAGTGATGTACTCTCCTGTTTTCGACGCGTGTAGAAAAAAAATGTGCTCAAAGTGAAGTAGCTTAAAGAATGAAGCGAGCGACTGTTATCTCGCGTCATTTTTTTTATTCTTTATTTGAGAGGTTTTCAGCTTCCTGGGCTGGTTCGCCTCTTTATAGACGGTATTGTTGCAAGGTTTCGTTGGGAACAGATTGCACATAAAATTATCTCATAAAAATTGGACGTAAAAAATAAACACATGAATCTTTTTGCGATACATAACTTAACAAAGAACTTGCTGATTGCTTGTTGGACCAGATGGCAAAGATGTCCTCGACTCATGGCTCTAGGCCAGTGGAGAGGAAGCCGTGCCGTTGAAGATGCCGAAGTGTTCTTATTCCCCTTCATCGTGGAGGGGAATGAATAAGGATCTTCTTGGCTGATTCATTGTTCAGACGCTAGATCTAAAAAAATAGTTCGGCATCTTTTATGTTGCAGACAAGCGCTGCTACTCTTGCTGGATCGTCCCTCAAGATGTCTCTTACACTCCCGCTGATTCCATGAAGGTTTCGCAGATCATCCAATTTCGGACAACCACACAAGAAGTGCTCAACGGAGTTGTTTATTTGGCAGAGGTCGCAGAGTAGATGGAAGGGTCCTCTATTGAATCCGTGTGAGACCGAGCAGTGACCGGTCCTCAGTCTGGATAGGATTCGTTGTTCTCTCATTCCTTTAACATCGTCAAACCTGACAATCGTGCCCTTGATTTTTCTGAGGAATTTCCACCTCTATGCGAACCGCCTTTCGGTTCAAATGGTTGTAGAGGCGAATGAACTGAAAAGTTTAAAGCCTCTTTAATCCAACATCATCATCATCAAATGGTCCAAATGGATGTTTGGACCTGATCGCACCGATGTCATCAATGGCGCTTGCCGAATCGGAGACGACCAACAACGGCTTGGAAAATGAAGTTGTAGTTGCCTCGAAGATGCCGGCCACTTCGGCCGAGAAGACCTGGCAGATGTCCGCGAGTTTCTTGCTGCAAATCATACTATTATTATCATCGCTTACCCTAAATCCAACTCCCGATGGTCCTTTTGAGCCGTCCGAGTATCTGATCTCGTGGAGATGGTATTTTTCTGCTATGATGGCCATGAAACATTCTAGCAGACCGATCGAGCTCGCCCCGGCTCGAATGTTGTCCCTAATACCGTTCTCGACGAGAACAGTTGGCAATCTTCAGTCGTTCGCACCAAACCAGGATTGTTTTGCCACCGGGGGGAGTTTGGAATGTGCCACCTGCTGCAGGATCGTGTGATGGCTTTGGCCACCCGTAGCCGGATATTTCTGTTGTTGCTCCGGTGCGGTTTGGAAATGGTTTTCAATAGATTCAACCGGGTGGCACAGCTCTTCTTAACTTCCTCGAAATGGCGGAGGAAGCTAAGTTTGTGGTCAACAAACACTCCAAGGATATTTAGTGTTTTTCGGCGGGGAATGTTGTTTTTGTATGGCTGGACCCTGGAGTTGGGACCCTGATGTCTGTCGCTGCAAATCACCATATGGCCGCTCTTTTGCGCTGAAAGTCTAAATCCTCTCTCGGCCGCCCACCGGCCATGCCATTGGCTGCCTGTATCCTGATGCGTGGAATCCTTTGGTATCACCCTCTGCCATCAGAGGAATGTCGCCCGCGTAGCTTTCGGTCCAATTTTGACCTCAAAGGAACGTAAGGCGACAGAAAGTTCCTCGATGGTGAAGTTCCGGTTGAGAGGATTATTAGGACGACTCACAGGGACCACAAAGTTGCTGACCGACGTGATACCCGCTCCCTGTCGACGGATGAAATCGGGCTCATATTTGGAGATCGAGGACAATTCCGTAAAATATTCACCGAGCGTGTTCGAACTATCTCCCGGATCGCTGAAGGTTATAACATCCACTTGAAGAGGGTGGAGGCGATCTGGCGTAGTGATAACATCCATACCTCTCACGCAGAGATCACGAGAACAATTCTCACTCCCGACATTCTTCCAAAAATGGAAGTAAAAGTGACGAAATAGCCAAAATGTGTTGAAAGTCGCTATAATAGAGAAAAAAAAATCTACTTGAAGAATGGGGTTGTGTGGCCTTCTCTTCCCATTTAGTGCGTTTACTCTGCGCCAAAAATCCTCATAGGACTGGTTTTCGTTGATAGACTCTAGAAAACCATTCCAACTGTCTAACTTCGCCTTTCGGATTAATCGCCGTACTGTGATGTGTTGCGCTCGGTACCTGTTCATGGCAACTTCCTTCATTGGGTCTCCTACTGGTAGTCGTTTGGCCGTACGCAGAAACTTTCTCCGCTCCGCTCCGACCACCAATGCAGCGCTTTTTTCCCCGGATAGGTTTTCGTTCTTGGGGTGGAGGCTTCGGCCGCCTCCATAATGGTTTTGTTGAAAGTGGCAATGGCCACTCCGGACACCCAAAGCAACGGAATGTTGCAAAACGGAGCCCCGCTTAGTGTACCAGTGGAATTAACTGCCGACAATTTTCTGTATGTTTATTGGGGAAACTCGATTTATCTCTTGGAGTGCGATGATGGACGGACATAGCTCTCAGTCAAGGATCTCCAGTTCTCCCAGGTTGTTGTACAGTCCATTGATGTTCCATTGCAGAGCGAGGTTGGTGGATGTGTTGGTGAACATACTTTCCTGGTGATGGGTGGTGTGGTGGGGAATCAGAGGTGTAGTGGTACTGGATGTGACGATTCCCGGTGGAACTCCACCGACGATAACAGGTTGGGCAGCCATTCCACTCGGAAGCAGCCGAGGAAAGGGAGCCGGAGCCGGAACTCCCGGCCATAGCTTGCGTAAGATCACCTCGGCTACGTCTCCATGCATCATAGATATTGGCATCGAACCTCGCTTCGGCTGGCATAGGCGAAACAGACCTGGCATGAGCTTCCAGTGGAGTGGTTGTGGCGGCCGGCTTAGCCCTGGCAGCAAGACGGGCGGATATTCGGCGGATTGGGACATCAACTGTGGATGGTGTTGTGTCGGCAGCTGGACGGATCGCAGTGGCAACGATATGCGGTGTTGTCGAACGAGACAGCGGTGCGCGGCAACTGGGAGTAGAATTCTCAACCAGCGTTCGTTCACTTGACCCGACGGCGGGAAAAAACGGTTCGGCGTCACTGCAATCCTCTGCGCTTCTTTGTGATTTGGAGGTGGATACTTCGGTGATAATGACACAGGGTAGCGGAAGTTGCGCAATGTCGGCAGAAGAAACTCCAGTGAGATCGATTGGGGAAGGAGTGATTCCACTCCGATTTGTGGTGAAGGTCCCACGTGGTCCTTCGGGGAACAGGTGTTGCCTCCCTTGTGCGTCCCGAGTTCAGGTACAATTCCCACGTCATTTGAGGTACAGATTAACACGTTCGTCGCCTCGTCACCAAGAAACGGTTGACAAATACATACATGCTCCCCGTCACCCAGATATGGGTGACATTTTCCTCGTTCAAATTGAATAAGATTTTTCAAGGGAAGTTGATGGAATATGCACCTAAATATGAATTTAGGATGTGTAGTGATTTTAGCGATTATTTCGCATATTTCGAATTTAGTTGTATGGGGGGCAAAGTGGTCAGTGGATGTTTACTACTGACAATGTTCTGTTTTCAAAAGCTAATATAGCTTTTCACCTTCTGCTCCTAGTCCATTTGGGATTTTAACCCAGGAAAAAAATGCCACCCCAACCAAAACCAAACCTTATTATAAAAAACGTAATGTGTTTCCTACTATGATTTTTTACGTATGAGAAAATTTCAATTGCGGCTCTAGGTGAATAGGCCTAGCTTATTTCATACATGTACCTACTATTTCAATAATGATTTAAACAAATTTGGCCAAGAAAACACGCATAAATATATCTCTTCTAGCTTGATATGGGTGAGTGATTACTTTGCCCCCCCTCAAAATTTTTTCGATATTCAACGTTTTTTCTAATAATGAAAAATGTAAAGTAAATGATTTTGGTTTGTCCAGTCGAAAATATGATCATGGTTTGCCCACTTTTTTGAATGCTCTAATTCAGTGCTCCTGTGTCAAATAAGGTATTTGAATGTTTCAAAACATATAAAAAAAATTGTCTTTTTCATGACTTACAGTAGTTTTATAGTATATTTTTACGGAATCACATGTTTTAAAGGATTATAAAATACACCTTCTATTTGTATCAATTACACAGTAGTTAGTAGTAGCCATTTAGGCGTTAAGTTATGGTAAATTACACAGTAGTAGCCATTTCGGCGTAAGGGTATTCTTTCTGTTCTTCCATTGTTCAGTAGACCGGACAGCGGAGACAGTTGATATTGATCATTGTTGGGTTATTTATAGAACAGCAGCCCGATGTTTCTTGCAGAGCAGAGTTGTATGGATGAATCGATCTAATTTCGACCGTGGATCTCCATCGCTGATGATGTTTGCGTGGACGTAGTTATTCTATAACAACACAAAGATGGTCAATTGAGGGCCCTGAGTTTGAACTCACGACCGATCGCTTAGTAAGCGAACGCGTAACCAAGTGGCTACGAAGACCCCCTTTAAAAAGCCTAAATTATGAATGAATCAATATGATGACAGTAAACTCAAGCAATGATAAATGCAACATCTACTTGTGAATTCTAATGTTTTCATTCAAAAATGGTAATTTCTAAAACCAGACAAACCATGATAATTTTTTGGGCAAACCATGATCAGAGGTGGTCAAACCATGATCATAATTCCTCTTTAAGGAAAATCGTTAAAAACATAGAAAATTGAATAATTTCAACGCCTTGTGGTAGCATTAGCAACTAGAGACTTTGGGTTTTTCAACAAACCCAAACTCGTATCGATTATGTGTGATTTTCATGAAGAAAAATCGATTTGCATTTACTAGTAGCGTAAAAACACCCCAAATCGGACAAACCAAGATCATTTACCCTACTATTTTCAATTTTCATAATGAAAAGCGCTTACTAGCTTGAACTACAATAAGTTAGGCTACAATATTCTCCGAAAAACGAGGATTTTAGTGGCATGTGGACACAGGAAATGGGCATGTTCCTTAGGGTGACCACATTCCTCCGAGTTCCCTTATACTTTTTATTAATAAATATTTCGAATAGTTTCTCCTACTGTTACTTACGTAACCCATACTATATGACACTGTCATGTGTTTTTGTTGTCAGCCTTTCAAATTTGAAAAGGATAATGCTAGATCATGTCAAAGTTGTCTACAAACAAAGTTCGTCCTGCATTTTCATAATTTATCAAAAAGTTGAATGCGGACGTCTTCGGCTAGGCCAACATGCTTTCTTCCACTGGGATCTCATCCAAATATACTTTCGCGGAACATGATTATGCTCCAATGGACAGTTTATTCAGTTTGAATATTATGAATATTATGCGAAAAGTAGTCCTGAACCTACTCCTTATCATTGTTTATTGCTTGTCTCTCTTGTTATTTTCGTGCCACCGAGAAGCGCTAGGCGGCGAACGTGTTCAGAGGAATATTTTATTACATCATCGATCGATATGAGTTACCTTCTCTGATGTTGTTTTCACTTTATTTTCCATAATGTCCCAATCGTTTAGCAGGTATATTTTGCACACAATTGAATTTATCAAAAACATATATTTTTGGCGCATGAGATCAATCTGCCCAAATGTGAAATAGGTAAACGTAGCCTAAAGATCAAGTTCTACGTAAACCACCGGTAGTATACGTGACATGGAACATCTTGGATCATTGGAATTTTAGATTATCTAGCCGATTGAAAGACTCAAGGTACTTTCTCATTAAGAATTACCGAAACTCGGTCTAGTTATCTCCATGTTTTGCGACGCTAAACGTTTGAATCAAACATCTGAACATCCACAATGCCAAACTTCATTCGAAACTATGACACACCCCTAAGTTAAATAAAATATTGTAAATGTGCTTGGAAATTATCAAAGTGGTTCCTCGAATGCAGCCTCAACATTTCTTATTTTATTATTTCAGCTCATATTGTTACCGGGTTGGCATTTTTCCATCATCAGCTATCTGAACTACCTCTTACTATCAATTCGATTCAATTCAAATTCAATTGTATACCTTTATTGGACAATAAATTTGATTTAAAGAAGCTGTGTACGGAAAGTACATAACTTCACATAACCTAACAATAAACGAAACCTACTAACATTCAAAAATATGTGAACTTTTCTACCGTATTACTTTGATAGAAGATCACACATTGTGATGTAGGATAATAACCATTGGATTGAATCTTCTACAGGGACAAAAATGTAAATTTTGGCCAATATTTTTGTTTGGCGATTTTTCGATTTTATTGTCATTTTCCGGAAAACTGAAGAACGACAAAAAATATTTCATGAAGATTGGGCTTTCTGCAATGCCAATAATCTAAATTACACCAATGACTTTGGTTAACCCTCATGTACTCGCGTATAACATCATAATACGTATACTCGCGCACGGTGTCACAGATCGAAAGTTGAACTTCTCTGTAAGATTGTTATTGTATATTAAAGCCTAAATGGTATTTATTTAAAGAAGAGGGTATAATTGAATTAAGAAACTCCAGAAAATGTGTTTTCTTCATCTTCATTCAGTTTTAATAGTCTCTAATTAATTTTACTCAGCCTCCTCAACACAGAGTAATTTTTGATACTCCAACACAAATAACGAAATTCGAATTTCTAGCCGATTGATGGACTCAAGGTACTTTCTCATTAAGAATTACCGAAACTCGGTCTAGTTATCTCCAAGTTTTGCGACGCTAGACGTACGAATCAAACATCTGAACATCCACAATACCAAACTTCATTCTAAACTATGATACCTGTTATTAATCGAAAGTAAGCAATTATAGTTCATAAAAGTATAAAGAGTTGTGCAATAACATAAAAACATTTTTATCGATTTAGATTTCATTGATGGTAGAATCAGAAGATACCATAACTGCATGCTCGAAACATACTTTTTTTTACATTTTATGCAGTTGTAGCGTGTTTTTGGGTCTTTTTCGAAGAGAAGAATGTATAACGACTTTCTAAATAGTTACCAGATGATAAAGGTTCTGGGATTCCAAGTTTTCATATTACTAATATTCTTTGTTTTGGTGTTCTTGGTTAACAAAAACTTAATGCCTGTTTTTTGATGGGGCATAAAAGATAATATGAAAGGTTATCTAGGAACTTTCTGCGACTTGTTTTCCCGTCGATATTTTCCCGCTCATATATAGGGTTGCGGAAAAAGAAATGTCGTATTTATGATCGACGCTCAGCAGGCTAGTGAAATCACTTGATGTGTGACGTATTAAATAATACGGGAAGGGGTTGACATATTAAAAATTATCCAATTTATGTCAAATATGCGCAGTTTTGTTCGCAAACTTGTTGCCATTTAGAAGGCAACTTCATTATCCCCCCCTTATAAAAACCCCCCCTCCTTATTTGCAAAAACTCAGACAACCAGTTTTCGCATGGCCTTTTGAGGCCAACTTAGTATCACCAAGAGCGTTTTGCATGGACCGGAAGAGATGGTAATCACTTGGAGCCAGGTCCGGACTATACGGTGGGTGCAATAGGACATCCCATCCGAGCTCCCGTAGCTTCTGGCGGGTCATCAAAGATGTGTGAGGCCGAGCGTTGTCCTGGTGGAAAACAACACCATTCCTATTGATCATTTCTGGCCGCTTCTGGTCAATCGCCTGCTTCAAACGGTCAATCTGCTCACAGTAGAGAACTGAGTCGAGGGTCTGGTCATAGTGGATGATTCCCTTCCAATCCCACCAAACACACAGAAAAAGCTTCCTGGCCGTCAATCCGAGCTTGGCGATGGTTTAGGCCGGCTCACCGCGCTTCGACCACGACTTTTTTCGCTTTAGGATGTCATACGTGATCCACTTTTCATCACCAGTCACCATCTTCTTAAAAAATGAGTCGAGTTCGTTCCGTTTCAGTAGTGCATCGCAGGCGTTGATTCCGTCTAAAAGATTTATTTGCGTCAACTCGTGTGGCACCCATATATCCAGCTTTTTTTTGGAATGTAATCTTCTGCAAATACTTCCAAACGGTTTTATGGTCTATACCCAGTTCCTGGCCAATCGAGTGAGTGCTCACATGCCGGTCTACTTGAATGATTTCAACGATTTTATCGGTTTCCACCACGATTGGCCTACCAATACGGGGTGTATCTTCGACAGCCACTACACCAGAACGAAATCGATCAAATCAACGCTGTGCTATGCGAATCGTTACAGTATTGGGTCCATAAACTACACGAATTTTTTCGGTCGCCTTCGTTGCAGTTTTACCTCGCAGGTAGTAAAAACGTTAAGTATGGCGAATTTCTTGCTTGGTGGACTCCATCTTTGACGCGCTATAACTTGAGACTGAAAAGGACAATCACAACACTATCAAAACGACACTTGTAGCACAGATTGTCGTCTTTAGATAGCCGCATAGTATGACCCGATGCAATAAGTACAACACAAGATATGTTTAAGTGTTGCCATATCTTGACAATATACGACATTTCTTTTTCCCCAACCCAATATTATAAAAACATATCCCCGAAACTGTAACTGTAAAAAATAACCATAAACCACCGATTAGTTTATAGTTTACAGTTTACAATTCTTCCTCAAGTGCAATTCTTTCACAAGTGTGTATATGTGTGACCATTGTATTTAGTGAACAACTATACGGCAGTCAAACATTTTTAATTTAGGCGGCTCGCACACCGCAGCAATAACCAACTAGCAAACTGCAATACGCAATATACAACAAGCAACATATTTTGTTGTTTTTTCGCATACCAGAGTAATAAAAACCCCTGACATTATGCAAACAATCGGATTTTTGTACGAAACTTGTCAAAACATGGGCGATAAGTTGCTCTTCAACCGACACGCCGTGTTGCTAGCGACATGTGTTGCTCTATAAAGGCGCAGCGATATCGTATTGCGTCGGTGTGCAAGATCAACAAAAATTAGATGGAAAAATCCATTGGCGATTATATTGCTTATTGCATGTTAACAGTTGCTAGTTGCTTATTGCTCGAGTATAGGAGTGTTAAACAAATTTTTAAAGCTTGGTCATTAATGGATTAATGTTCGATGGCTTTACATGTTAGCACTGCATTGATGATCTTCGATCTCTTCAATCGACATACCGTAAACGACTGCATCATCCAGACACTTTCCACATCCGCGAAAACTGACACCAATATTTTGTGGCACAATCGACTCCATTATAGTTCGGGCACAACTTACTCCAAACATGACTCGATTGTATTTGAAAAGATCCCGTTTGGCTATAAACTTAGTCATTGCCCGTAATCGTTCCGATATCTCGTCCTGATGGTAGGCGCCCGAAAACATATCCCAGCAGTTCATCGACAAGACGCAATTGGTATGATTCGCGCAGGCAGCTTGATTTGCTATATACATGTCTGGAGAAACCAAAGGCAAAGTGCCTGGAACCGACTTAATAATATCCAGGTCCAACATCATCTCCAATTTCAGATTCCCATGCGATCCTGTACTCTGTTGTATTGGCCAAATATCGTAGTCAATTGGTATCTCTCTTACCAGCTGCTTTGTGAATCTATAGTTGATTAATGGTCTCCTTAATTTCACCCGTCATCGGGTGCGGTACGTCGTCGTTGCATCGGTGAAGTCCTTTTCAACGTCGTTTTGTTAAGGTGTTCATTGTAGTGCTGCCTCCACCTTTCGGTCACCTCGCGTTCGTTCACCAAGATGACGGTATCTGCTGTGTTGCTCATTGCTGCTTTAAGGGTGCTTCGGGATTCATCGAGGGGAGCGGCATTTCGTTCATCTACCCCCTGCAATGCATGTTCGAGTCGCTGCGTGGTGTAACAATATTGAAGGCTGTGCTGGAAGATGGCGCTACTTATGGTCATGTTCCTGGAGGCAGTGAAATCTATAAGTCTGAGGCCGTTTTCGTTGGTGTATGGGTGCTGAATCTACCAATTACCGATCTGAACTCTTCCTCTTGGCTAACCTGTGCGTTCAAATCAATGATGAGGATTTTGATGTCGTGTTTTGGACAGTGATCGTATTGACCCCCTAGCTGCGCGTAGAATTCTCCTTTATCTTTATGAATCCTTCATCGTTATTACCACAGCCCCGAATTGAGTATTCGTATTCACGTATGCGGACGACATCCTTTTGGTAATGGTGGAGAACACGCACTTTCGGCGCAAAAGAGTAGTCATATGGTGGTATGTAGTCACAAACACCAATGTTGCAATTCGGGAGTCAAAATCTACAACGACTGCATTCCCCGCTGTAGAACGTTGAGAATCCTGGGAGTGGTGGTCGACTGTAACCTTCCGGCACTATTTCGACGAGTTGAAGAAAAGCTGCGCCACCCGGGTAAATCTCTTAAAAACCATCTCTAAACCTCACCGGAGTAACAACCAAACGATCCGTTTACGAGTGGCCAAAGCCATCATCAGCAGCTTCTTCACCTACGGGCTCGAAGTGACATGCCAGGCCAGAGATAAATTCCTAAAAAATCTATCACAGATTTACAACAATGCACTACGGATTCTCTCTGGTCTGCTACCATCAACACCAGCAGCCTCGGTATGCGCCGAAATAGGAGAACCTCCGTTTGACATTTTCATGAATGCGGCGATAGTCTCCAGAACTGCGAGCTTCCTCACTAAAACCGGCGGAGGTAAGGGTATACACCTGACTGGTTTAACGAACGAAATCTTGCAGCAGGTGACACACTCAAATCTTCCACCGACAGCTAAACAGCTTTGGTTTGGGACTAACGACTGGAGGTTGCCGGTGGTCCGAGTGGATGATACAATCAGGAACAACTTCCGAGCTGGGGCGAGCTCTGTGGGTCTGAAACAAACTCTTGTCGAACTTGTTTCAAGAAAATATCACAATTATGAAATTCGCTACACGGACGGTTCCAAAGGGATGCAAGAAGTTGGTTTCGGGGTAAGCGGTCATAATAATTCTCTTATTTCCAGCAAGAAACTCGTCGACATCTGCCAGGTGTTCTCGGCCGAAGCTGCCGGAATCTTTAAAGCTGCCACTATCCCGTCAGGCAAACCGATCCTGATAGTTACCGACTCGGCTAGCGTCATCGATGCCGTTGGCGCGGCTATAACTAGGCACCCATAAATACAAGCTATCAGGAGGTATCTGCTGCCGAATACAGCCCTCATGTGGGTCCCCGGACATAGTGGCATAGCCGGCAATGAAGCGGCCGACCGTTTTGCCGGAATCGGTCACCTTGGACAACTTTTAACGCGCAAAGTACCGCTAGACGACATCAGACTATGGATCGCCAACACCTTCAAAACTTTCTGGTGAGAAAATGGTCCGTTGAAGCGACGCTGCTCCTCCGGAGAATCAAAGGATCCATAGCCAGATGTGAAGACGTCAAAACGATGAGAGAGCAACGAATCCTCTCCAGGCTAAGGACCGGCCACTGCAACATATCTCACAACTTCAACAGGGGACTCTTTCATCCTCTTTGTGGCTTGTGCGAGGTTCGCAATTCAGTCGAACACATCGTCTGTATTTGCTCAATGTACGAGAACCTCCGGAACTTACACGGGATCAGCGGGAGCATTCGTGATGTGCTTGGCGACGAACCCTTACGAACTGCTGCACGGCTCTGTTTTTTGAAAGACGCCGATCTGTATTTTAAAAATCTAAACAAAAAAATTGTGATGAAATCGAAAATCCTTGTTTCTTCTCCTTCGCGATTAGGGGAACAAGAACAGTTGGTATCTTCGAGTGGCGCGAATTCCCCATCTGTGGCCTGGGGCCATGGTAAGCGGATATCCTCGTCAAACGACCAGGGGAAAAAAAGTTCTAATGTGTCCGTGATGGAATCTGTTTTACTTCTTCTTCTTCTTTTTGGCTTTGAGAGGCTTTTCAGTTCATTCGCCTCTATAAATCTGTTATTTGTTCATTGTTTTATTGTTAATTACTTGTTCATATGTGCATGTAAAATGAATTTATGTTTATAGTAAGCACACATCGCGGTATGGTTTCGGCCGTTTTTGCTGAGACGAACCATCCCAGGAGGCTGAAAGTCTCAAAAATAAAGAAATAAAAAAAAACAAAAAAACAGCCCCCATTGTGAAGCCTCTCATTTCAATTTTGGTTCCATTTGCTCTATTATTTCTCGAGTTATGCAGAAATTTATGTTTCTCCTTTTAAGAGGAGGAAAATATTTAAATCCATTATAGAAACATTTTTCGTCCCTAAAAATTTGTCAAATTTGGCTTCATTCGCTTTTTAGTTCTCGAGTTATTCAGAAATTTGAGTTTCATTTGTAAGGCAGCCCCTGCCCCCTTCAAGAGAGGGAGGAGTGTCGAACCACCATAGAATCATTTATTGCCCTTCAAAACCTCCATATGCCAATGTTGGTTCCATTTGCTTGATTAGTTCTCGAGTTGTGCAAAAAATGTCTTTTTGCTCCTCTTTAGAGAGGGGGAGGAATGTCGAACCACCACACAAACATTTATTGATCCCTAAGACCTCTATAAACCAAATTTGGTTCCATTTGCTTGATAAATTCTCAAGTTATGCAGAAATTTGTGTTTCATTTATATGGCAGCCCCCCTCTAGAGAGGGGAGGAGTGTCGAATCACCATAGAATCATTTATTGACCTTCAAAACCTCCATGCAAAATTTGATTCCATTTGCTTGATCAGTTCTCGAGTTCTCCCAACCTCATGATTGGGATTGCCCTGATTGTATAAGCACCGCTTTTTTTAGTTAGCCAGTCGGTTGCGAATCAGGTCCAGGTATTCAATTAGAGCTAGTTTGTTTTGTGTTATCTAATCTTCATGACGAGCAGCTTATTTTCTAAGAGATTCATTTTCCTTTTTAAAATGAAACTCATAAAAATTGTCAAACGTCTATGAAATGTGTATTCGAACGGTTTAAAGGATGTCTGCATTCATTTTTGAAGAAAATCTCTCGCTAATGGTGACGCAACTACGCTTGAAATAGTCCGAGCGGAAGGTTCAATTTCGCACCGACATAATGAAACAAAACAATCATTTTCCATCCAAATTTATTGAGTGTTACAAAAACTTGTAGCGACATACTTGTTTCAATGAATATCCCAATGAACAATGTACATTTTGAGGTCATGATATGAGGGTGCCTCGATTTCCCCTCGATCGAATTAGTTTGTGTGTTCGCAATCGAGAGAACACGGTTTCCACGTACAGCGAAAAGTCCCATAACAATTCTGTTGTTTTTCACGTCTGCTGGATAAGCCACTCTAGTTTCTCCATTTTACTAAACAAAGCACATACCAAGGATGCTATCCAAGGTTTTCATGTATATTATATATGTGGTCGTTATTTGTAAAATACATTTTTTAAGAAGTACACTCATTCGGTGTTTTAATATTTTGCACAAAAATATTACAGCTACATTTGTGTCATGCTAGTTTGAGTTTTACATAATTTAACTTTGTAATTGCTAAATGAGTTGTTACATTACAATTGTTGTGAATAAATAATAACGATCTTTCACACGTCGTCTTATAACTTATCATGATTTTGGGAGTTTGGAGTTTGGGAGGTTTGTAAAACAACTATTGTACGTATGGTAAACACGCTGAAATCTTTGGTATGCATATGTTATCGTTTAAAAGGACATACATACAACACGACAATAAGAACTTATTTTAGACAACCACCTAACGAAATTACTTAGAACATCTATCCATCTAATCCAACGCTAATAAATAACGACATTTTTTAAATAATCCGACGAAGCGTGTTACAGAAGCTTCGGAATTAGTTCAATTTAAACTAATTAATCATTGCTAATATCATTCTGTACCGATCAGAGTGGTTCCGTCAATTATTTATAGCCTTTAAGGCGGTTGAGTTTCATCTAGAGATCCCTCCTGTTCCCGTATATATTGCATAAAGGGTGCTGCATTGCGTTCTTGGGTCGACTGCTGACGAAGCATTGCACTTGGAGGATTTTGCTGGGTCCAAATTCCGTACAGACCGGGATTGGATGGACACTGTGGTTGCTGAGCCTGCTGAAAGTTCTGTAATGTGACACAGTAAAAACAACAGTATGAGTAAAGGTCTTATTGTTGGGAAAATAAATCTTCTACAACTCACCGCACTGCTCGGTTCTTCGACAAACGGTGGTCCAATACTTGACGGAGGCATCTGCGGCAGTCTGTAAATCGGCCGGCATGAGAGTAACTGTATCGCCTCCACTAGGCCATCCTGGCTGGTAACTGACGAGTGCCAAGTCGAATCGGGTGTTGTGCTTTGACTTCTATCTCCAGTGGATGATTTCTGACATGACGATTGCTGGGGAACGGCAAGCTTCGAGATTGGCATTATTCTTGTTTGATTCCAGTGAACGGTTGTTTTGTCCGCTTTGGCTTCCCACGGCATTGACCATCGACGCATCTGACTCTCCGCATCGAGCGTTGACTCAGAGTTCACTTCTCCAGCAGCAGCTTCGGACCAACGTCGCTGGCCATTGAGTGTAAACAGCGGGAAGTTTAGGGGACTTCTCGACCCACGATAAAAGGGAGCCTTCATTCCGGAAAGGTGGCCAGGATTCGGCAGAGGACCTCGTATGTTATCCAGATAACCCTGGATTGGACTTGGTCCACGAATATCGTGCGGTGATGGACCACGTGTCTGTTCATACGCTGTGGTCCCATGATCGGACGAACCTTGTGTCGAAATCGATCCTCGGTCGTATAATCGAGCTTCCTGCATCTTAAAACCAAAGTGTGGTGAAGGCGTTTGCGACCGTTGATCGTTTCGAGCAATTGCAGCAGCCGCAGACATCGGATGCTGAATCATAGGACATTCGGGATCATGTGGAAAACCAACTTGTGTTTGACATTGATAACAGCACATCAGTTGGGCAAACGAATCACAAGAAGCCACACAGAACTGATGCTGGAGATTGATCATAGTTTGAGCGTTGTCTTGTAGTATGAGCTGATTGTGTTCTCTTATATGTTGCAGTTCACTTTCCTGCTCTATCGAACTGAGTGGCTGTGTTTTGAAATCCTGCAAAACACTTACTATGTGCGATTTCACAGTACTTGTTGCAAACACCGATGCGCGAACCAAATCGTCCCAGGCAGTAATGAATTGGAACGCCATGTGGGATGGTATCTGCGGAACAACGAACGGATGTTGCTGCGATTGTTGTTGCTGCTGCTGCTGTTGTACACCAGGGCCACCGGCTTGCGATGGCTGCTCGAGAGTGGCCCATGGTTCGAGGGCGGCTATGGTTTGAGCTAAGCGATGACCAGCACCGCACAGGTTGTTCATGATCTGCAAATAGTTCAACCATGCTCCAAGACATTCGCTAACGGCCGATTTTGCTGAGCCTTGAGAGCTACTCGAGCTAGTGGAAGGTGATATCGACGAATTACTGTAGGATAGAACGCCCGAACCAAGCGAACTGCGAGGAGTTGTCTGGTTTTGCGCTAGAGGATCGTCTTGATCGCTCATGATGACTACTCTTAACCTAATTCACTTTTACACACTAAAAACAGTCATATCACTGATGTGTTCAAATATCATCGAAAAGCATGTGAAATTCACGAAACAACATACGCAAACGAAATTTAGTGGCTAGGAGGATACTTTCACGCTCTGCTACCTCCTTGAATGGCCGAAATGTTAATGCTACTCCAGAAGCCGGAATACCTGAACCATAAGAAAATATAGATTTTTAAAATTTCTATAATATTACAATACAAAGAACGGAAAGAAATTTGATTGAAAATATATCATACAAAATATCAAAAAAATATTTTCACATATTCTAAGTTTTCTATTTAATGAATGATTTTGAATGGAAACTTATGCCCCTCCCACAATAAAAGATACTTCACTGCCATCGTGGCTGTCAATAGCAAAACCAAAACAAAATTGCACCTATTCCATCCAGAGATGATTTGAAATTATTATTTTACTGAATTGGCGATCTAACGCAAAACGTAAACGGTCGGTGAGACATCTGGATTTTGTTTTTGAACTAAGAAAATGATGCTAATGTAATCTAAAACTCAAAAACAAATCACGTATATTTTACTTCCGGGCTTTCCAAGGTAGTTCTCACACATGCAGGAATCGTGCAATTTTCTACTTGTGTTTGGTTGCGCTCTCGAATTTCCTTCTTTAATTCAACCATTGTCAACATTTTTATAGTTTTCACTACTGAAAGAGGTAAATAAATAACACGTTATATATAAAATTGCGCAGAATTAAATTTCTTACAAACTCATCGCAATCAAATAATCTTTTATGATTATAACATTGTAATTTATGGAAAGAACTACAAACCTTCCATAAGCTCACATGGCAAAATTTAAAACCATCATCACTTTCACCGCAGCGCCGCCTAGGTGTAGATTTGTACGTTAGATCGCCAATTGACGAATTTACGTTGGACTTACAACCAGATGGCGCAGCGAGTAAAATGAGGATGTTTTATTTTTTTGGTATGAAATTCGTTCAAATTTTCTAGAAAAATCAGAATTTATCTTCAAATTTCCCGGTTTCATGTATTCTTTCCACACTGAAAAGGTTAGAAAATCATCATTTTACAATGTGCTATGTATATTACGAGGAATGGCTTGTCATAAGTATTGTAACTTTCATTTTTTTTCAACTAAGTAAACGATGAATAGGGTGTTTTGCGCTAAAAATACTGCAAATTCTTCTCGTATCGGCCCCTACATAATCAATGATATCAGCCAATTTGATATGATATCGATTTCATCGCAATTATCCATAGTATCAATAACCGGTATGCATTATCAAACTTAAAATTTTTGAAGATTATCAATGACTTTGGTCCAATCGCGTGTTGAAACCATCGTGAATATACAAAGCCCTAACTTTCTTACCATATACTGACGACATCTAATGATTGAAATGAATCTGAACAGAAATAAAATGAATAATCACCACCGAATTTTGCTTTTCAGTGCGTAAAATAAACAAACACCCTCAATTTGGTGGTTCTGAGCTCTAATGTAGATGTCGCATGAGCTGATTCAGCTTTGCGTAAATTCGTCAATTGGCGATCTAACGTACAAATCTACACCTAGGCGGCGCTGCGGTGAAAGTGATGATGGTTTTAAATTTTGCCATGTGAGCTTATGGAAGGTTTGTAGTTCTTTCCATAAATTACAATGTTATAATCATAAAAAATTATTTGATTGCGATGAGTTTGTAAAAAATTTAATTCTGCGCAATTTTATATATAACAGGTTATTTATTTACCTCTTTCAGTAGTGAAAACTATAAAAATGTTGACAATGGTTGAATTAAAGAAGGAAATTCGAGAGCACAATCAAACACAAGTAGAAAAATGCACGATTCCTGCATGTGAGAACTACCTTGGAAAGCCCGAAAGTAAAATATACGTGATTTGTTTTTGAGTTTTAGGTTACATTAGCATCATTTTCTTAGTTCAAAAACAAAATCCAGATGTCTCACCGATCGTTTACGTTTTGCGTTAGATCGCCAATTGGTTGCGGTCGCCAATTGGTTGCGGAATCTTTAGATCGTGCTTTACATTTATCAAATTTCTAAAGCCGGGTTCAGACGGTGCGAGTAAACATACGAGTCGGTCTAGTCAGTTACTGCAGTGCAGCTACTCACACCGTGTGAACACATCATGCCAGCTAGTGTCATGTGTGATTCGGTGTGCGAGCTACTTCAAAGTTTTTTGAATTTACTCGCACTCGCATCCCTCAAAACGTCAAAAACAGATTTTAGCGCTCGAATCAGGGATGCCAAATCTTGACATTGTCTTTACATTTCTCTATTTTTAAGATATTTGAAAATATGCGAAGATATTTATAGACTTGAAAATTATTGGAAGAACAAATTAAACCCTCATAGTTTCTAAACGGAATCGTTATTATTTAGTTTTGCACGCTGACGGGGCACGTTTTTTAAAAATAGTTTTCTTGGGGATCTAAATATAAAATCATTATCGGGCACGATTTTAATTCAAAATTCACTCAAAACTTGCAAAAAAGTATTGTTCTAAGAAACAGAATACATATTCGATTTAGAAAAAGTAGATTTTCATTCATTATTTTAGTTTTTGAGGCGTATTAATTGCTCCTGCAAATCTACTAACATTTTTATTTCACAAATTGGTACACGAAGCTGCTGTCAAGGCGAAATAAATCAAATTTTGAAAAATCTTTTAGACTGCCATTTGGAGCACCACATACTTTCGGAATTATTTTAGCTATGGATGCTTTCGAGATTTTAAAAAATTTCGACAATAATCTGAACGATATTCCAGAAGAAAGGCACATCATTTCTAGTTTCACTCTTGTAGGTTTAGCATCCTTCATGAGTGTATCTTGGCGTTATATTTGTGGAGCAATTAAATCCAACAGTTTTCTCACTTTTTCAGGTGTTATTCTCAACACTGCTCTGTACTCTCGGAGATCATCATTGTAGAGTTACTTCAATATTGTATTTGTTGCTTCTTTTCTTTGCATCCAATTCCTGGCCCGAATCCTTTTTTCTTTCTGCTTTTTTCGGATAGTACCTTCAGTATAAAATAAATTCAGCACAAAGTATTTTTAAACACGGCCAGCGTGTGTTTCGCTATAAAATTGTGTAATGATAAATTCAACTGAAAACCTAAGATGAAAACTGCCAATAAAGAAGCCGATTTCGGATCAATCATCTGACAAATTCGGACCTGATTGCTGTTTCTGACTATTTGATGGACATTTGAAAAATCGCCTGGCATCTCTGGTAAACCCGTGTCGTGGTATCTGGTTTCTTGTCAGCAGCTCACATTGTGTGAACGGACAAGGCGAGTCAACCATTTGTCAAGCGAGTTCACCGGGTCAGTAGCTGCTCATTGTGAAGTCAGCTACTAGCAACGTATAAATGGGCCTTAAAGGGCACTGTTTAGATTTGGTGCGCCTTGTCGCATTTGAGTATAAAAAGATCAATTTAAAAACAATGCTCAGGAATATTTTTGTGTACTCTCTGGGTTGAGCACTACCAACCGCGTGAGCTGTCCGAACTGGACTACCACAAAACGCAAGCTGCGTATCTGATCAATATTTTTCCTAGGGGGATTTCTCGCATCTTCGTAGCATGATAAGAAAACTTGCATCATGTGTCTGCTGCGAGAATTTTACCGGGGGTGGAACGCCCTCGAGCCGGAAGGTGGAAATCATGACCGCCAGCAGTAATTACCACATCGAGGTGAATCCATCGAATGCCGGGATATAGGACAGGGTGGTCGCGACGAATTTGATCAAGCAAATTGCTCAGATGCAGCAGATTGATCTCAGCGGGCAGAGGGAATTTAAGACGACCGTCTTGTCTGAGGTGGATGAGCTGCCCAAAGATGCCCAGCATGCACTGAGAAGAACCATGAAAAAGTAGATGTCTACGTGCAGATAGATTCTGTGCGTCAATCATACTTCGCGGGTTATTCCCGCGGTTAGAGGTTGTTTGGGAATAAAAGTAACAGCTCCATCTGAGGAGGATATTCTAAAAAAAAGTGTAAGATTGTCATTTGTTTGCCGCTAAGGAAGCTTGCAAGGTACAACAGTATCCGTTTACGGTGAATTAGCATTCCTCCGAGAAACCGCCAATCAGATTGTCCTCGAGCAAAGTCCACAGAAGCTGGGAGCGGTAAGGGAACGGAATATGAATCGGAAGACGCAAACGTTGAACTTTGCCGGACAGTTTGAACACCGGATGCAGCAAAGAATCAAACATATATTCCATCTGGAAGGGTTCGTGGCGCAGTTTATAGCACTGTATAAAAAGTTTCTCAAACCGCTACCGGACCAGAATTGCAGCCTTACGTTTCAAAGATTTGCCTTCATTATCGGAAAATTTCGGAAAAATGCTACTCTTCAGGTTCATAAACCTGTTTCCTGTTAAAATGTTCTCAAAGCGAATGATAGACCGTCCATCCGTGTCGTTGCTGTGTGGTATTTATCTGATGAGTAACCTCCTGTGGCCGCTTACCGCTCTAAAAATCAATGAGAAAAATTGTAAATCAAAATCTATAATAATTTTACATGGTTTTGAATTTCTTGAATTCAACTGTAGACGAATTGGGGGTCTCCGTAGCCACATTGGTTGCGCGTTCGCTTAGTAAGCGATCGATTGTGAGTTCAAAACTCAGGACCCTCATTGACCATCTTTGTGTTGTTACAGAATAGCTACGTCCACGCAACAATCATCAGCGATGGAGATCGATCCACGGTCGAAATAAGATCGATTCATCCATACATTTGCTCTGCTCTGCAAGACACATCGGGCTGCTGTTCTATAAATAACTCAACAATGATCAATCAACTGTCTCCGCTGTCCGGTGGTCCAACTGGATAATGGAAGAACAGAAAGAATACTCTTACACCTAAATGGCTACTGTGTAAATGTACCATATGTAATGGTATAGAAGGAATACTGGCGAATGGCAACTGTGTAATGTACTAATTATAGATATGATAACCATGTGACATGTACACGATTAAAATTTGGCTCTGTTACAGCTAAAATGCTAATGAGCCTAAAATAAAAAAAACTGTAGACGAATGCGCCAAAAATAACTTCCTGCAGAAACTATAACTTTTAAAACCATTTGCCGTTTTTGTTTTGACGTAGAACTACGTCTTTCATTAAGGGTGTCAAATCAGAAAACAGGTCACGTTTTTATGAAATAAAGTTAACGTTAATAACTATTTTTGCCGCGAACGGATTTTAGCGATTTACATACTAAAAGAATTGAAAATTCCCTAAGATTTGTTTAATATGCTATACATTGGAATCCCCTGGTTTGTAAATGGTTGAAATTCATGAAAACTTTAGGCATTTTCATTTTTCCATACATTTGTTCTGTCGATTTGTGTGCTTTCGCGAACAGAGCTGTCAATAACGAGCAACTTATCGACGACCAATGAAGGGGAAATCGTAGGATTTGAAGTCGCCGTAAACAAAGGAAAAGTAGAAAAATGAAGGAGAATATTTGCCTTGAGTATAAACAGTGGATCTCGCTGAGGCAAACTTTCATTCGGCATCGGACTGTTGAGCAATCCAGTTCACTTTGCTTTCGCTGCGCTTCGTTATTCGTTATTCGTATCGTGTGTTTTGCTTCCCGCGTCGTACATTGAACGCTTCGCGTAGTGTGTGATGGGCAAGAAGAAGAGGAAGGCAGGCTCGAGCCCTGCAAAAAACAAACGCATTGCCAGGGGCAATGAAATTTCGAGGCAAGCGTCATCTAATGATGCACGCGATGTTGGTGCAGTGAAAAGCGTTCGCACTGAACCGAGCCTTCGCAAGTGTGACACCACATCGGACAACAGCGAAGTAGGCGATTTAGGCGCGCCGGTCGAAAATGTAAACGGCTTCTTTGGTGCCTTTGAGAATGCTTTACGTTGTACGAACGGTGCCTAGAGGTGCGATTGCTTTGAGGCAATACTAAATAACTTGTAGCATGATATTTGATACTTGCAAGTGTTGTCATTGTTGTTGTTTCCATTCGGTGGCAAAGATATATTGATGTAGTTATGAGATGTGGAATAAGGGTGCTGGTGTAACATGTATATAATCGACTGTAGCCGAGTCTATGTCAATTGCGAAAAAGGCCACCGTAATAGCGTTCGAGGTACATTTTCAATGCATTGACATGAAATAAATTGCGACATACGATCAGCTAGTGTATTGTTTTGCGGGGGCAAGAATGAATCATCAATCACTTATCGCCAACTGATTCTATAATGAAAAACCATTTCAAATATTATACTACTAAGCAGCTGTTTCGAAAATTTCATAGCATTATAGAATAATATCCGAAGGTATAAACAAGCGACATATATAAAATAATAGCGTAGTTCTACGTCAACAATGCGGTTGTATCTTGGACAACCTATAATTTTTGTTTTGGTTTCACTGTTGTCTGACTGCTGCAATGAAAGTTCGAATTCGAAATTCATTTAAGGCGAACAGGTACAATGCAAACTTTTCGAACTCGATCGGATTGATCCAATCGCCGATCGGATTGGAATCCAATCGCCGATCGTGTACCGGAATGAGGGTGATTATCGCTGTTCTGAGCCTTGGTACTATTCCAAGATTACTTCCTTCCACTAGCCTCGATACCAGTGCCGGGGTATGACCGCCGATGCCGATGAAGGTTGCTTCACGCACTGAGTACTGGTTGACTCTTTTCAGAAGCCGGGGTTGGTTTGTTTTAATAGTCACGAATATTATGGTGTGCTGCAATTATTAGGGCGAAAGAAAAAGAATGACTGAATTAAGAGAAACCACCTAGTCAAGGCGCTTATTTATTGATTGATGAGCCTCCCTTGCTTCTTTTATTTTAAAGTTCTATTCCCATCATCCTGCACCTTACATGCACCTGTTCCTTCGGCACGTATTTTTCATCATTAGCTATAACGTAACACCACGTAGTCTTGAGCTGATCAATTCCCCTAGCAAAGAATGAATCGGATGAGCTGCTGAAATACTCTGTAAGAAAGTCCATGACCACCTGCTTAGATCTTTCCTATTCCTCATACGATTGTGCATAGATCTGAACAAGTGATAATCTGTTGGGCTTAGGTCGGGCGAGTATGGTGGATGCTCTAATATCTCAAATCCTAATTCTTGCGTCTTCGCTACTGTCCCTCATGGTCTATGCGGGGGCGCGTTGTCGTGCGACAAAGATATGAGTTTCCTAGGGGCTGAGACATGGGATCTGCCTAACTTGTTGGCCACTATGCTAAGCTGATCCTGATCGATTGTCTCACGTGTATCTAGTAACTTCCAGTGGATTACACCATGACGATTCTAAAATACGCATAACATAAAGGAACGGTAAATGTGGAACTTATTTGGAATAGTTTCCGATGGCATACCTTTTCTCATCCAGAGGGATCTTCTTTATAGGACATAGGTCAAAATTTTCCATTCATCAATGATTACCAGACTGGACTGCAAGTAATCACGCTCGCTTCTCTCCTGCATAACTTGAGACAGCTTAACCCGTCTCTGTAATATCCTCGTGCCTGCCTAGAATGGATGATAGCCCATCCTGCGAGAGGCGTAACTAAGAGGACGAAGCGTTCTAGCCACAGTGTTCTAGCCAAAGATCTCGTTGACTGCCTTGAATTATCCCTTAACATCATAACGGACGTGCTCAATATTTATGATAATATTTGGACAACCTGACGTGCTCCCGTGGCCGAGTGGTTAGCGTCAAAACCTAACATGCCGGGGGTTCGGGTTCGATTCCCGTTCTGGTCGGGGAAATTTTTCTTCAAAGAAATTTCCTCTGACTTGCACTGTGGTCACGCGTATTCTAGAGCTTGCCACTCAGAATACATTCAAGGCGTGTTATTTGGCATAGAAATCTCAACTAAGTACTAATGAAAATGACGCAAGTAATACTACGTTGAGACGGCGGAGTTCCTCTAGGAAAGTTAGTGCCATATAAGAAGAAGAAGAAGACCGCGACAAGTCCTTGTAGATCCTATCTCTTCGGAACCTATTATACCACTTCCTGCATGTTTTTATATTAACAACTGGTTCATAAAAATTGCGAAGGATAGGGACGGCTTCGCTCTTCGTATGTCCCAAGTCAAAGTGATATCGAAAAATGATTCTTAACTCATCAAACTAGGCCGCAGATGTGTGTTCGGTCGTTCGATCTGGGCTTGGACATTTCGATAGTTTCCCTATCTAGTTGCTCTAATGCTACTTAAGCTTGTGCTAGAGATCTTATAACCCGTATAACTCGTCAGTCAATAGAGGATATTGTAGGCAGTGATGGCCAGGTATGGGCAAAATCGCATCAAAATTTGTTCAATAACACTCATTCACAGATAAAACTCACCCTTCTATTTTCCGCTTATGTCTCACTTTATTCAAGACAGAAAACATTCACCTATCATCTCTGCAAAGTTCATTCTCGAGTTGAACGGAAAAATACTGTTTCGATTACGCTCATCTATTCTCAGAAAAAATTACATTCTCTCTTTTGCCTCTCTGGATGACGTTAGATGGCAATTGAATCAAATTGGAAACTTTTGTTTGAGCTAGCGAGTGTCTCTGTAAAATCATTCGTTTTTCACTCAAATAGCAATCATTGAAGCCTCGATCGCGGCAGTAAAATATAGATAGTCAATTCGAGTTGTTTCCTGTACACTATTGCAATGACATTTTGTTTCGTGCAATCCTTCCAAAGGAGTATTCATGCATCGAATGTTGTTTTGCATTCTTTGTTTTGTTATGTTCACTCTCAGTCCCGAATGAAGATGGTTGAAGAGTGAAAAATTATCCATCGTGCAATCTTACGATTGCTTGCTGCATTCTGTTCGCCATGATTATTCCAAGCAAATACAAGAGTGATTTATAATTAGTTGTGGAGAAATGAGCGAATGATATTTCCATACTTTTCCTATCGTAAAAAGAAAGCAGTGGGAGACGTGAATAAATTGCCTTTGTTATGTATAGTACGCGTATGAAGACTGTAAAATCGAATGAGTAAACCGGTCATTATTTTGTACTGGTATGATGCCAATGTTTCGACGAAAATGATATATCTGGGAGGAATATCGCTACAAGTTGTTGTTTATGAAAATTTTGGCACATGGGTAAACGCTGAGTGAAAAAAGCTCAAAGCCAAAATTGTCGCAAAAGTTTCTGAAGCTAGGGGGCTGGAAACGCAAAGGTGAATAACTCGGAGGTCAAAATGATAAAGGTTTCTGCAGATAGGGGTTGGAAACGCAAAATTGAATAGCTCGGAGGTCAAAATGTTGAAAGTTTCTGCAGCTAGAGGGCTGGACACATGAATCTGTGCGGCCTTGAGTTCAAAACAAGAAAAGTTTCTGCAGCCAGGGGACTGGAAACGTTAAACTGAGGTGATTCTTCTTCTTCTTGAATGGCATTAACGTTCCCTGTGAAACTTTTGCCGTCTTAACGTATGCATTAACTAGCGTCATTTATTAATACTTAGTTGAGATTTCTTAAGCCAAATAACACGCCTTCGATGCATTCCGAGGGGCCAGAAAACGCGTGACCTCAGTGCAAGTCGAAGTTCTCTGAAGAAAAATCCCCCGGCCAGAACGGGAATCGAACCCGAACACCCGGCATGATAATGTGAGACGCTAACCACTCGGCCACGGGTGCACCTAACCTAAACTGAGGTGATACGAGGCCAAAATAAGGAAAGTTCCTGCAGCTAGTGGGCTGGAAACGTGGGTAGTGACTAGATGGCCTAAACATGAAAAGTTTCTGCAGCTAGGGAGCTGGAAATGTAAAATTGAGTGGCCAGAACGTAAAAATATTAAGTGTTTTTGCAGCTAAGTGGCTCGAAACATAGAATTCAATAGCTAGAGGGCCAAACTAAGCTAGGGGGCTGGAAACGTAAAATTGAGTGACCGCTGGGCAAAACATGAAGAGTTTCTGCCGCTATGGGGCTAGGAACATAAAATGGAATGATAGAGCCCAATACGGTAGAAGTTTCTGCAGCTAGTGGGCTGAAAACGCGAAATGAAATGGCTAGTGAACCAGTATGATAAAAGTTATTGTAACTGTAAGCGTGAGCTTGATTGAAGCATTTTTTTTCTTGAGAGAAGTTTAGGTATGTTTGTCTCTATAATAAACTGACCTGTCGTCCCGCTTTTCGCGGGACAGTCCAGCGTCAGATTATGTCCCGCGAAACGTCCCGCATTTGTCAAAACTTATAGCGAATTCGTTTTTAAAACAGAGTCAGTGCCAAACTGACTCTGTAATAAAAAAATGTTTTCAGTTTCACGAATGCGTTGGTTTGTTGGTGTACGTTATATTGGCGATCTAACGCAAAACGTAAACGATCGGTGAGACATCTGGATTTTGTTTTTGAACTAAGAAAATGATGCTAATGTAACCTAAAGCCGGGTTCAGACGGTGCGAGTAAGCATACGAGTCGGTCTAGTCAGTTACTGCAGTGCAGCTACTCACACCGTGTGAACACATCATGCCAGTTATTGTCATGTGTGATCCGGCGTGCGAGCTACTTCAAAGTTTTTTGAATTTACTCGCACTTGCATGCTTCACAACGTCAAAAACAGAATTTAGCGTTCGAATCAGTGATGCCAAATGTAATGAAATGTCTCTATTTTTAAGATATTTGAAAATATGTGAAGATATTTATAGACTTCAAAATTATTGGAAAAACAAATAAAACCCTCATAGTTTCTAAACGAAATAATTGTTATTTCGTTTTGCACGCTGGCGGGGCACGCTTTCTTTTTGAGATAGTTTTCTTGAGAATCTCTAATATAGAATCATTATCAGATCACAACTTACAAAAAAAAGTATTGTTCTAAGAAACAGAATACATATTCGATTTAAAAAAGTACATTTTCATTCATTATTAAAATTTTTGAAGCGTATTTATTGCACCTGCAAATCGACTATCATTTTCATTTCACAAAATAAATAAAATTAAAAAAAAATCTTTTAGACTACCATTTATAACATCACATCCTTTCGGAATTATCTGAGCTATGGATGTTTTCGAGATTCTAAAAAATATCGACAACAATCCCAACGATATTCCAAAACAAAGGCACATCAATGTCATTTCTAATTTAACTCTTGCAGGTACAGCATCCCTCATGACTGTATCTTGGCGTTGTATTCGTGGAGCAATTAAATCCAACAGTTTTTTCACTTGTTCAGGTGTTATTATCAACACTGCTCTGTAATCTCGGGGATCCTCATCGTAGAGTTCCTTCAATATTGTATTTGTTGCTCCTTTTCTTTGCATCTAATTCCTGGCCCGAATCCTTTTCTCTTTCTGCTTTTTCGGATAGTACCTTCAGTTCAAAGAAATTCAGCACAAAGTATGTATTTTTAAACACGATCAGCGTTTGTTTTGCTATAAAATTGTGTGATGATACATTCAACTGAAAACCTAAGATGAAAACTGCCAATAAAGAAGTCGATTTTGGACCAATCATTTGACAAATTCGGACCTGATTGCTGTTTCTGACTATTTGATGGACATTTGAAAAGTCGCCTGGCATCCCTGGTAAACCCGTGCCGTAGTATCTAGTTTCTCGCCAGCAGCTCACACTGTGTGAACGGACAAGGCGAGTCAACCAATTGTCAAGCGAGTCCACCGGGTCAGTAGCTGCTCATTGTCAAGTCAGCTACTAGCAACGTATAAATGGGCCTTAAAGCCGGGTTCAGACGGTGCGAGTAAGCATACGAGTCGGTCTAGTCAGTTACTGCAGTGCAGCTACTCACACCGTGTGAACACATCATGCCAGTTATTGTCATGTGTGATCCGGCGTGCGAGCTACTTCAAAGTTTTTTGAATTTACTCGCACTTGCATGCTTCACAACGTCAAAAACAGAATTTAGCGTTCGAATCAGTGATGCCAAATGTAATGAAATGTCTCTATTTTTAAGATATTTGAAAATATGTGAAGATATTTATAGACTTGAAAATTATTGGAAAAACAAATAAAACCCTCATAGTTTCTAAACGAAATAATTGTTATTTCGTTTTGCACGCTGGCGGGGCACGCTTTCTTTTTGAGATAGTTTTCTTGAGAATCTCTAATATAGAATCATTATCAGATCACAACTTACAAAAAAAAGTATTGTTCTAAGAAACAGAATACATATTCGATTTAAAAAAGTACATTTTCATTCATTATTAAAATTTTTGAAGCGTATTTATTGCACCTGCAAATCGACTATCATTTTCATTTCACAAAATAAATAAAATTAAAAAAAAAAATCTTTTAGACTACCATTTATAACATCACATCCTTTCGGAATTATCTGAGCTATGGATGTTTTCGAGATTCTAAAAAATATCGACAACAATCCCAACGATATTCCAAAACAAAGGCACATCAATGTCATTTCTAATTTAACTCTTGCAGGTACAGCATCCCTCATGACTGTATCTTGGCGTTGTATTCGTGGAGCAATTAAATCCAACAGTTTTTTCACTTGTTCAGGTGTTATTATCAACACTGCTCTGTAATCTCGGGGATCCTCATCGTAGAGTTCCTTCAATATTGTATTTGTTGCTCCTTTTCTTTGCATCTAATTCCTGGCCCGAATCCTTTTCTCTTTCTGCTTTTTCGGATAGTACCTTCAGTTCAAAGAAATTCAGCACAAAGTATGTATTTTTAAACACGATCAGCGTTTGTTTTGCTATAAAATTGTGTGATGATACATTCAACTGAAAACCTAAGATGAAAACTGCCAATAAAGAAGTCGATTTTGGACCAATCATTTGACAAATTCGGACCTGATTGCTGTTTCTGACTATTTGATGGACATTTGAAAAGTCGCCTGGCATCCCTGGTAAACCCGTGCCGTAGTATCTAGTTTCTCGCCAGCAGCTCACACTGTGTGAACGGACAAGGCGAGTCAACCAATTGTCAAGCGAGTCCACCGGGTCAGTAGCTGCTCATTGTCAAGTCAGCTACTAGCAACGTATAAATGGGCCTTAAAACTCAAAAACAAATCACGTATATTTTACTTACGGGCTTTCCAAGGTAGTTCTCAAATGCAGGAATCGTGCATTTTTCTACTTGTGTTTAATTGTGCTCTCGAATTTCCTTCTTTAATTCAACCATTGTCAACATTTTTATAGTTTTCACTACTGAAAGAGGTAAATAAATAACATGTTATATATAAAATTGCGCAGAATTAAATTTCTTACAAACTCATCGCAATCAAATAATCTTTTATGATTCTAACATTGTAATTTATGGAAAGAACTACAAACCTCCCATAAGCTCACATAACAAAATTTAAAACCATCATCACTTTCACCGCAGCGCCGCCTAGGTGTAGATTTGTACGTTAGATCGCCAATAGTCTGATTTGTTTATATTTACGACGGCAAATGTACAGTGTCGACGTCTGGTGGTGATATTAGTGCTTGGGAGGTAAATTGTTCTCCATCAGATCAGAAGGGCCAAGTGCAGTGTAAACATATAAAAGTTTGAATGAAAATTTGTACTACATATTGTTCGATTACCTAACACATGTAGTTCTGACACTCACTTAACCATTTGTCGATGCATTTCCTGTTTGTTCCACAAATAATTACTATTATAATATAAAATCATCATTAGACACAGTTTTCGTTCAATATGTTTCTGTGATATCGGAAAAATCCTCTTATTTAATCACATAGAATAAATATTCGATACGTTAAAGTAAATTTTCATTCATAATTTTGATTTTGAAATTTATTCCACCTGAATATCCATCATTATTTTCACCTCCCAATGAAAGCACACGTAGCTTAATGCCGTCTACTCGAATATACTCTTCAAAATCAGAATCCGAATTGGATTATGCTTCCAATAATACAAAAGCAAAAGCAGCAGGTTTTCCATTTTCATAGTCTTTATTTTTAGATTTTCCAAAATAATATTCGGAACTTGACAGTTCAGTATAGTTGTATTGGTGAACCCGAGTGCCAACCCGTGAAACATCTCAGTGCGAAACTAACAGTTTTCGGGGCGAACTAGTGCGACACTGAGTGCGAAACTGAGTGAATAAAAACAGGAAGTGGGTTATATCTATGGTATAACCGCAAGGGTGACGTAGGACTATCGTTGATTTAGAGATCATTTGTTTGAAGTTGAATCTAAATCCATCCTGAATGAATGAATAAATAAATATTTGGGTGACGAGAGTGTTACTTTGAAGACTCAAGGTTTTATGCATCCAATATTGGATACAAAAAACCTTATTTTGAAGAATAATCTTCAGAAGCTTTCCTGTTAACTGCACTTGATTGACAAATCACAAAACCAAATGTATGTGGTCGCAGTATTATATGGATAGAAAACATTAAAATAAACTCGCTTGAATGTAATTTTCAATTCCAAGGGGAACTGGCAGATTATTTTTCAGCAACGATCATTTCTTTCCAGGTTTCCTCTCGATAACCAGCAAACGAAAAGAGTTGCGCGCGTGTATGTGTGTGTGTGTGGCGGCTGCTTCTATGTCTTCCCGAGGAACCGTAATTCGATGCTGATACTCTCTTGGTCACCTTCTCTTCTCCTTCTGATCGATCGGCTTTTCTGCGCTTCCTCACAGTTAAAACAAACTGATTGCATTTCAGGTCAGGTCAAGCCAGGTAATGAATACCTCGATCCCTCGCCGTTCAGCTCGTTCAGGAACGATGTTGTCTTGTCGATGTCCTCAGGCGTCGTGCACAAATTACGTAACGCAAAAATCTGGATTTTGAACCTCCCCCCCCCTTTCGTAACGCAATTTCCTATCTCTAATAAACAGAAAGTAACGCAACATCTAACCCCTCCCCCCTTATCGCGTTACGTAATTTGTGCACGACGCCTCACAAAAAATGAATGGGTTTCACCACCAGAATATCATTTCAGTATGCTTTTCGTGCGTGATTGAATCGAGAGAAGGTGTGGTTTACGATGGCAATTTGGAAGGCAATCTAGAGGAGAATGAACTTTCTGAGTATGAAAATTTCGGCGACTGAGCAATAATCGATTGAAAATTATATAATTTTGGCGATACGAAACATTTTCCGTTTTTCATGTTATGCATCCATTATTGGATACGAAAATATCCTACTGATGGGAAAGAATAATCTTCAGAAGCCTTCCAGCTAATTACACTTGATTGAAAAATTACGAAATCAAATGTATTTGGTCGCTGTGTTCGCCATATAATTAAAAAACATTAAAATAAACTCTTTCGCATGGATGTATTCTTCAATTCCCAGGGAACTGACAGATTATTTTTCAGCAACGATTAGATCTTTCCGGAATTTTCTCGATGCTGTATGGCACCCAAACGAAAATTCTCGTTTCAGTTTGGCCTGCAAAAAACTTTTCTGAACTCTAATCCATCAAATTTGGAGCCCTGAAAAGGGCCGTTGATTATATGCTAAGCTAATATAGCACCCTCTCCTTGGATTCGACGGGCCAGCTGAATGTCCTTGGGCATGATGTGACGCGTTTTACGTGGATAGCACACAAATTTGTATCTTCGAATAAGCCTCCTGCAGCGTCATAACCGCGGAACTTTGGAAGCGCAAGTCGGTTTTGAAGTCCTGAGCAATTCCACGAACCAAATGCTGCAAAGGTAGCTTGCGGATCAGCAATTCGGTCGACTTCCGACAGCGATGAATTTCACGCAAAGTTCCCGGTCGATAGCGATGTGGCTTCTTCACCTATCCTGCGGCTGGTGCGCTTATCCGAGCTGCTTTCGTGTGCCTTACCACTGAAAGACTAACCTGCTATCTGCTTGGTCCCAAACAAACGAGTCGTCACGGTGCGAGAGTAGAGTAAGAAATGAACGAAAGCAAAGGAAGCGTCATTTTATAACCTGTTTTCGAAGCTATCATTAAGCTATTGAAACAATTTTCCGACTCAATAAATAGCAATCATATAACTCTTGGACATTTTATCTTTTGTATGAAATGATTATCACTGTTCCGTTGATCCGAAGCAGAATGAATCACGCTTAAAGAAGGAATGGATTTTTTCTTGGAATTTACTCAGCAAAAATAATGCCCTTTCCCAACACTTAAAAACGACAAACGGTAAACAGTTTCATTAAAGTGATTTCTTCGATATGGGGATATATTCACTACATCATGTCATGTATTTCATATTCTTCATTATGAAATCCATATCCATGGCACCTATCGGTATCGAATTATCATCGACACCACGATTTTCGCTAAATGCTCCTTTCAGTTCGGCCTGTAAAAAACTTTTCTGAACTCTAATCCATCAAATTTGGAGCCCTGAAAAGGGCCGTTGATTATATGCTAAGCTAATATAGCACGCTCTCCTCGGATACGATGGGCCAGCTGGATGTCCTTGGGCATGATGTGACGTGTTTTGCATGGATAGCACACAAATTGGTATCTTCGAATAAGCCTCCTGCAGCGTCATAACCGCGGAACTTTGGAAGCGCAAGTCGGTTTTGAAGTCCTGAGCAATTCCACGAACCAAATGCTGCAAAGGTAGCTTGCGGATCAGCAATTCGGTCGACTTCTGATAGCGACGAATTTCAGGCGAAGTTCCCGGTCGATAGCGATGTGGCTTCTTCACGCTTCCTGCGGCTGGTGCGCTTATCCGAGCTGCTTTCGTGGTGCCTTACCACCGAAGGACTAACGAGCTGTCTGCTTAGTCCCGATGAAACGAGTCCTCACGGTGCGAGAGTAGAGTAAGAAATGAACGAAAGCAAGGGAAGTGTCATTTTATAAAACATAAAGGAATCGAATGTAAACCCCACCCTCTTTATTATATAAGCTTACTGTATACTCACGAATATAATAAGGGTGGGATTTAGATTCTATACTTTTATGGTTTATAAAATGACGCTTCCTTTGCTTTCGTTCATTTCTTACTCTACTCTCGCACCGTGAGGACTCGAGCTCGTTAGTCTTTCGCAGACAGCTCGTTAGTCATTCGGTGGTAAGGCACACGAAGTCAGCTCGGATAAGCGCACCAGTAGCAGGATAGGTGGAGAAGCCACATCGCTATCGACCGGGAACTTCGCATGAAATTCGTCGCTATCAGATATCGACCGAATTGCTGATCCGCAAGCTACCTTTGCAGCATTTGGTTCGTGGAATTGCTCAGGACTTCAAAACCGACTTGCGCTTCCAAAGTTCCGCGGTTATGACGCTGCAGGAGGCTTATTCGAAGATACCAATTTGTGTGCTATCCATGCAAAACGCGTCACATCATGCCCAAGGACATCCAGCTGGCCCATCGTATCCGAGAAGAGCGTGCTATATTAGCTTAGCATATAATCAACGGCCCTTTTCAGGGCTCCAAATTTGATGGATTAGAGTACAGAAAAGTTCTTTACAGGCCGAACTGAAAGGAGCATTTAGCGAAAATCGTGGTTTCGATAATAATTCGTTACCGATAGGTGCCATGGATATGGATTTCCTTATGAAGAATATGAAATACATGACATGATGTAGTGAATATATCCGAAGAAATCACTTTGGTGAAACTGCATTATAAAATTATTTGTGTACGAATGCCGCAATCATAGTCGACTCTAATTTGCGCTGAGTAATTTCCTCGGAGGACTCGATTCCTCCTTTGAACATTAATAATCTCTTTCTGGCAAAACGATGTGGTATGAATCACATTATTTGAATGATAGAATGAAGAAGTTTTCTGCCAATTTCCTTCAACCTCCAAACGTATCTTTCTCCCGTTTGTCGTTTTCGCGTTCGCTAATCCTTTCTCACAACACCCATTTCTCGTTTGAGAAATTGTTGAGTAAACATTGTTTGCCAGTGCGCGTAGAGCGGGAATTCCTAAAGATTCATTGCACCTCTAATAAATTGCCGAAAGACGTGGTCTTACGTTGATCGCACTTGATTGAAAAAATCCAAAACGAAATGTATTTGGTCGCAGCATTATATGAGTAGAAAGCAAATAATCGCTCGAAAATGACTTGATTTTCGCGATGTGAAACATTTTCCGTTTTTCATGATAACAAAACCAAATGTATTTGGTTGCAGTGTTATATGGATAGAAAACATTAAAATAAACTCTTTCCCATGAATGTATTTTTCAATTCCAAGGGGAACTGGCAGATTATTTTTCAGCAACGAGAATTCCGCGCGTGTATGTGTGTGTGTGTGTGTGTGTGTGGCGGCTGCTCCGATGTTTCAAGCGGAATCGTGGCATCACTCTCCTCCTGATGGATTCCCTTTTGGCCTTAGGTGCACAAACAGGCTCTTGGTGACACCGTTCATCAGCGTTTTCATGATAAACGAAATTAGCTTCACAACAACAGCGACAACATGCTCCAATCGCTGTTCAATCATAACTGAGTGGGTTTACGAGCGGCGCTCGCTTATATACCGATTGGTGATTTCAATAGCCTGTTTTGAAAGCAATTTTAAGACTATTGAAACAAGTTTTTGGATGAAAAAGTAACAAGTATATGACGCGTAGACATTTTATCTTTCAAATGAAGTGTTTATCATACCATTTCGTTCAGTTGTTTAAGAGCTATTAACGCTCAAAATCTCGGTCTCCAGCGTAACGCTTTCGTTCTCGAGACTTTGGTTTTACACCCCGGTATAGAAATGAAAGACGTAGTCCTACGTCAAAAAACGTTTTGACAGCAGTTAGTGCGGCACTGGGGTTGAAACTGAACAAAAACGAATTCGCTATTAGTTAGTCGCTAGTTCTAGATCGTTTTCTCTATGAGCCAAAATTCTTTCGTGATCTGTGTGGGAATCGTAACCGATTGAAACGAATGTTGTGATTCAGTGTTCTGTTGGGCAGATCATGAAGAGCATGGAGTAATACTATTTCTCGTATTTTTTCCGATGCTTTAATTCATCAAGACAAAAAACAGGAAGAGGGTTATATCTATGGTATAACCGCAAGGGTGACGTAGGACTATCGTTGATTTAGAGATCATTTGTTTGAAGTTGAATCTGAATTCATTCTGAATGAATGAATATATGGAGAACTTCGAAAACGAGAGCGTTACGTTGGAGGCACAAGGTTTTATGCATTCTATATTGGATACGGAAATATCCTACTGATGGGGAAGAATAATCTTCAGAAGCTATCCTGTTATTTGCGATTGATTGAAAAATCACAAAACCAAATGTATTTGGTCACAGTGTTACATGGATAGAAAACATTAAAATAAACTCTTTCACATGAATGTAATTTTAAATTCCCAGAGGAACTGGCAGATTATTTTCAGTAACGATTAGATATTTCCACATTTTCCTCGATACTGGAAGCCCACCAGTGGTGAATGCTAACTCGATAACCATCTGTTAATAGTATTGAGGTATAATTTGCGTTATATCGTTTAGCAGTGTAACGTTAGTTAAAGACCCGATCCGGGCTTTCGGATTTAAAGAGTACTCTACTCTACGACATTAGGACTAAGACTAATTTATTTACAGATTTGCTACAACGTTCAACCTTTTCTTCTCTTGCCACGCCAACATGCTTATCTCCGTCTCCTCCGTTGTTGTGGTATTGCGCTTCTGTTTGTGTTCCTCCAGTTTCCATCTTCATCGGTTTGTTTAGGATTCCTGCATTCTCGCTTTCGTCGTGGGAGTCCTTATCGCTGCTGCTTAGATTGTTGTTGGCTATTTGCAATCTTTGGCCTATCTCATGATCCTTGTCATGAATGCGTTGAGAGCATGCATCTTCTAATGTTCCCATTCTTTGTTAACAGCCAGTTGCACAGATGTTTCCTTAACTCGTTTATCTCTCCTGTATATTCTCTCGAGCCTCTTACGGCATCCATTTTATTTTTACTCTGTATCTAAACTTCGAGCAATAAAGACGTGTGTGATATAACTGACGAGTTGTCTGTCTTTATCCGAATATCCGGTTGTCCCAAAAGGTTATGGACCCAGTAGCGGTTCCGGATTGCGTCGTGAAAGTGCTTTAAGTTTTTTTGTTCGTGTCGGTAACGCGGAGTGAAACAGTTTTTGGCTGCAGAATGGCGGATTCCGTACAGGAGGAGATTCGTCGAGTCGCCATCTTTGATGGAAAGAACTTCGTCTCGTGGAAATTTCGTATGAAATGAAAAAAAGAAAATGTTTTCAATCCTATATGTTGATGACATCCTGGTCATGGGACATGATTTAAATCCGATTGAAGAAGTGAAGAAGAGTCTTGCCAAGGGTTTTGAAATGACAAATGGAGGAGAAATTTCTAGTTTTCTCGGTATGAAAGTTGAACGGGACCTAAAACGTAGAACGATGAAGATCAGTCAACGAAGATACCTGGAAGCTTTACTCGATCGTTTCAACATGACCGATTGTAAGGCAAGCTCTGTTCCGATGGAGTGCCGCCTACGTTTGGAGAAGGGTATTGAAGAGAATCGTACGAGTAAGCCATACAGAGAACTAATAGGCTGTCTCATGTATGTAACCCTTACTACTCGTCCGGATCTGTCGGCTGCGGTAAATTATTACAGCCAATTCCAATCATGTCCAACAGAAGCGCATTGGATTCATTTAAAACGTATTTTGCGTTATATCAAGGGCACGCTCGATCTAGAACTGATCTATACGGGACGAAATGATTGTCATTTGATGACAGCTTTCTGTGATGCTGACTGGGCAAACGATATCAGCGACAGGAGATCAATTACTGGATATCTTTTCAAGGTATTTGACTGCACAGTGATTTGGACGACCCGGAAGCAGCGTGCAGTATCTTTGTCTTCGACCGAAGCCGAGTTATGTGCTCTTTGCGAGGCAACATGTGATGGAGTATGGTTGATGCGTTTACTTGAAGATATTGGCTATAAAATCGAAACGCCAATACCGTACTATGAGGACAATCAGTCCAAAATAAGGATAATTGAAGAACCTCGCGATAGGAGCAGACTCAAACACATTGATATCAAGGATTGCTTCATAAGGAATTTGGTTCAGCAAGGAAGCATTGTGCTGCAGTACATACCAACGCAAATGCAAGAAGCTGACATCCTTACGAAGGGTTTGGCTACTGGCCAATTTTAACGTCTTAGAGCTGCCATAGGACTGCGAGATTCCACAAATTAAGGAGGGGTATTGAGGTATAATTTGCGTTATATCGTTTAGAAGTGTAACGTTTATCTCTCCTGTATATTCTCTCGAGCCTCTTACGGCATCCATTTTATTTTTACTCTGTATCTAAACTTCGAGCAATAAATACGTGTGTGATATAACTGACGAGTTGTCTGTCTTTATCCGAATATCCGGTTGTCCCAAAAAATAGCACTTGATTGAAACATATTTGGTCACAGTGTTACATGGATAGAAAACATTCAAATAAACTCTTTCGCATGAATGTATTTTTAAATTCTTAGAGGAACTGGCAGATTATTTTCCGGATCTTTCTCGATGCTGAATGGCATCCAAACGGAAAAAATTCCGCGCGTGTATGTGTGTGTGTAGCGGCTGCTTCGAGATCTTCCCGGGGAACCGTTTGTGGCATCACTCTCCTCCTGATGGATACCCTTCTGGCCTAAGGTGCACAAACAGGTTCTTGGTGACACCGTTCATTCGCGCTTTCATGATAAACGAAGAGCTTCACCACAACAACGACAACATGCTCCAATCACTGTTCAATTAGAACTGAGTGGATTTCCGAGCGGCGCTCGATTATATACCGATTGGTGATTTCAATAGCCTGTTTTGAAAGCAAATTTAAGACTATTGAAACAAGTTTTTGGATCAGAACGTAACAAGTATAGAACGCGTAGACATTTTATCTTTCGAATGAAGTGTTTATCATACCATTTCGTTCAGTTGTTTAGGAGCTATTAACACTCAAAATCTCGGTCTCCGGCGTAACGCTTTCGTTTTCGAAACTTTGATTTTACACCCCGGTATAGAAATGAAAGACGTACTCCTACGTCAAAACTTCTCCTTCTGTTTTTGACTACAAGAATGTAACCGTTAAGAATCGTACGTCTGAAATCATCGCGACATCAATTTTTGAAATTTTTATCAAATATCATATGCACATTGCTCTGCATATTCGGCAGATAATATGAACACGAACTTTTGCGGCCCTCTTAGGGAAGGCCAAGACGTCTATTGGGCACCTTACACGATCAACCGGATTGACAATAAGTGTCTTCAATATCGTGACAGCTAGGCTTTCAACATCTGATCTAACCTCAATCAATATTTTTCCACCTTACACGGTCAATATCGCCCTCAACCCGAGACAACGAAAATATCCGCGATGGCTAGTGGCGACATTCGAGTTTGGGATCCAAACTATTCTCTATCAGATTAGAAGGCTAAAAGGCAATTTTCAATTGGTAAAATTTGAATGAAAATATCTACTTGGTATTATTTAATAAGTTGAAGCGCGTAGTCCTAACCTTAACTTAACCTACTTCCTCTGAATTTTCAGATATTCCTACTAAACAGTATTATTATAATATAACGTCAATTTCAGACATAATTTTTGTATGGGATTTTCTCACCACTTGCAGAAAAAAAAAGTGATTTGCATTCACATAGAATACTAATTTGATTCGTAAAAGTTAATTTTCATTCATAATTTACACTTTAGAATTCGGTTTTTCTTCTCAAAAATACATCATAATACTCGTTTCACAAATACAGACTGTTCCTTTCAGTTTCAGAGATGCCAGATTATTTTAGTTTGCCAAAATATATGCAAGTTATTTTATCTGCAAGCAAATGTTTTTATTCCATAAATGAGACTATGACAGTAGAACCCCGATTATCCGCGAGCGGGTGATCCGCCCTGCGGATTATTCGTGACTGCGAGTTCCATAGTAAATCAATAGGCCTTTCCGGAATTTGTTAGTGAGTGGTAGGCCCATGCTCTTTTGTTGTGGTCATGGCTTTTACATTATTTAGCCACTGGTGTACACGACCTTATAGATGGATAGTTGATTGATTTTTGTATTGATAGAACATAGTTTTTATGTTGAAACATCTCTTTTCGTGTTTGCATTTTTTTGTCCTTTAATGGGTCATCGCGATATTCGTTAATCACGGTGAGTTTGCCCGACTATTCCGCGGATAATCGGGATTCTACTGTAGCTTGAATTAACACATGATGTTTTTTCATCTGTGATTTCCCCAGATCTTCTCATTCTCCAAATTTTATAGCGGAGTGTGAAGAAACACACAACCCGCTCACTAGCGCAAAGAATGACCGAGTTCAACGTTAAAAAATTCCTAAAACGTTGTTAAGTTTCATCCACTCTCTCACCATCACATTGTCAGTTTACTTTGAAGTTTTGATTTGTATCGTGAAAAGTACCGTATTTTGCTATTCAAAGTATCGGTTTTCCAAACCAAAAGCTTCCATTTATGATTCCTACAATTTCAGTAGTTTATAAATTTTAATTGCAATCGCAAAAAAGACTAACAAAAATTAAATGTGCGCTTGCATATCTGGCAACTCAGTCTGGAAGTCCGTGAGGTAAAACGTCAACATCATGCATCTATATGAAATGTCACGATATTGATGCTCGAAAATCAGAAAATCCGGATTTCTGCGTCGTCGGCCATGTTCAGCTGTCATTATGCTCTCAAATGTCATCATATTGTCAATAAAGTTGACCGTGTAAGGTCCGCTTATGACAAGCTTAAGGATGAACTTAAATACCGACAATAGTTGTAGGACGAGTTGCTTATATCTTCAGCAACACTATTCAGGCGGCTGCGGATCAACTTCCCGTAGATGTTGAAGGGATATTTATTAAGATTTACAGTCATTTTAATATTTATACCGTTAACGTTGGAAGATTTTCATGAGGAAATAGAGGTGGAGTATATAAAAATTCTGGGTAATCGAGTTTTCAAAATATTTTAACCATTGAAATCCAATGTTTTGTCTATTGATAAAAACTCCAGAGTTCTTTGAGACTCTTTCGAAGATGAATTCAGTGGTTGTTAGGCTGCAGTTTCCCATATTGATGGATATTGAGAGTGGCAATATTACAATCAGTTGTAAGTTGTATCTAAAATTGCCGATCTTTGGTTTAAGCACCGTGAAAGCGTAAGTAATCAGTTTGTACCATTAAATGTACAAAATGAACTGAAAGATCTTGGGGAAAAATATATTTATACTGAAGGTATTTTGGAGCTTAGCGCATGATTTGTCATGCCAAAAATTTCACGAATAAAAGAGACCGGTTAAATTATTTTTGTATATTTTTACAGTTCATATTTACATAACTTATATACACAACGTTGTTTTTTTTTGTTGGTGTCCCGCGTTAGATCTCTGGTCATATGGTCACTTTACTCTATAATGAAGAAAAGACCAAGAAATATAGTATTTTTCCACAAACATTTTTGCGGCTTGAGAGATTCGAAATTTGAGAGCATCAAATTTTTTTGTATTGTTAGAATGGCAACCCTGGCAACCTAACTGCCACACCTTTACATTATCTTCTTTATTGACACCATAGCAGGGGATAGTAACTTCAAGCGAAAAAGTGGGACCGAGTCGAGATTGCTTTTATGTAAACAGTGAACTTTTTTTACACTCTAAAAATTGAACCGACTTGCACTGACAACTGAATGATATTGTCAATTTGTACGAGATGCCTCAAAACAGCTGGGAATAAATATTGTTTATATACAGTAAGTTACATTTAATGTGACGTTTAGATTATTGGACAGACCTGTAATGTGACACGTTTAATTGGACATTTTTGTAAACATCGAGTTCGGGGCCCAAATTATGGCGCCACATTAAAGTTGCCACCAGACGTCGACACTGTACCACTCACATCGCCAATGTTCAATTAAGGGCCAAAATCGCCTCCAAAGCGACACTGAGTGGTGCCTCAACATGTCGTATTAAATTTAAATTACTGTATTATGTTGTTATTTATGTTCGCATCATAAGCAACAAACACACATTTATTTTCCACTTGCAACAGTATTCACGACGATTGGATGGATGAATATACGACTCCTACATGCATCTAGTACGACTATTGTCATGCGTATATACGATTTACTACAGACAACACAAAAACGAATGGTGGAAAACGTTCTTGATAATTATGATAATTATTATAGATTATTGTAAATACATGATTCTGAGTTCTGATAAACATGGTGACAAAAATAAATTAGTTCAACTTAGTCATTCAATTGCACTTAACTGTAAACATGAGATTATGAACTTGACAAACCAAGCTGCCAAGTAAGCCAACCCAGCAAACATTAAATCGTATAACTATCTTTTATCGAGCATCGAATATCTGATATTTTGAGTGGTATATGATGCGCCCAAATAGCATATACAGTAACAATACATACCTCTAATCCTCGACATACCGAGGCACTACTCAGTGTCGCATTAGAGGTTATTTGCCTGTAATTGGACATTCACGATGATAGTGGTACAATGTCGACGTCTGGTGGCGACTTTCAATCTGGGGCCATACTTTGGGTACCAAACTCGATGTTTACAAAATATCCAATTAGAGATGAAAATGTCCAATTATTTGTGTCCCATTACAGGTCTGTCCAATTAACTAAATGTCGAATTAGAGGTAACTTACTGTACATGCAAGGTTATTAGGCAATACCTAATAACATAATAAGTCTGTTGTCATATGAATATACGATTCATCACTGCCATAAAAAAATGGCAGAAAATATTTAAGTAAAATGTTCGGCCCGGGGAATCACCATTTTTATATGTATATAGAACCCTTATAAACATTTATGTTTGTACAAATAGGAATTAATCAATTGACTTTTAGGGATATAAATGTTTGATATAGTGCCCAGCAAACATTAAATCGTATAACTTTGCACATGATAAGTTACATATAATTTCGTATCAAATCACAATCGCATAAAATATGAATCAAAATATCGATCATATATATCTAAAATCGCATAAAATGCAAAAACACGATTTTCCATGTCATCGATGGATTGAGTGGTAACGTTGTCGTATCAAATCGCATATCAGTCCAAAAAGCATCGCATATCGTTATATACGGCTTTATATGCGTACAAAATATGGCATATACGTATATCGCCTCCACTTTTGTGTGTATATGCTAGTTATTTGCATCATATATCATACAAATGTGTCTTGGTTGTATGTATATCGCCTCCAATTATAGCTATTCATACGACTTAATGTTTGCTGGGTGGTGGCGACGGTTATAAAATTGCTCCGATGGGATTTGAACTCCGGTTGTTTGGATTATCAAGCCGCAGTTATCTCGTACGGCTATCTGAAATATGATTCTAGGGCAATTAAAGTTCTTACATATGATACGAAAGAGTTGCACTCGGATACTTCATTCCTGATTGTTTATTGTGCTTTAGTGGAAATATTGCAAAATTTATATAGAAATGGTTAAATAAAGTTCAGTACTACATGTTTCAAGTAATCAAATAACATAAAGTAAAAAATTTAATTCATATTTTAACAATTTAAAAGTGCCTTGGGGCTTGCCTAGCAAACATTAAATCGTAAAAAAATTCGAGGGGTTGTATCCGAGACACGACCGCTTAGAACGTAGGACTACGCAATCTTTTTTCTTATGAAATTTGATTGTTTATCATTTCGAATATTATTTGCGAATACGTCGAAATTTAATAAATAACTCTTTAGTAAAAAGTTCCGGAGACCCTGAAAAGGTTTAATGGCTTGCGTAGTTTTGTAGACTCATTTCGAGAAGCAATGATCATTTTTTGCCTTTGCGAGAACAATACACTAATTGGTCACATGTCGCGATTCGTTTCTTTATATCAATGCACGCATTGCACTGAATATTAACGAGAGGCATCTTCCGTGCATCGCCATAGAAGACGAATGAACTTTCTGAGTTTCAAGTGTCTATAATTCAAAAGAAGAAGAAGTGCATCGCCATTCAGCAAGCATCAAACACGCGTCTAACAGATGCAGTGCTAAAAATGAAATATCGCGAGAATGACCGTTTATGAAAAATCACCTATAATCAATTGTACTCTGCTCTTTTTTCGCCTGCTTTGCCATGACTCGGATGGTTGTGTTAATTGCAATGCCAGATGCACTTTAAGTGAAATATTCACTAGCGTTTACAGCTCGAGAGGATACATTAAACACAAAACGAGTAAAATAAGCGACCTTTGTTGTTTCGGGCACAGAAATATTCTGAGAATTTTCCTCAGAGGAGATGCAATACTTATATGCTAGCGACAGCTTACTTGCTATGCAAGGTTGGAGTTTACTTCGCAAATTTTCTCTTTTCGCTATCCCCCTTCGTTGTTTCTGTTCTAGCGGCTGCATAAGTTACCCGTTATTGACAACTCTGTTCGGGAAAGCACACAAATGGACAGAACAAATGTATGGAAAAATGGGAATTTTTCCATTTTTCATCAATTTAAACCATATACAGACTATGGGATTGTAATATATAGCATATCGAACAAAAAAAATCTTAGAAAATTTCCAATTCGATTGGTATACAACGTTTAAATCAGTTCGTAGCAAAAATAGTTATTGACGTTAACTTTATTTCAGAAAAACGTGACCTGTTTTCTGATTTGGCACCCCTAATGTAAGACGTAGTCATACGTCAAAAATCTAAAATTGGAGGCGATATACATACATCTAAGACACATTACTTGTATGATGTATATAACTGGCATATGCATATGAAATTGGAGGCCATATACATGTATATTGGGGTATATGATGTAATATAAACTGTAATTATACGATTGATTATTTTCTAGGATGTATGTATATCGCCGCCACGTTTCCAGGCGCATCATATACATGCAATTTATATTAATCATACTTGTATGTTTGTGAATATAATCCTCAAAATAAAATCATTACACTAAACCTTCGTTCCAAACAACTTATACAGTTACCAAATCACGCAATAAACATTAAGAAATGCAGGGAATCTTTTATCAATATTTGTTCAAATTTAAAAATGTGCTTAACTCCAGTTTTGTTGACAACTTTTATGTATTCAATTAAATCGTATGATAAATCATATATAAACATAAACATTCCCACCTTTCATCCTTCATTAAACACCTCGTAGTAGAAATCTGTCAGTAGTCATACACTCTCCCACGAAACATGGTGGAAAAAAATATATTCGTCGATGTAAACAAGCGGTGAAAAAGGAGACACTTTTCGACGAGTGATTTGTATGAAGTTCCACTGCCGTGACCATAGTCAGAGAAGAGAAGTGGAACTTGAGAGAAAAAAGTGGTAACGATTTGTGGCAAGAAAATGTAAACAGTGAAAAAATTGACAGATAGTTTACGCTCTAAAAATTGAACATAATGTTAAGATGTCTCTATAAGGGTGGGAGACATCATATATAAGGTGAGAGGTTCGTATATAATGTTATTAATGTTAGCATCATCATGATAAACACGGCGAATGGTATAGAAATTACGAACTGAAATTGAATAAAATATACATATAGACGCTAAAACGCTGTGGATAGATATTATAATGCATTTTTATCGGTTTATGTATAATGCATTATCAAAATAAATCCATATGTTTTGTAATCATAACTTGCTGTGCTATTCATAACAACATTTATGATCGTATTCCACCAATGATGACAAATGTGTAATTTACGAATGAAGCTCCGCCATAGAAACTGAACATAGAATAAAAAAAAATTAAAATGTGGTAAGAGCATCAGTTGAAATATTTTAAAGCATTCTCATCGGAATAAATTGAATGATACAATAATTATACGACTAAATAATGTAGGTACGCATAAAAAACAACATAAAAATATGATTTCTGAATATTTTTTTTTTAGTTTCGAACACACCCCATAAAAAGTTATTTTAATTTTTTAAAATACCCTCTGTTGGTATTGTATCTAGAATTTACAAGGTAATAAAACGTCAATTAGTATCTAGTAATCAGTTTTTTAGTTGCTGGGGAAATTGACACCAAACTATATTTTTTTAGTACTATATATAGATTCCATGCCAAACCGACATAGTGGTTCACAGATTTTCGTGTAAATTGGTAGTTTTGTTCATTTTCGTTAAATATTAGATCCCATTCCCTTTTAGGGTGGTTCGAAAAATCTAGTTTTCTCCTTTTTTCCAAAAATATTTTTTTTTAGATTAATATCTTTTGAACTACTAAACAGATTCAGATGATCGACATATCAAATTGGCCAGCTAGCCAGTTTTTTTTAAATACTATACTTGCAAAAAAAATAATTTTGTTTTCTTGATTATTGATCGTAATTGTTCTTTATAGTTTTCATTCAAGGGCGCTATGTTTTTTATATTTCTTCTCGAAAGCTGAGGATTTTTTAGATAACATATTCAAAAATGTGTTCTTCGTTTTTAAATTATGATTTTTCAAAATTAACCGATGGTTCAAAAAATCATTTTTCTCCTTTTTTCCAAAAATGACGTTTTTTAAAAATTCATGACTTCTATCTACTGAATCGATTCATATAATCGACATAGTTAATTTAAGTCAATAATTTCACACGTGCAAATATTTTTTTTTCATTTATGAAAAACAGATACAATTATTAATCACGAAAACAAAAATAATTTAAAAAATAATAAATTTTCCAAAATTTATTTTTCGTTTTATTATTTCTCGAATAACTCTGAATTCTTGGCTTTAATTTGATATATCGATCATCTGAATCGCTCTAGCAGTTCAAACGTTATGAATTTTTGAAAATAGGTAAAAGGGGAAGAAATTAATATTCCGAACTATCGGCTATATCTAAAAAAATATAACTCAAAAAAGAAAAAAGAATATATCTAATTTTGAGTAAAAAATATAAATGTGTAAAAATATCCTCAGTTTTCAAGAAAAAATATAGAAAAATATAGCGCCGTTGGTCCCGAAACCATGTAAACTATAAAAACGGATACAATCAAGAATAACGAAAACAAAATTCAAATTTCTTGGAAGTTTGATATTTTTCCAAAAAGACTAGCTAATTCACTTCAATTTGATGTATCGATCATCTGAATCGGCTTAGTGGTTCAAAAGTTATGAGTTTTTGATAAAAGTCATTTTGGGAAAAAGTGAAAAAATCGAATCACTCAAAAAAATAATAATACAGGTTCAATGTTTTACCATAACGAAAACAAGCTACCAATTTTCCAAAAATCTGAAAACCAATACAGGTAAACTTCGATATAACGTACATTTCACTTTCAAAATTGTACGTTGTATTGAATTGTACGTTATATCGAAGCATAATACAGTACTCACAAACGTAGTCTATATTACATTATTGTGTTGCTGTTTAAGTAAAGATAATAAATAACTTCAATCAGAAGACGAAGCCGGCCTTTCTCATGATGTTTCCCTTCGTACTGTTGATTAAAATTTTATTCATTTAGAATCCGGAATCACAAAACCATCTGTATTTCGGAATTGATTGAAGGTACAAAACTTGTTTTAGCATCACAATAAAGATAATTCATTGTTCTATCAGAAAAAAAAATATTGAAAATAAATTTCCTTTACACTTTGGAAATGTGTACGTTATATCGAGGTAAAATGTACGATATAACGAGGGTACGTTATATCGAAGTTTCCCTGTATATCAGTTTGGCATGGAATGGCTGAAGTAATACTGCAATAGTTCACAAATTTCAAAGTTCGCGTTTTTCTTGTGGTTTTTCATGTCTTTTAGTGCGGCCATAATAATAATTAGAATTACTGCATTTGGATTGATGCTAGAAAATATTATTAACTTCCTTGAATAGTGGATGTGATATAATTCACTTTATATATGTATATGTATTGATAAATGTTTTCAAACGAATACATTTGTCAAACAAACTGCAAAATTAAACACTTTTATACTGTGCCTTCATTTTTAGAGTTTAACGTTCAAAGACTCTCCAATAAAAATGGCATTGGAACAACATAGTAAAACTGACATACAATTATGACAGATGATTGCTTTTTGATTGGCGCGTGCTCCAACTGGTGAACCGCCAATTAAAAGGCACTCCAACTAAAAAAACGCCAATAAGCAAATGGTAATGTAAAATTGAGAAAAATATATAAAAAAATATACAATCTAAGACTCTTTTTGTCGTTTATGAGTTTGTTTTGTTTAAGTTACTGCTTGGCATGTTTGCGGATAACGGAAAGATATGATATGTTGGTTTGAAAGTTTAGAATTGGAAAAAAATATAAAATTCATGTGAATGGAGACAACTTTTGTGTACAGCACATGCCACTAGGGCCTTTTACTGATTAAGTAAGTAACATTTCTTACAAAACGTCATAACTTTACAGTCGATTTCAAAAATCGTCATATCAAATGAAATCTTATTCTTTTATGAATCAACTTTAATCTGTCATTCACACAAACTCAAAAATTAAATACTACAGAAAAACTTTAATTATAACGTTTAGAGAATTTGCGACACAATTCGCTCTTTCACACAAAATTTTTATCTTGTCGCAATTTTAAACCTCTCAAATTGAATTGTTAAAATGATAGGTCAAAGAACGAAAAGCAGGAGAAATTAACAAATAATGGAGGGTAAATAATAAAGCAATATTAATCATGGATTTTTAATAACCATCTCAGAAAAATATTGAAAAAAAACATTCCTTTTTTAATTTCTCTTTCAAATTTTGATAAGATTGCACTGAAAGTTAAATAAGAGCAATATTAATATTTGAATAAACTTATGTTATTATAAACATGTTTATATAAACCTTCCCATCTTCTCATTCTTCATTAAAGACCTTGAGTCAAGACAGCTAGAAATCCATACACTCTCAAATCAAGTGTGCCTGAAAAAATTATATTCTTCACGTAAACAAGCGATGAAAATGTGGACACTTTTTAGTCAGTGAATTGTATGGAGTTCCATTGCTGTGCCATAGTCCTCTAACTTGTCAAATGAATTGTCACATATATAACGGTCACTTTATATCATATTAAAAACGTGTTCAACAGATAAAGTGCTTTTCTGTTTTTATTCCTGCTTTTGCCCATCCGAAATCATTTTAGGTTATTTTTTTGAAACGTTTTGAAACGATTTACGGGTAAATAGTGAAAGTGATTGTCGAGATGGCTGAAGAAGATCGCGTTGAAAAGTTTCACCTGCCGCTGTTCGATGGTGCTAATTTCGCGAGTTGGAAGTTTCGCATGCAGGTGCTGTTGGAAGAACACGAGCTGCTGTAGTGCGTTGAATCCGAGATCGACGATATTGCTGCATTGAAGCAGGAACCTGGCGACACGGTGGAAAACAACGTAAGGAGAGAGAACGCGAAAAACAGAAGAAGAAAGAAAGGATTCACGATTCCCAGCTGGATTTTGTGCGGGGAAAGCGCACACCGTTGGAGATTTGGACAGCACTGAGCAGAGTTTTCGAGCGACGCAGTATCGCCAGCCGTATGCATCTTAAGCGTAGGATGTTGGCATTGCGGTATGAGGGCGGTACGCTGCAGGAACACTTCCTGTGCTTCGATCGGCTGGTGCGTGAGTTCCGTGGAACGGGAGCAGAGATGGAAGAGTTATGGCGGGTTTATATTAGGGAGATCTATAGCTATAGATGGATTTATTCACGTGAAATAGATGTAAACGGGTGAGAATAAATATGATACACTTATTCGAGGTATATATAACTTGAATAAATCATATGTAAGCATATGTGAACGCTTGTGAATTTCTCACTGGTGATCAATCACTAAAGTTGGATGCAGTTCTACTTCAGGTGAATAAATTCACCAAAAAAAATGAATATATTCATTATAGAAGTTCACGCTAGTGTAAACGGTTGATGCGATTTCTATAAATCTCATCATATTTCTTCACATGAATATATCACTAGTCTAAACCCACCCTTAGACGTTATTTGCCATCATTTGCTCACGTTGGGTCCTTCGTTTGACACTGTGGTTACTGCTTTGGAGACCATGACGGAGGCAAACCTGAACATGGAGTTCGTAAAGTGTCGTCTTTTGGACGAGGGAACGAAGCGTAAGGGAATGCATAGTGAACCGTCAGTGAAAAACGATTCAGCTGTTTTTGTGGGCACGAGCTCTAAACAGCAAAAGAAAAAGAAGTTCAAGTGCTTTGGGTGTGAGGGACATAAACTGTCCGAATGCCCCTCGAAGAAGATGATGAAAAGTTGTGGTGATAAGTACAAGCACACAGCAGAATCCGGATCGAGTGGTGTTTGTTCTGTTGCTGCGAGTTGTGATGCTGAAGAGAAGAGAAAGTTTTCCGGAGAGTGTCGTGTACAGTGGTTCATAGACTCGGGATGTTCAGATCACATTGTCAATGACAAATCATTGTTCGAGAACTTGACCCCATTGAAGTGTCCGGTTGAGATCGCCATCGCGAAACATGGCGAATCTATAGTATCCAAATATTCCGGTACGATTAAGGTTGTGTCGAACGTAAATGGAAAGGAAATAGAATGCACCGTGATAAACGGTTTGTTTGTGCCAGAATCTCGTTGTAATCTCTTCTCCGTGATTAGAGTTGACGATGCGGGAATGAGAGTGACGTATAAATACGGACGAGTAGTGATATATCGTGGCTCAGAAGCCGTCGCAATGGGTTCTCGTTGTGGAAAGTTGTACCGTCTCGATCTTTACACGAAAAAGCGCAGCGCGAGTGGTTCTATGATGACATGTGGATGATTCCGAAAAATCTAGAGCTATGGCATCGTCGTTTTGGCAGCAGTGAATTTCTTTAGTCAATTTCAAAGCTGCCCCACGGATGAACACTGGACATATTTAAAATGCATTTTAAGGCACATAAAAGGGACTTTGGATATCGGGCTGATGTATTATGCTGATTTGGAAGCTCCTTTGGTTGAAGTATTTTCGGATGCGAACTGGGCCAACAATCCAGAGGACAGGCGCTCTGTCAGTGGTTGCCTGTTTAAAGTTACTGGGTGTACCATCGGTTGGATGACACGAAAACAGCAAGTGGTCTCACTTTCCTCAACAGAAGCGGAGCTGAATGCATTGTGTGCTGCTGCTTGCTATGAAATATGGCTGAATCGTCTGCTTGAAGATTTAGGAATTGTTGTACAATTTCCGGTGAGTTACTTCGAGGACAATCAGTCAACGATAAGGATTGCGGAGCTACATGTCGTCCATGGAACGGTCACTTCATATCATATTAAAAACGTGTTCAACAGATAAAGTGCTTTTCTGTTTTTACTCCTGCTTTTGCCCATCCGAAATCATTTTAAGATTCGCTTCAGATGGATGAGGGACATGTTGCACATGTTTAGATGTGAAAAATTGAGAGTGACAAATATAAAAAATAACAAGTCATGCAGACGTTGATGACCAGAAGATATATTACACATATTATACCGATAATCAGACGAATTTGAACGAATGTGAAATTGGGGGTATTTCAATCGATATGATAATAGACTAATAATATACTCTGAAATTATGACTAGTGCATCAAAGTTCAGAAGTGCGCCAAAGGAAGTGATAATAAACTGAAGGCGTGCGATAGTGATTTACCATTGAGAATATTAGGATAATTTACGGCAGTGGTTAAATTGGCAAAGCAGGCATTCAATGCAGAGTTTTACATCATCAAACGGACATCGTAACATACTTGGTTATAGAACTACCACGCAGCTTGTGAATCGGAAAAACATGCATTCCCAAAGATTAAAGGGTTAAAGGTCCATATAGATAGATCCAGCCATTGTTTCTGTTTTCTTTTTCAGCCACTAAGATGAGTTCAAATCCCGTTGGTGGACGAGGTCAACAAGAAACTGGTCGAGCTTCTCGATAAAGGCATTTTAAAGGTCAAGTTACATGTGTTTGCCCGGGGAGTTACGATTGTGTGTAAACTTACGTCGCGTTAATCGGGCTGTGATCAGAGAACGACGATACTGTCAGACTGAGAAGAAAGAGGTTCTTTCGTTGGTGTGGAGTGTCGAGCGCTCCCAGAATTATTTAATCGACAGAGAGTTTAATCTATTAATGTATTGTAAGGCGTTAACTTATCTTTCTCGTCTACATCACCCCCATGCGCCCGAATTGAGCGTTAGGTTTTACGTCTACGAGGTTTCCAATATAAGATTTTACACATCTCCGGGGCGCAGAACATAGCGAACTTACTTCTAGACTTTCAACGGCTCCGCCAAAACTCCGCCAAAACATACAATGAAGCTGAATAGTTAATGGTGAGAAAAGTAATTGATTCTGCCAGTCGTAAGGGCCCACAAACTTAAACCTTTCAAACCTTAGATTTAGAATAAGCTGACGAGGTATCGCTGGAATAGAGAATGGTATTTCCTGAGCTATGTAGGTTGAATGAGGTATTGCTAGCTTGTTACCTGAGACGTTGGCAGTAGCTAAAAAGACATCTGACTTTCCCTCAATTTTTTGACTAAAACGATTAACGTTCTGTATTCGTTCGCTTTTTCTGTTCTTCTGTTTGTTGTTTGTACCTTTTTACACATTGCATCTCACAAGTCGCTAGGGAAAAACCGGTCCACTGTGTCAGAATCCTGCTGTCACACAGTAAGGTCAAATTACTGTGGAGGGTGCCCTGGTCCCTACACATTCCGCTAGCGACAGAGTATTTTTTAAACCCCCTCGTATATTCATCCCTCGGCACGGATAAATTGGAGTTGGAGTTACCCACATAATTTTCCGGAACTTGGGATTAATTTTGGCTCCAACGCTGGTCATTTCCGGGCTCGCGACCGGCAATAGACTTTCTCCATGTTTCCAATCATCAATCGAGTCCCTATACAGGCTTAGAAAAAAATATGATACGGGTTCGAAACATAACACATATGCTGACACGACACATCTGCGCCCATCATGTGCTATTGCTATAGTACGTGGGCTCATGTTGCTCCGCTTAGATTCCACCACTTGGTGACCGCTTCGCATGCACCCTTAATGAGCGCTATTGTGTACCCCTCTTACTCAGGCTGACGAGACTGTGATCCAGTTAGGTTTTACTACTCGATGACCGGTGATCAGTGGACCTTCATGAGCGCTATCGTGTTCACCTCTTACGCAGGCTGGAAAACTGTGCTCATACATTGTGTGACGCCACGATGTATTGCTCCCATACCAGAACGATGGGGAACAGAATCCTTATTAATTGCAGTTTCATCAATTTAGAGTCCAAAAAGAGGCAAAAATATAGAGTGATAATGTTTCATTGAGTCAAGATAAAATACAAGGGCAGACCGATAAGTATTTATCCTGCAAAAAAAGATTTTGGAAAAGTGGTGATTTATTTGTTATTTCTCCCTTAGCTCGATATACTTGAACCAGCGATGCTCCAACTTCTCGATGTCTGCAAAGTAGGTCTCCGTGGCGACAATGACCTCCCCATTCGACTCAAATTTCTGCCCGGCAAGTGACTTTTTCAAGTTTAGAAACAAACCAAAAGGCGCACGGGGCCAAATCTGGAGAATACGGTGGTGGGGCAACAGTTCGTAGTGCAATTCGGCCAATTTGGTCGTGGCGACGGCGGAATTTCCATTTTTTCCGCGGACACACCCGCTTCCACACACGGTCAAAACAAAACTACGAGTCCGATTCGGCTGAAATTTTGACAGTAGCTGTTCACAAGAATGTACTACACGATAAGTGATATCCCTTGCGATACTGACACCATCGGGCGATGAGGCTAAAGCGGACCTTACACGGTCAACTTTATTGACAATATGATGACATTTGTGAGCATAATGACAGCTGAACATGGCCGACGACGCAGAAATCCGGATTTTCTGATTTTCGAGCATCAATATCGTGACATTTCATATGGATGCATGATGTTGACGTTTTACCTCACGGACTTCCAGACTGAGTTGGGGGAGATATGCAAGCGCAAATTTAATTTTTGTTAGTCTTTATTGCGATTGCAATTAAAATTTATAAACTACTGAAATTGTAGGAATCATAAATGGAAGCTTCTGGTTTGGAAAACCGATACTTTGAATAGCAAAATACGGTACTTTTCACGATACAAATCAAAACTTCAAAGTAAACTGACAATGTGATGGTGAGAGAGAGGATGAAACTTAACAACGTTTTAGGAATTTTTTAACGTTGAACTCGGTCATTCTTTGCGCTAGTGAGCGTGTTGTGTATTTCTTCACACTCCGCTATAAAATTTGGAGAATAGTCGGGCAAACTCACCGCGATTAACGAAAATCGCGGATGACCCATTAAAGGACAAAAAAAATGCAAACACGAAAAGAGTTGTTTCAACATAAAAACTATGTTCTATAAATACAGAAATCAATCAACTATCCATCTATAAGGTCGTGTACACCAGTGGCTAAATAATGTAAAAGCCATGACCACAACAAAAGAGCATGGGCCTACCACTCAATAACAAATTCCGGAAAGGCCTATTGATTTACTATGGAACTCGCAGTCACGAATAATCCGCAGGGCTCGCCGCTCGCGGGTAATCGGGGTTCTACTGTCATAGTCTCATTAAACATTTAAAAACATTTGCTTTCAGATAAAATAACTTGCATATATTTTCGCAAACTAAAAGAATCTGGCATCTCTGAAACTGAAAGGAACAGTCTGTATTTGTGAAACGAGTATTATGATGTATTTTTGAGAAGAAAAACCGAATTCTAAAGTGTAAATTATGAATGAAAATTAACTTTTACGAATCAAATTAGTATTCTATGTGAATGCAAATCACTTTTTTTCTGCGAGTGGTGAGAAAATCCCATACAAAAATTATGTCTGAAATTGACGTTACATTATAATAATACATTTTAGTAGGAATATCTGAAAATTCAGGGGAAATAGGTTATGTTAAGGTTAGGACTATGCGCTTACTTCTAGTAGATATTTTCATTCAAATTTTACCAATTGAAAATTGCCTTTTAGCCTTCTAATCTGATAGAGAATAGTTTGGATCCCAAACTCAAATGTCGCCACTAGCCATCGCGGATATTTTCGTTGTCTCGGGTTGAGGGCGATATTGACCGTGTAAGGTGGAAAAATATTGATTGAGGTTAGATCAGATGTTGAAAGCCTAGCTGTCACGATATTGAAGACACTTATTGTCAATCCGGTTGATCGTGTAAAGCGGACCTTACACGGTCAACTTTATTGACAATATGATGACATTTGAGAGCATAATGACAGCTGAACATGGCCGACGACGCAGAAATCCGGATTTTCTGATTTTCGAGCATCAATATCGTGACATTTCATATAGATGCATGATGTTGACGTTTTACCTCACGGACTTCCAGACTGAGTTGCCAGATATGCAAGCGCACATTTAATTTTTGTTAGTCTTTTTTGCGATTGCAATTAAAATTTATAAACTACTGAAATTGTAGGAATCATAAATGGAAGCTTTGGTTTGGAAAACCGATACTTTGAATAGCAAAATACGGTACTTTTCACGATACAAATCAAAACTTCAAAGTAAACTGACAATGTGATGGTGAGAGAGTGGATGAAACTTAACAACGTTTTAGGAATTTTTTAACGTTGAACTCGGTCATTCTTTGCGCTAGTGAGCGGGTTGTGTGTTTCTTCACACTCCGCTATAAAATTTGGAGAATGAGAAGATCTGGGGAAATCACAGATGAAAAAACATCATGTGTTAATTCAAGCTACAGTAGAATCCCGATTATCCGCGGAATAGTCGGGCAAACTCACCGCGATTAACGAATATCGCGATGACCCATTAAAGGACAAAAAAATGCAAACACGAAAAGAGATGTTTCAACATAAAAACTATGTTCTATCAATACAAAAATCAATCAACTATCCATCTATAAGGTCGTGTACACCAGTGGCTAAATAATGTAAAAGCCATGACCACAACAAAAGAGCATGGGCCTACCACTCACTAACAAATTCCGGAAAGGCCTATTGATTTACTATGGAACTCGCAGTCACGAATAATCCGCAGGGCGGATCACCCGCTCGCGGATAATCGGGGTTCTACTGTCATAGTCTCATTTATGGAATAAAAACATTTGCTTGCAGATAAAATAACTTGCATATATTTTGGCAAACTAAAATAATCTGGCATCTCTGAAACTGAAAGGAACAGTCTGTATTTGTGAAACGAGTATTATGATGTATTTTTGAGAAGAAAAACCGAATTCTAAAGTGTAAATTATGAATGAAAATTAACTTTTACGAATCAAATTAGTATTCTATGTGAATGCAAATCACTTTTTTTTTCTGCAAGTGGTGAGAAAATCCCATACAAAAATTATGTCTGAAATTGACGTTATATTATAATAATACTGTTTAGTAGGAATATCTGAAAATTCAGAGGAAGTAGGTTAAGTTAAGGTTAGGACTACGCGCTTCAACTTATTAAATAATACCAAGTAGATATTTTCATTCAAATTTTACCAATTGAAAATTGCCTTTTAGCCTTCTAATCTGATAGAGAATAGTTTGGATCCCAAACTCGAATGTCGCCACTAGCCATCGCGGATATTTTCGTTGTCTCGGGTTGAGGGCGATATTGACCGTGTAAGGTGGAAAAATATTGATTGAGGTTAGATCAGATGTTGAAAGCCTAGCTGTCACGATATTGAAGACACTTATTGTCAATCCGGTTGATCGTGTAAGGTGCCCATAAGTACTTGCCGGACCGCTCTCATACCTTCTACAGTTCTTAATATGAGTAATAATTATTTTAATTGTAACGTTCGTTTTGCGTATTGGATTTATCGTGTGATGAAAAATGAACAACATTTGTACATTTTTTATAATATCTCATTTCATTTTTCATTGTCATGCAAATGATGCATATACCATGCTTTATATATTGAAAGGTGGTACAAATCCTTAAAACATGATTTGCATATCAATGGTGTGGTAAACAAACTTTAAAAAATATCTGGCAACCAAGCTACCAAACCAAAACAAAATTGCAAATTTGTTGTTTCCGCCTGTTTCCGCAAGCTCCAGTCTGGTGAAGATGGTTCCTTGAATTTTAGAGTATTAGAACTTTATACATAATGGACAAATTAACCACTATTAGTGCGGCATTATTTATGGCAGCCGATGTTTGCGCCATAGTGAGCCTCGCAATGCCCGATTGGATTGTGACCAGTGTGGGTGGTGAGTGTTTCAATTTTTCTCTTCCAAAAACATTCACTACTGTTCTCATATTTTGTGACTTCCAGGAGAAACACGGCTCGGTTTGATGTGGACATGCATGACACTGTATAATCGACCACAGGTCTGCTTTACCCCTGAACTACAACCGGAATGGCTGGTGGCCCTCATTTGCATCTTTGTGGGATGCATTTGTATCACTACCACAATTATACTTCTCGCTTCCAGCAATTGGGATCGGAATGTTATTCCCTATGCAAGATGGGTTGGATTCACAGCGAGTATGGCGATATACCTATTGGGTTCTAGAACTCTGTTCGATAAAATATTCTCTTTCAGTGGTTCTTTTCTGTCTTGCTGCCGTGATATTTCCCCTTGGTTTCTACGTGGATGAAATCGGAGGACAACCGTATAATTTGCCCCACTCACATCAAGTTGGAATCTCATACATAATGTTCGAAATAGCTCTCTGGATAACGATGATCTCGGAATTGTTTGCGGAGAAGGTGTGCTTGCCGCAGTTTTAAAACTCTAATGTAATTTCAAGCCTCGATCTGTAACTTTAACTTAAGGAATTGATCCTATTTTGTTTATTCCATTTTATTGATAAGTATTCCTAGAAACTAATATATGAGATAGAGATAAAAATAGTTCGCATCGTTCTGTTTTATTTTCTATACGCTCATCTCCACCTATCTCCACATAAACAAAGTTGATTCATGATGATCCAGTTGATTGAACCAAAGATGTAAAGCCCAGACTGTGTCACTTGAACTGTAAAATATGTATTCAAATAGCAAAACATCTGAATAAAAATGCATTTAAGTTGTAAAATGATCCAGTTGACCAGTACATAAAAAATAACATTGCAATGCGCAGGGTGAATTTCATTCTTATGTGACGATGCTGATGCTGGGATGGCTGGAAAGCATAATCAAAACATAAACAAATGTGATTCTGAGAACGAGTATGCGTGTATGTAAGAATCTTTAACTCTGGTGGTATTTGTAATCTCATAAACAGTAGGATATAAACTGACAATAAACTACACCGTCTTCATACTCGTTACTGACTCAGTGATATTGTACAAACTCAATGAGGAAACATTTTTAAAATGAATTCCCCTTGCTGGATTCTAGTGCCATTAGCAATAGTGTTAAATAGTGTATTCGCCGATGTGAGCTTTCAGAAGCCGAAGGTGCTGATTGCCACATTGATTCGAAACAAGGAACATACACTTCCGTTCTTCTTCTCTTATCTCGAAAGTTTAGATTATCCGAAAGATCGCATCTCTCTTTGGTACGTTATCATCGTTACTCTCGAAAGGTGTATGACCCAATGTGTAAAACATATTATAGGATACGTTCCGACCATAATGAAGATCGAAGCATCGAAATTACGAAACATTGGTTGAAAAAGGCATCTCGGCTGTATCACAGTGTTGACTTCGGTTATCGCAGCGACGTGGGACGGAGAAAAGATGAGGAGAGCAGCTTGCATTGGTCCGAGGAAAGATTCGCTGATGTAATCCGGCTCAAGGAAGAAGCCCTGAATAAAGGGCGTAAAATGTGGGCCGATTATCTATTCGTAAGTACGAAATTATACCGATATTATATACCGGGTTTCTTTGGATTTATTCTTAACAATCTCGCTGTCATATGCACAGTAGTACACACGGCGTTTCAAATTCCGTGGCCACGTATGCATAACAGCACATGTGGAACTACTTTCCAATGCTTCATTCCGGGGTTCCTCGTCAAGTCCGATACCGACTCAGGTCTTCTGTAGTTCTTTGGAAGCTGCACACCCCTAAACATGGAAGCATTCCTAACCAGTTTTCTTCTTCTTCTTCTTTTTGGCTTTAAGAGGGTTTAAACTTTTCAGTTCATTCGCCTCTAGAACTAACCAGTTTTGAATAACATTATTGGCCTTGTGAAGAGTAGTCGATAGTGTGTCTATATTTTTAGTGTTTGTTTTGGTCTCTATGATATGTGTGATTGAATTACAAAAACCTCCCCAAAATCTCGCGCATTGCCTAAGGATGTCGTAATTTATGGAAGTATACACAATTAACGACATAAGTATTAGTAACAAAATTTATGTAATTACATGGTATCTTTTCTATTATATCTTCTTCTTCTATCTATATATCTATATATATATAAAATTCTCGTGTCTCGATGTTCGTGGTCGAACTACTCCGAAACGGCTCGACCGATTTTCATGAAGTTATGCACTGAAAACTTGGTAGGCATGAGTAGTGATCCCCGATTTTTGAAATTAATCGTTCATCAGCTAATCGAATAGTTTTCAGCAGTTCGTTATTCGATACGATTAATCGACCCAAATAATCGATTAATCGCAATACTGAGAGAAATAATCCGTCAGACTAATATTTCTCATTTGCTAGAAAGCCATATGGAATCAAAAATATGTTAATTCCACCTGAAAATCAATTATTATCCTTTACGCTCCCCTAAAGTCGTAAAGAATGCTCAATTCGCGTTGACGGCACTGAGCTTCGTTTATGAACTTACGGGAGCGTCAAAGATAATGATTGATTTTCAGGATAAAACTGTAACGGCCGTACGTTTTGACGTAGGACTACGTCTAACCGGAAGATATAGGTGGTGAAATGGAAATCTAGGCACTGAACAAGTAGGAAAAAATGCAAGATTTGGAACGCTTATAACTCGAGCATTTCTCAATAGATCGCAAAGGTTTTTGCATCAATTGATCGGAAATATATCTACGCATCTATCATAACGAATAACATTTCATTTTTCTTGAGATAAATAATTGAATAATTGTGAAATATCAAGCATTGTCAAAATGCACTATGTGCCCATTTTTGATTGGTCCATTTTGTGCTCCTCAAATCGTACCGACCAAAACGGGCAACCAGAGCAGCAACGAAATAGAATGAAGCACGATTGGAAAGGAAAAAGAAAAAAATGAACGAAACATTGGTCGCAGTCTCACACATGCGTAATTCTCGAGCCAGCCAGTCAGCTTAAAAATCCCCGCTCCGCTGCCGTAACGATCATTCTCATTCAAACCGTACACCACATCGGTTCGCATCACAACACATCAACAAACCAACCCAAGCAGCCATGTCTGGACATGGTAAAGGAGGAAAAGTGAAGGGAAAGGCAAAATCCCGCTCGAACCGTGTTGATCTGGAGTTCCCCGCAAGGGTAGCTAGGCCGAGCGCGTTAGTACCAGTGCACCAGTCCACCTAGCCGGCGTTATATAGTTTCGGCCGCCGAAGTGATCGAGTTAGCTGGCAAAGCTGCTCGCGACGATAAGAAAACCCGCATTCGGAACAGAACACATTCGGTTCGGTGGACATCAAGACAACAGGCAGTTGCAGCGAGTGGCGAGTGGCAAAGGCAATCGCAAAACGGCATCAGGTAGCAGAAGAAAAAAGTTTGTTCTTTATACAAACTGCTTTGGTGGCAAATCCAGAACAAGGCGGCATCGAGGGCGTTCGAAATGGTTTTTTTCAAAACCACGAGTACTAAGTTTTCTAAATTGGAACCATTCCATAAAACAAGGCGCTTTTCAGTGCCATTAAACCTTCCAAAAAGAGTTTAGGAAATACAGTTCAATGCTTTCTAAAACATTATCCAAAATAATAATAAAACATAAATTGATTTTTTCATCATTTGTTTGCCAGGATCTGATGAGTATGTGAATTTGGCAGTTGTTCTGAGCTTATTGATAGTTGGGGACTTTCCTGATTATTCAATTTTCACCAATTCTTAAATTGTTTCCAGATTGAAAGTACAGTAATTTACAATTAGCTCGACATTTAGCTAATTGGACGGACATGTAATGCGACTTATTTAGTTGGACATTTTTGTAAACATAGAGATCCAAATTATGACCCCACATTGAAAGTCGACACTGTACCACTGTCATCGCAAATGTTCAATTACAGGTTAAAATCGCCTCCAATGCGACACTGAGTGGCGCTTCGGCACGTCGCATTGAATGTAATTTACTGTAAAATATGTCACAAGCTGGATGGGAAGAAATTTTCCAACTGTGAAAGCTGTGGCGAGTGGCAAATGCAATCGCTAAACAGCAAGGTTTAGCCGAACAAGATGGGGATATCGAGTGATAACAAAACAATAAACTCTTTAGATTGAAGATAATTTTGTGATCCTGAAAAGGACCCTTTTTAGCCTGCATGTGAATCCAATGAGCGAATCGTAATGAATGTATTTTTTTGCCATCGCTCCCTTTTAACGCTCATTCGTTCGTCTCGTTGGACTCGCCCCTCTGGCTGAGTCTGCCGATTTGTCTCTATCCTGTGAGTGTGTACCGCTAGAGTATAAAACACGCGGACTCCAAAAAAATATCTTATTTTCTTTCAAACCGTAAACCCGTGTGGTTGTACGGCATCGGCATCGTGGACGTAACAAAGGAGGACAAGTTAAGGGAAAGGCAAAGTCTCACTCGAACCGTGCAAGTCTCCAGTTCCCTGTTGGTCGCATTCACTGATTGCTCGGCAAGGGTAACTAGGCCGAACGGATTGGTGCCGGAGCACCAGTATACCTAACAGCGATTATAGAGTTTCGGCCGTCGGAGTGCTCGAGTTGGCTTGCAAAGCTGCTCACGACAATCAGAAAACCCGCATCAAGAACAGAGCAGCTTCGGTTCGGCGCTCATCAAGGCAACAATTAGTTTCAGTGAGTGGCAAAGTGTTTCTCCGGCACGTCGCATCAAATGTAATTTACTGAACAACATGTCACAAGCTGGATGGGAAGAAATTTTCCAACTGTGAAAGCTGTGGCGAGTGGCAAACGCAATAGCTAAACAGGAAGGTTTAACCGAACAAGATGGGAATATCAAGTGATAACAAAAACACAACACCAAAGGTTCTTTTCAGAACCATCAACATATTCATGAAGAGTAAACAGTAAACTAATCCATTTTTAAGGTAGATAGGTAGGTATTCACGTAGGAGAAGAAAATAGGACAATATATTTAAAATATATATTTAACAAAAGCTGTCCCCTTTGTATAGTCCTACGTCACTCCGGTTATGTCCCCGACATTACCCACCCGCCTTTTTTTCTCAGCGTTTGGATCGATTAATCGACGTAAATTATTCGTTCGCTTCGATTATTGGTTGTGCAGTATTCGTTCGATTAATAATCGATTTCTGTAGGAAGTATTCGATTAATCGATTAATCGAACGATTATCGGGGATCACTAGGCATGAGGATAGGACGTAAATGATATATGATACCGCTAGGGTACCGATCACCATATGTTTTATATCGATTAGGGTGGTCCTAGACAAAAAAAAATCTGAATAATTTTTATTTATTTTTTTTATAAATTTGGCATAAAAGTACATATAACCTCAAAGGTTTACCTCCATTTCCTATTTTTAATCGCGATTTTAGTATTTTGGTATAAATAATATCCAAATAATCGACCCGTAGATTATTTTCAAAGAGAACGGATGTCATCCGACCTTGAAACGCAATGCGTGGAGACGTCATTGAGCTTCGTGTTCCATTTCTGTGAAGCGTAAATTGTTATGAATTTGCGAGTGAAATAAACACGCTTTCAAAACAAAAATTTTAAATGAACTATGGCTCTATTGTGTGTTCTGTGTAACAGAATAACACATTCTTTACAGGTAGGGAAAATATTTGACGAAAATAGTCTCTGATAATTATTTTATATTCTGGATAATATTTTGGCTGAAATGCAAGGAGATTTATAGAAACATAGTTGATTTAGGGTCAAGGCTATGTCTACTAAGTATTCAAACAACATCGAATAAACATTTTCATTCGAATTTCAACAACTTAAAATTGCTTTCGGGTCTGCTAATGACGAAATATGGATGATTGTTCGATATTGTTACCACAAACATAGCCTTTTTTATAGCCTTGCATGGCAGATGGAAACTGTACAATGCATTTTCTTAAAGATTTCACCAACGACACGACCGCAAGCCTAGGTGGATGTCCAATATATCAACGAATGAAAACTGATAATGACGGACAATCATTTATAAAAATTAACAACGCAGACATTGACATGGAAAACCGTTCAGTATTGCCATATTCGCCTCAGCTGAGCAAAACATTCGATTAAGAGCAACAAATTTGCAACAACTAAATTTATTCCTTTTTTTTCAATTTACATTTAACGTTCAAGAGAACAAACATGTCAGATTCGTGAATGAAATATATCAAGGAATGTTTTGTGTTTTTTTTTTAATTTTTGTCATCGACTTGGCGCTCTATACCTCGGTATGTCAAACACAAGTATGAAAGAAAGAGTAACGAACCTTTCAAGTATGTGTAGATCTTTAAAACATTTAAACACATTTACAATACATTAGTTATTTTTTATTTTACAATCAACATATTCACTAGAAATAATTTTCATGGCAGAACAACGTTTGCCGGTTCAGCTTATATATATATATATATATATATATATATATATATATATATATATATATATATATATATATATATATATATATATATATATATATATATATATATATATATATATATATATATATATATATATATATATATATATATATATATATATATATATATATATATATATATATATATATATATATATATATATATATATATATATATATATATATTAATGAATTTCTGTCTGTCTGTATGTCTGTCTGATTCTTATGGACTCGGAAACTCGGGTTTTGGGGGCCGGCGAAGGTTCTTATGATAGTTTGAGACTGAAACACAAATTTCTGCATTACTAGAATTAATCAAGCAAATGAAACCAAATTTGGCATGTGGAGGTTTTAAGATGCAGTAAATGTTTTTACGCTGGTTAGCCATGAGAAGGATTATTAGGTGGAGCAGATGGCAGAATTTGCAAGCGTAGTGTGCGTGATAGCATGCGCTGCCATAGCTATTTTTCATACTGTGACGTCCATATTTGTGATTACATTCAATTGCCCTCCACATCCATGTGAAAACGCTTTTTGACGTAGGACTACGTCTAACCGGAAGATATAGGGGGTGAAATGGAAATCTAGGCATTGAACAAGTAGGAAAAAATGCAAGATTTGGAACGCTTATAACTCGAGCATTTCTCAATAGATCGCGAAGGTTTTTGCATCAAACGATAGGAAATATATCTACGCATCTATCATAACGAATAACATTTCATTTTTCTTGAGATAAATAATTGAATAATTGTTAAATATCAAGCATTGTCCAAATGCCCTATGTGCCCATTTTTGATTGGTCCATTTTGTGCTCCTCAAATCGTACCGACCAAAACGGGCAACCAGAGCAGCAGCGAAATAGAATGAAGCACAATTGGAAAGGAAAAAGAAAAAAAAAATGAACGAAACATTAGTCGCAGTCTCACACATGCGTAATTCTCGAGCCAGCCAGTCAGCTTAAAAATCCCCGCTCCGCTGCAGTAACGATCATTCTTTGTGTGGACACCGACTGGACAACATCGTTGCTGGACGAGCTGGACGGCGAGGGATCGAGTGCCTTTCTCAAGGCAAGAGGGTGGAGGTGGTAGCACTGGAGTAGAGTAGGGTAGAGTTTTCAAAGGGCCTTTCTCAAGGCTAGAGACAAATGAACTGAAAAAGTTTAAAGTCTCTATAATACAATACCTTCCTTCCTTCCGTAACGATCATTCTCATCCAAACCGTACACCACATCGTTTCGCATCACATCACATCAACAAACCAACACAAGCAGCCATGGTTGGATATGGCAAAGGAGGAAAAGTGAAGGGAAAGGCAAAATCCCGCTCGAACCGTGTTGGTCTGGAGTTCCCCGCAAGGGTAGCTAGGCCGAGCACCTTAGTACCAGTGCACCAGTCCACCTAGCCGGCGTTATATAGTTTCGGCCGCCGAAGTGATCGAGTTAGCTGGCAATGCTGCTCGTGACGATAAGAAAACCCGCATTCAGAACAGAACACATTCGGTTCGGTGGACATCGAGACAACAGACAGTTGCAGCGAGTGGCGAGTGACAAACGCAATCGCAAAACGGCAGCAGGTAGCAGAAGAAAAAAGTTTCGTTCTTTATACAAACTGCTTTGGTGGCAAAACCAGCCACCGTAAAACACGGCGCTTTTCAGGGCCATTGAACCTTTTAAAGAGGAGTTATCAAAAGTTATTCACAATACCAATGCATTCTAAAGTGACATAATTTGATATATAATATGAACTGATTTATTTTGTTTATGCTTGTTTTTGAACTTATTGGTGGTTGAGGTCTTTTAAATTGATCATTCAGTTTTCACAAACCCATGCATGGTTCCCGAATTAAAAGTGGCTTCAAATTACAACACATTGTATGCATGATGGCATTCACGAATTTTCGTGGTAGCAAGAACTGCTTTCTTTGGTTGATAACTGATGTTGAAAATTGACTGAGGTTAAATCTGCATTGTATAGAAACATAACTATGGAGCAACATGAAGAGCTATGTATTTTCTGCTGCTCTGTTCTTATTTTAAAGGACTTTATTCCGAAGGTCATCCGTCCCTGTATTCACTGTTGGTTTTTCAGAACGCTTATAGCTCGTCTATTTCTCGACAGATCGTAGAGTTCGTTTCCAAAACCTCAGTTCTTTTTCATTTTTATTTATTTTGTTTGCGGAGACTACAAATCTTACAATTCATTCGTCTCCGAAGCCACAGTTTAAGGTACGGTAATGTGCTCAATAGTGAAATATATGATAGTGAATGAGCTGAGGACCACTATGCATTCCCTATCATAGCCATCATTTTGATTGTACGATATGTGCATACGCCAAAAGATGACCGGCGTTGAACATTTAATAAGTACAAAGCCTTCAGAAAAATATCAAGAAGCAACTATAAGATAGTGAGAAAAAATTGAGAAAGTTTGTAAAAAAAAACGCAAAAACACAACATCAAAAGTTCTTTTCAGAACGTTCAACATGTTCATAAAGAACAGTAAACTAATCCATTTTTCAGTTATATAGGTAGGTATTAACGTAGGAGAAGAAAATAAAGCAGTATATTTAAAATATATATTTAGCAAAAGCTGTCCCCTTTGTATAGTCCTACGTCACTCCGGTTATGTCCCCGACATTACCCACTCGTCTTTTTTTCGGCATGTTTTTTATCAATTGAAAACAGATTTTTCCGTGGAGTTCTCACTGAATATGCATATAATGTGACAGTGTGCAGTGTTGCAGTTGTTTTGAAATGATGTCGGAAAACATGAATAAAAGTGATGATTTTGTGTGTCATTTTCAATCTCTCATCTTCATAGAAACAAACAAATTTTCGTTTTTTAGCGATGACATGATGATATTTGTGATTTGAGAAAAATAGTTTACAATTAAGCAACATTTCATTGAAAATTCTGCTATATCCGAGGACTATGAATAAGACTGTTCTCTAGACGGTTTTGCTCCTTAAATGATGGAAGTAAGACATAATAGAATTATCATCTATTAAAAAATAATCAGTTACAAGATTTCATGAGCAGTTTGGCTCATGACATCATCAAATTGTGAGTTATTTCAATATTGTTTCGTCTCTTCCATATAAATTTCATATTGAATGCAAATAATGACAACACCATATTTTGTTTACCAATACAAATTTACTCTGCCTACTGCTCCATCTCATATGTACCTAATTGGGTGGTTAGACACTCACCCCCTCTCTAAGGGGGAGCTGTCATACAAATGAAACAAATAGCGAATTCGTTTTTAAAACTGAGTCAGTGCCAAACTGACTCTGTAATAAAAAAACGTTTTCAGTTTCAAGAATGCGGTGGTTTGTTGGTGTGCGTTATATAGTCTGATTTGTTTATATTTACGACGGCAAATGTACAGTGTCGACGTCTGGTGGTGATATTAGTGCTTGGGAGGTAAATTGTTCTCCATCAGATCAGAAGGGCCAAGTGCAGTGTAAACATATAAAAGTTTGAATGAAAATTTTTACTTAATATTGTTTGATTACCTAACACATGTAGTTCTGACACTCACTTAACCATTTGTCGATGCATTTCCTGTTTGTTCCACAAATAATTACTATTATAATATAAAACCATCATTAGACACAGTTTTCGTTCAATATTCTGCGATATCGGAAAAAAACTTTTATTTAATCACATAAAATAAAAATTCGATACGTTAAAGTAAATTTTCATTCATAATTTTGATTTTGAAATTTATTCCACCTGAATATCCATCATTATTTTCACCTCCCAATGAAAGCACACGTAGCTTAATGCCGTCTACTCTACTCTTCAAAATCAGAATCCGAATTGGATTACGATTCCCATTATACAAAAGCAGCAGGTTTTCCATTTTCATAGTCTTTATTTTTAGATTTTCCAAAACAATATTCGGAACTTGACAGTTCAGTATAGTTGTATTGGTGAACCCGAGTGCCAACCCGTGAAACATCTCAGTGCGAAACTAACAGCTTTCGGGGCGAACTAGTGCGACACTGAGTGCGAAACTGAGTGAATAAAAAAACGTTTTGACAGCAGTTAGTGCGGCACTGGGGTTGAAACTGAACAAAAACGAATTCGCTAAAAGATTACTGCATTACTCGAGAATCAATCAAGCAAATGAAATGAAATTTGGCATATAAAGGGTTTAGGATGCAATAAATGTTTTTATGGTGGTTAGACACTCTACCCCCCTTTCTAAAGGAGGGGCTACCGTACAAATGAAACACAAACTTCTGCATAACTCGAGAACTAATCGAGCAAATGGAGCCAAATTTGGGATGTGAGGGTTTTTGGGTATGAGAAAAAATTTTTATGATTGTATGACACCCCTTCCTCCTCTGGAATGGAGATACGCATATTTCAACCAAACGGTTCCCGGAATAAATCGCCACAGAAAACGACTGCAACAGAAACCACCGCTTATAAAATGTGTAGTAGGCTATAAATATTGTGGCGCGGTATTGTATTTCAAAACAAGAATTAACCGGGCAAACGTATCGCCCCAGGCAAACGTAACGCCCCGGGCAGACGTATACCGTCCGACGCTCGCTAGAGCTCGGTCGGACATTGCTAAAGGATCGTATCCTATGTTTCAAACTAACCGGGCAATCAGTGGATCCCAGGTTTGCGTGCGAGACACCGCCGCTTCCGACGGCGGGTCGGCGGTGGACTCGGATTGCGTCATCTTGGCGGCATGGGCCGCCTCGATTCCTTATCCTCGCCAAATGGGGACTTCGTCCCCATTACATTGTCCTCAGAATAAATTTCGAAAAACGAGAACAAGAGAATAAATTTATAATAGAAATGTGAGGCACATGATGTTTTTCCCGCGCCAAATATTTCTAGCCTACTACACTTTTTCTAAGCGGTTGTTTCTGTTGCAGTTGTTTACTGTGGCGATTTATTCCGGTCACCGTTCTACAATTACATATTGACAAGCGTTGATAGTTCATTTGACGTTCGCGTTAACGAAATTGATCTTCGTTCGAAAGTGGAAATGGATTTTAATGTAATAAATGCGCTCCTATATCGTCTTCTATCTATATAAATAAAAATGGATCGCCGAATGTGTTGATAAGAGCAAAACGTCCATGCTGTCTTTATTTTATCATATTTCCTGTATCAAACATTTATTCCAAGTAACGGAGAAACATGTTATTTGCAAGTGGTTGAAAATTTTTGATCGAGTATTGTGTCTGAAAATAATATGATATTATAATGACGAGTTTTGGATTTTTATTTTAAAAGGTAATTTTAAAGGTTAGATTAGAAGATCATTCAATGAACAGCTCTGCGATTGGACCCATGAATGTGAGCTTAGTAAAACAAATTATAGGAGGTTGTGTTCAAGATACGACCGCATTGTTGACGTAGAACTACGCTGTTATTTTATATAAATCGCTTGTTTATACCTTCGGATATTATTCTATAATGCTGTGAAATTTTAGAAACAACTGCTTAGTAGAATAATCTCTGAAATGATTTTTTCATTGTAGAATCAGTTCACGATAATTGATTGATGATTCATTCTTGCCCTCGCAAAACAATCGTATGTCGCAATTTATTTCATGTCAATGCATTGAAAATTTACCTCGAAGGCTATTCCGGTGGCCTTTTTCGAAATTGACATAGACTCGGCTACAGTCGATTATATACATGTTGCACCAGCACCATTATTCCATATCTCATAACTACATCAATATATCTTTGGCGCCGCATGTAAACAACAACAATGACAACACTTGCAAGTATCAAATATCATGCTACATGTTATTTAGTATTGCCTCAAAGGAATCGCACCTCTAGATATCATTCGTACAAACTAAGCGTAAACCAAGCGCCAAACAAGCGTTCACCATAGCATGCATACAGAGCCATACATTGGTGGCTTGAAACTACTAGCAATATAAACATTTCTCATCATTTTGCGCTATTCTCAAAAGAAACGCTTCTGTTAATATTACTGGCCTCGAAAAGAGTTGCATTTCTTTCTCATGCTCAAGATAAGCGCAGCTGTCTCCCTTAGTGGAGGAAGTTTTGCTACTGGCAAGCAAAACCTAATCACATACAAAATTTTGCATTTGCGCTAATATTGATCATAATGAAGCATTGCTACTGTTTTCGAGGTTGTTATTAACAAAAAGAGTTTATTTCTCTTGTTTAGTCATCAAGAAAGTAAATGTAAATGAACATTTACTTTCTTGATGACTAAACAAGAGAAATAAACTCTTTTTGTTAATAACAACCTCGAAAACAGTAGCAATGCTTCATTATGATCAATATTAGCGCAAATGCAATCCTAGTTGAAGGCAGTTTTGCGACTGGCACGCGAACCCAAATAACTCATAACATTCCAGTAAGATATTCAAGATGCTTAGTATTCCAAATAATTTTTTGGTGCACAACCTTAACGTCTGCTTCGCCATAACGTCAGTTTAATGCATTGATGCATTCTCAAAGGCACAAACGAAGCCCTTATGAAGACGGAAAATAAACAATGTTAACTGCTTGAAAAAAAAAAGATGGGTGGGTAATGTCGGGGACATAACCGGAGTGACGTAGGACTATACAAAGGGGACAGCTTTTGTTAAATATATATTTTAATAATATTGTTTTATTTTCTTCTCCTACGTGAATACCTACCTATCTACCTGAAAAATGGATTAGTTTACTGTTTACTCTTTATAAATATGTTGATATGAAAAGAACCTTTGGTATTGTGTTTTTGTTATCACTCGATATTCCCATCTTGTTCGGTTAAACCTTCCTGTTTAGCTATTGCGTTTGCCACTCGCCACAGCTTTCACAGTTGGAAAATTTCTTCCCATCCAGCTTGTGACATGTTGTTCAGTAAATTACATTTAATGTGACGTGCCGGAGAAACACTTTGCCACTCACTGAAACTAATTGTTGCCTTGATGAGCGCCGAACCGAAGCTGCTCTGTTCTTGATGCGGGTTTTCTGATTGTCGTGAGCAGCTTTGCAAGCCAACTCGAGCACTCCGACGGCCGAAGCTCTATAATCGCTGTTAGGTATACTGGTGCTCCGGGACCAATCCGTTCGGCCTAGTTACCCTTGCGGAGCAATCAGTGAATGCGACCAACAGGGAACTGGAGTGAGACTTTGCCTTTCCCTTAACTTGTCCTCCTTTGTTACGTCCACGATGCCGATGCCGTACAACCACACGGGTTCACGGTTTGAAAGAAAATAAGATATTTTTTTGGGGTCCGCGTGTTTTATACTCAAGCGGTACACACTCACAGGATAGAGACAAATCGGCAGACTCAGCCAGAGGGGCGAGTCCAACGAGATGAACGAATGAGCGTTAAAAGGGAGCGATGGCAAAAAAATACATTAGAGGCGAATGAACTTCAAAGTTTGAAGCCTCTTAAAAACAAAGAAAGAAAGAAAGAAAAATACATTCATTACGATTTGTTCGCTCGTTGGATTCACATGCAGGCTAAAAAGGTTCCTTTTCAGGATCACAAAATTATTTTCAATCTAAAGAGTTTATTGTTTTGGTATCACTCGATATCCCCATCTTGTTCGGCTAAACCTTTCTGTTTAGCGATTGCATTTGCCACTCGCCACAGCTTTCACAGTTGGAAAATTTCTTCCCATCCAGCTTGTGACATATTTTACAGTAAATTACATTCAATGGCACGTCGCATTACCACCACTCAGTATCGGATTGGAGGTAATTTTAACCTGTAATTGAACATTTGCGATGACAGTGGTACAGTGTCGACTTTCAATGTGGGGTCATAATTTGGACCCCGAACTCTATGTTTACAAAAATGTCCAACTAAATATGTCGCATTACAGGTCCGTCCAATTAGCTAAATGTCGAGATAAGTGTAAATTACTGTACTTTCAATCTAGAAGCAATTTCAGAATTGGTGAAAATCAATAAGCTCAGAACAACTGCCAAATTCACATACTCATCATATCCTGGCAAACAAATTATGAAAAAAACCAATTTGTGTTTTATTATTATTTTGGATATTGTTTTAGAAAGCATTGAACTGTATTTCATAAATTCTTTTTTGGGAGGTTCAATGGCCCTGAAAAGCGCCTTGTTTTATGGAATGGTTCCAATTTAGAAAACTTAGTACTCGTGGTTTTGAAAAAAACAGGAAGTGGGTTATATCTATGGTATAACCGCAAGGGTGACGTAGGACTATCGTTGATTTAGAGATCATTTGTTTGAAGTTGAATCTAATTCCATTCTGAATGAATGAATAAATTAATATTTGGGGGACTTCGAAAACGAGAGCGTTACACGATGGAGGCACAAGGTTTTATGCATCCAATATAGGATACGAAAAACCTTGTTCTGAAGAATAATCTTCAGAAGCTTTCCTGCTAACTGCACTTGATTGACAAATCACAAAACCAAATGTATTACATGGATATTTTATGAATAGAAAACATTAAAATAAGCTCTTTCACATGAATGTATTTTGTGTTCCTCTGGCAGATTATTTTCCGGATCTTTCTCGATGCTGAATGGCATCCAAACGGAAAGAATTCCGCGCGTGTATATGTGTGTGTAGCGGCTGCTTCGAGATCTTCCCGGGGAACCATTTGTGGCATCACTCTCCTCCTGATGGATTCCCTTCTGGCTTAAGGTGCAAAAACAGGCTCTTGGTGACACCGTTCATCCGCGCTTAAACGAAGAGCTTCACCACAACAGCGACAACATGCTCCAATCGCTGTTCAATTAGAACTGAGTGGATTTCCGAGCGGCGCTCGCTTATATACCGATTGGTGATTTCAATAGCCTGTTTTGAAAGCAATTTTAAGACTATTGAAACAAGTTTTTGGATCAAAAAGTAACAAGTATAGAACGCGTAGACATTTTATCTTTCGAATGAAGTGTTTATCATACCATTTCGTTCAGTTATTTAGGAGCTATTAACGCTCAAAATCTCGGTCTCCGGCGTAACGCTTTCGTTTTCGAAACTTTGATTTTACACCCCGGTATAGAAATGAAAGACGTAGTCCTACGTCAAAAAACATTTCTAACGTCCTCGATGCCGCCTTGTTCTGGATTTGTTCTGGATCAAAGCAGTTTGTATAAAGAACAAACTTTTTTCTTCTGCTACCTGATGCCGTTTTGCGATTGCGTTTGCATCTCGCCACTCGCTGCAACTGCCTGTTGTCTTGATGTCCACCGAACCGAATGTGTTCTGTTCCGAATGCGGGTTTTCTTATCGTCCCGAGCAGCTTTGCCAGCTAACTCGATCACTTCGGCGGCCGAAACTATATAACGCTGGCTAGGTGGACTGGTGCACTGGTACTAACGTGCTCGGCCTAGCTACCCTTGCGGGGAACTCCAGATCAACACGGTTCGAGCGGGATTTTGCCTTTCCCTTCATTTTCCTCCTTTACCATGTCCAGACATGGCTGCTTGGGTTGGTTTGTTGATGTGTTCTGATGCGAAATGATGTGGTGTACGGTTTGAATGAGAATGATCGTTACGGCAGCGGAGCGGGGATTTTTAAGCTGACTGGCTGGTAGAGAATTACGCATGTGTGAGACTGCGACCAATGTTTCGTTCATTTTTTTCTTTTTCCTTTCCAATCGTGCTTCATTCTATTTCGCTGCTGCTCTGGTTGCCCGTTTTGGCCGGTACGATTTGAGGAGCACAAAATGGACCAATCAAAAATGGGCACATAGTGCATTTTGACAATGCTTGATATTTTACAATTATTCAATTATTTATCTCAAGAAAAATGAAATGTTATTCGTTATGATAGATGCGTAGATATATTTCCTATCAATTGATGCAAAAACCTTTGCGATCTATTGAGAAATGCTCGAGTTATAAGCGTTCCAAATCTTGCATTTTTTCCTACTTGTTCAGTGCCTAGATTTCCATTTCACCCCCTATATCTTCCGGTTAGACGTAGTCCTACGTCAAAAGACCGAATTATGCCACACAGCTTGTACTCTGCTGTAACACCCATCGATGCGAATTCGCTGATTAGTTTGTCAAGAGCGACCGCCTTCACCACCAGCGGGGGGAGCTTGATTTTGGTTGCTGCCTGGGCGTTTACATTTTCGACCGACGCGCCGAAGTCGCCTACTTCGCTGTTGTTCGGTGCGGTGTCACATTCGCGAAGGCTCGGTTAAGTGCGAGCGCTTTTCACTGCACCAACACCGCGTGCATCATTAGATGACGCTTATCTCGAAATCTTATTGCCCCTGCCAATGCGTTCGTTTTTTGCAGGGCTCGAGCCTGCCTTCCTCTTCTTCTTGCTCATCGCACACTACGCGAAGCGTCCAATTTATGACGCGGAAAGAAGAACACACGATACGAATAACGTGAAAAACGAACAGAAAAATCAAACGACGATTTCCAAGTTGGATTACCACTGGTGGGGTCCAATCTTAGATCGAAGCGCAGCGAAAGCAAAGTGAACTGGATTACTCAACAGTCCGATGCCGAATGAAAGTTTGCCTCAGCGAGATCCACTGTTTATACTCTAGGCAAGTATCCCCCTTCATTCTTCTTCTTTTCCTTTGTTCACGGAGACTTTAAATCCTACGATTTCCCCTCCGTTGGTCGTCGATAAGTTGCTCGTTATTGATAGCTCTGTTCGGGAAAGCACTCAAATGGACAGAACAAATGTATGGGAAAATAGAAACACTTAAAGTTTTCATGAATTTTAACCATTTACTAACAAGGGGTTTCTAATGTATGGCATATTAAACAAATCTTACGGAATTTCCGATTCGTTTAGTATGTAAATCGCCAAAATCCGTTCGCTGCAAAAATAGTTATTAACGTTAACTATATTTCATAAAAACGTGACCTGTTTTCTGATTTGACACCCTTGATGAAAGACGTAGTTCTACGTCAAAAACGAAAAATAAATTTTGGGCGAGACGAAGTTTGCCGGGTCAGCTAGTATATCTATAAAATGATACTTCTCTTGAAATAAAATCATTGAAACTTTCACTGTTTCAACAACAAATGTTTTCTTTTCTATTTTTGAGTTCGAGTCGAGCAACCGTGCCGATCAGACGTGTGTGTTGCTCACTCCTTGCGCATCTGTTTTTGTTGGTCGTTTAATAGTTGAAAAGTGCTCAAGTTTCGCAAAAATATGCACTTTGTGTCTCGGTGAAGTTTAATTTTATGAAATCCGTTCAAATGCAATTGAAAGTATTACGGAAATAATGTAGTTTAATTAGAATAATCTCCCGGCGAAGCCATTTTTGATTGCATGTTGCTGTCGAGTGTGGAACATCGGATTAGCACTGTGTGTGTTCGGGCATTTCACGTTCGTTCATGTTCCCATATGACGGAAAAGTGCATGTATGTTAGTGAACCATTACGCTACATCGAGCCAGCGCAAAAGCGGATACCAGAAAGGAGCGCAGTTGCATCAATATATAGAATGTGCAGTGATATTATCACCACTATTTGGACATCGCAGTTCCGCCAACAACAGCACAAATATAATAAATAAAATATAAATGGAATAAAATGCATTCTCCTCTTTCTATTTCTCTTTTTGAATTGCTATGTTGAACCGCGATAGCAGTTGCTTCCGTGAAAAGCAACTATGAGCGATTTCTTTTTCTTCTTATGTTTCACTATTTTATTATGTTCAATATTTGTGTATGTATGTATCCTTGGTAGTGGTGATACCTAGTTATACCTGATGTTTAGCTTTATTTTCGGGATGTAGAAGCGTATCGTGCTTGTTTGTGTTTGGAACAGCTGTGTAATATATAGGGGATTGTGGTCTTAGGGTGACCGGTAGTATTAAATGGATTGATTTATTGATTCGATTTTTACACACCTATGAATCGAGCCAATTGGTGGAGGGCATAGTGGGGTAGCCTTGCCATACAATGCTGAAGTCGTCAAAAACTAATATTTCAGGTAAAATTTGGGCAGTCAATTTGGCAACTTGGGGAGTTGATTTGAGACTACCGTTCTCGACTTTAATATATAATGCATTTCTATATTCTGGTTGGGGGTTCCTGACATCGGTTACCTATCCAATTATTAAAGTGTATATAATTGATGCAACTTCAAATATATCCTGTGAATTGTTTATTATAAAATTGTGTATCTCGATTTTGGTTTACAATTCACTAATTCATATTTCTGATGAAATATTCAGATTGAAGACTCCCGAGAGAAACTGTAAATTCTTAACTATATTTCTGATTTTGATTCAGATTTCGGATACTGGGAGTGGATCAAAAGGGTTATGCTTTTCGATAGAAAAGTGTATCTGTTTTCTGTAAGTGTCCGATATGCAGGCGGAAGGCTAAGTTTTATTAACTTTAATTCTCCTCTCTTTGTACCTTGAAAATTTGACGTAAAAAGTTTCTAGTTAGTGTGTAAGTGTTCACTTGTGTATAATGTATAGTTGATTTCTAGTTGATTCACTCCTAGGATTCAGTGAAGCAATGCCGGGTGTCATTTTGATGCAAATTTGTAGAAAAATGCGTACAAATACATTAATTAATTGTTTAACTCGTTTAACTTTTATTATATAATTCTTTATTAATTTAAATACAAAGTACGAGTGATAAATAATAGAATATGTTGATTTCTCTTGGTTACCTTGTCAGGTTCGCAAAGACAACGCGGAGATATTTCGATGAGAAGTACGTGCGATGAGTAATAGAATATATATATTTCTCTCGGTTACCTTCTCAGGTTTCCCAAAGATAACTCTTCGCCGTCGCCATTGGATTTCGATGAAAAGTACATGCGTTAAACGATAGAATATATAGCTGGTCGAAAAATTTTACATTTTATAGGTTTTCCTTCTTAGGATACCAAAAGATAATTTCTGCCGCGTCTCGTAACACGAGATTTTAGGGTTTTCGTTTCGTCGAGTGGTCGATAGTTCGCATTCACATAATCACATCGCTTACCACAGTGAATCCTGATTTTAAACCTATCCCACTAACAAATATCCCTTCCATGGTAAACGCTAGGGAACCACGCTATTGAGCCGACCTTCGGGCGGCGAATATCATACTAACATTCCTTCCCTTCCCCTGGTGACTGTAAGGATGTGACCGGCGTCGTTATTGACCGTTTAAAGTTCGGATCACCGAAAATTGCACAACGAGAATGATTTGCTGGTCCCAAACGTCATTCTGTGTGTTCTTTGTGCAATTTGGTTGGTTCAGGTCAATCACGGAGAGCAACTACGAATTATACAGTCTACCCAAGCTCAAATATTTTCTTTCCTATTTTTGTGATTTAATGAATCTTTTCCGACAAACCTGGAATACTACTACTAACCAATTATAATGTTTTCATTGTCGACATCACAAATGTTAAAACAAAACGAAAATTAATTGGTATCAATTTCGCCGGCAAATAAAAAACTGATTACTAGAAACTAATTGATACTAATGTTTCATTACCTTGTAAATTCTAGATACATGTTTCTATGGTGGTTCGACACTCCTCCCCCTCTCTAAGGGGAAGCTGCCATACAAATGAAGCATAAATTTCTGCATAACTCAAGAACTAATCAAGCTAATCGAGCCAAATTTGGCATGTGGAGGTTTTAGGGGACACGAAGCGTTTCTTTCTCTAAAGGGAAGACTGCCATACAAATGAAGCACAAATTTTTGCATAACTCAAGAACTAATGAAGCAAAAGGAACATAATCTGGTATATGGAGGTTTTAGGAGGCAATACACACCTACCCCCTCTCCAAGGGTATAAGGGCTGCCATACAAATGAAACACAAACTTCTGCATAACTCGAGAACTAATCAAGCAAATGGATTCAAACTTGGCATACAGAGGTTTTAGGGATCGATAAACGTTTCTATGGTGGTTGCACACTACTCCCCCCTCTCTAAGGGGAGGCTGCCATACAAATGAAACAAATTTTCTGCATAACTCGAGAACTAATCAAGCTAATCGAGCCAAATTTGGCATGTGAAGTTTTTAGGCGGCACGAATCGTTTCTACGGTGGTTAGATACCCCTCCGCTTCTCTCTAAGGGCGGGGCTACCATACAAATGAAACACAAATTTCTGCATAACTCAAGAACTAATCAAACAAAAGGAACAGAATCTGGTATATGGAGGTTTTAGGAGGCAATAAATGTTTCTACGGTGGTTCTACACACCTACTCCCTCTCCAAGGGTATGGGGGCTGCCATACAAATGAAACACAAACTACTGCATAACTCGAGAACTAATCATGCAAATGGAATCAAACTTGGCATACAGAGGTTTTAGGGATCGATAAACGTTTCTATGGTGGTTGCACACTACTCCCCCCTCTCTAAGGGGAGGCTACCATACAAATGAAACACAAACTTCTGCATAACTCGAGAACTAATCAGGCAAATGGAATCAAATTTGGGATGTGAGGGTTTTTGAGTATGAGAAATTTTTCTATGATTGTATGACACCCCTTCCTCTTTTGGAATGGGGAGGGGGTCCCATAAAAATAATACGCATATTTCAACCAAACATATTCCAATCAAACATGACAATTGAAAATTTTCGGAAAACTCTGAAGGAAAATGGGAAAATTCGAAAAAATCAATTCGCATATGTTCTACAATTACATATTGACAAGAGTTGATAGTCCATTTGACGTTTGCGTTAACGAAATTGATCTTCGTTCGAAAGTGGAAATGGATTTTAATGTGATAAATGCGCTCCTATATCGTCTTCTATCTATATAAATAAAAATGGATCGCCGAATGTGTTGATAAGAGCAAAACGTCCATGCTGTCTTTATTCTATCATATTTCCTGTATCAAACATTTATTCCATGTAACGGAGAAACATGTTATTTGCAAGTAGTTGAAAAATCTTGAACGAGTATTGTGTCTGAAAATAATCTGATATTATAATGTCGAGTTTTGGAAGAAGCACTAGGAATTTTATATGAAAAGGTAATTTTAAAGGTTATATTAGAAGACCAATGCTCTGCGATTGGACCCATGAACATGCGCTTAGTCAGAAAACGTGGATGTGATGACGAAAAATAAATTTTGAGCGGGACGAAGTTTGCCGGGTCAGCTAGTGTGCTATAAAATGATACTTCTCTTGAAATAAAACCATTGAAACTTTCATTGTTTCAACAACAGATACTTTCTTTCGAATTTTTGTGATTTAATGAATCTTTTTCGACAAACCTGAAATACTACTACAAACCAATTATAATATTTTCATGGTCAACATCACATATGTTAATCAATTTCGCCGGCAACTAAAAAACTGATTACTAGAAACTAATTGATGCTAATGTTTCATTACCTTGTAAATTCTAAATACAATTTCACGAGGGTATTTTCAGAAATAAAAATGGCTTTTTACAGAGTGTCTTCGAAACTGACAACATCTCAACATTCTGTTCAATATTTAAAGCGTAAACCATCTGTCACTTTTTTCACTGTTTACATTTTCTTATCGCAAATCATTGCCACTTTTTCTCTCAAGTTCCACTTCTCTGGTATTAACGCTCAAAACGCTGTTGCCCCGGTGTAACGCTCTCGTTTTCAAGAATTTAAACTTACACCCCAGTTCCAGAAATGAAAGACGTAGTTATACATCAAAAATGTAATAAAAAGTTTGTTTACCTTTTCGAGCTAGGCCCTTTTGACATGGTAATCTAGAAATGTATTTGAGTAGCGCCTGTACGCACACCCCTGTTGATAGCAGTAACGCTTTATTGAAATCAGTCGCAGGGTGAATTGTTTACTTCGTGTGTTGTATTTCCAAGTTGTCCATAATGCAAATTTAGAATAGGGAAAAATTATCATATTCTACAATGCTATTGGAAAAAATAATGCTAAGTGCATCAAAAATCTGATCGAGTTCATGTGTTTACATCCAAATATGGCATCCAGTGGCGACAAAGATGGTTTTCTAGCGAATGTTACGATTTTGCAATATTCACTTGAAAACGATACGACAACTGAGAGTTCGAAAAAGACGGGCGTTGGTCCCAGTGCGAACACAAAATTGGTTGATAAATCAGTTGCACAAACAGGCACTGTTGTAAAAAAAGAAACAGAAGAGCCATCGGAGCCGTCTGCTTTGAAACGCCCTATCGAATTCAAAAGAATGCGTAAACCAAAGCCGTCAACATTAGGTATGGCTCGAAATCATCGTTGTACCTTTGCCGGCTGTGATAAAAGCTACACACAAGCTAGCCATTTGAAGGCGCACGAGATTCTACACGGAGGTTCGTTTCCTTTCCGGTGTCTCTGGGAGGATTGTGATCGATCGTTTGCCCGTTCGTTTGAATTGTCTCGACACAGACGACAACATACGGGAGAGAAAAAATTCATGTGCCATCTCTGCGGACAGGCATTCATGAGAAGCGATTATCTGTCGATGCACGTGAAACGACACAACAACGCATGTAAGCATCACTATCAGCAGCAAGAGCATTTAGAGGCGCACGAGGAAAATCATTCCGGCGGAATAATCTGCGAGAAGGAGTCTCAGCCGGAGGAATGCGAACAGGAAGAGCCGACTGGGAGCAATTCAAAGTTTTTGATGCAGAATGAAAATGTTGAATTGGTTTATGAAGAACACGATGAATATAAAGAACCATCAAATTCGCAGAGAAATACTGAAAGCTGCCATGAAAGTGATTCCGAACAAAGTTATACGGAGGAACATATACATAATGTGACGGACGACCATATCCAATTTATGGATAGAGAATCAGAAAATCAAGAGCACTCGGAAGATCCACGTCATTTGATTCAGGTTTTTGATGCAGACATTCACTTAGAGAAGAATCTCATAGTTCTGGAAGAGGATCCAGATGTTAATCTCCAAATATGTATGAATGAGGACCAACCTAAGGAAACAACGTACACCAAAGTACGTAAATTCACCTGTCCATGGGAAGGTTGCGGACGAACTTACACGAAATCGTCGCATGTTACAGGTCACATGCGAGTGCATACCGGTGAACTACCCTTCGTGTGCAGTTGGGACGGTTGCAATAGTCGTTTTGCACGATCGGAATCTTTAACGCGACATTATCGAAAGCATTCGGGAGAACGTAATTTTCTCTGCCCGGAGTGTGCTGCAAGCTTTCGGAGAAGCGACCATCTGCGTGGTCATATGAAGCGACACAACATTACCAAGTATATAATAGACAAAGTAGTCAAAACTCCGGATAAATCGAAACCGCCATCTTCGAAACTGTCCGCCTTCAATCATGCCAGCAAACCCAGAAGATGGCGGAAACCAAAGGCGCCAACAGTGGGAATGGCTCGAAATCATCGCTGCACCTTCGCTGGGTGTGATAAAAGTTACACACAAGCTAGCCACTTGAAAGCACACGAGATTCTACACGGAAATACATTTCCCTTCCGATGTCCCTGGGAGGATTGTGATCGATCATTTGCTCGTTCATTTGAATTATCTCGACACAGACGACAACATATGGGAGAGAAAAAATTCATGTGCCATCTCTGCGGGCAGGCATTCATGAGGAGCGATTATCTGTCGATGCACGTGAAACGGCATCACTTCGGAGCGGTGGGTATTGTTGGTACAGACGCGCCATGCAAGCATGTTTCCAATCGTAGATTCTATCAGGTTAGAGTCTACTCACAGGGTAAGGAGGGTAAATTTTCTAAATTGGAAAGCGCTAGAAATTGACGGAACAACACGTTTGCATGGGAGCTCATTTTGCACTTTGAGCACGAAGAGTGACCAATTTTCTTGTTTTTCTTCGTTTCAGCATCAGAATCATTCCTAAAGCAACGGTATTGATTGATTTAGACAAATGATAATGCTCAATAAGAGTAAACACGTTAATGTATTGCGGAATCAAATTTACGAAATTGTTTTCGATTTTATTTTTCTGTTGATCTATCGTTATTTATTTCATATGTAAAGAGATATGTAGCACATTCTATATTAATGAAAACAACTAAAAATAAATTTTATTTCTATTTTTATCTACGTACAGAACTTAGAAGTCACTGTTCGTATTAATGGTTAAATTAAGGCGCCTAGAAATATATCCTAAGGTGGGTCAACATCACTAACCAACTTAGTGACGAAACGGCCTCACCTAGTACCATAAATCCGTCTTGGCTGTGACGTGTTAGCTTCGCAAGTATCATGGGACGGTAAATTTGTCCTTTTAAGTTTATTTCTATTGTATTTTAGCTCAACGTATATATTTATCCATTGGCGTAAAGATAATCCAATTAAGTTTTCTTTCTAATCAAAACCTAGTGGAAATTGTGGCTCGGCAATTCGGATGTTAGCTTCTTGAAGCTTTCTGTAGCTTTCCGATACCGCAGTGCTTGAATTAGGCTATCAGAACCGGGCGAATCACTAGGTTTCTCATTAGAGTTGTTGATGGTGCTGCTTCTGATTTCCTTTGACGGAATATCCCTCTCGGGATAGTCATGTTTCCTCCCATTAGAAAACTGAATAGGTTCCGCGGATGTTTTTAATGGATTCAACTCTTACTTTATGTCAATCAAGATTTTTCGGTGAGCTTTCCGGTTTTTATTTCCCGAGGCATGATCATTGTAAACCTTTCTGACAGAAGGAACAGCTAAAAATAAACTATTTTATGTACTAATTATATAATCTGGATTTGTTTAAATTTACCTGTTCATATCAGTTTTCGACGATATTGTACACCCAAGCCATCAATATGCATGAAACAATCTGGACTGAAGTGAAGCGAACAAATGTACATGTTTTTAGTATTGCTGTTTAGGTCCTGTCCGAAGAATCGAAGCCATTTCTTCCGAATGGTCACATCCTACGGGAATCGATGAAATGATAATTTGTGGGATATGTTTTCATAATTCGAGTTGGACTCTAGCCCGGGCATCAATGGCGTGAACGTTCGTTCACGCATCCGAGTGCCACATATCGAGCCATAGAGTTGTCTGAAAATAGAAATATTTTATATATATTCATTCGCAGTCAAGCCGCCGTAAAAGACCAGTTTCAAAAACTATGGATGGGTTATACCTATGATAAAACCGCAAGGTTGACGTAGGACTGCCGTTGGCTTAGTAATTATTTGTGTTTTTTCAATTAGCAATAATCGCACTTTGAATGTTCCTCATTGGGTACGATATCGCCGCTGCGCAAAGCTGTTGATTAAATTATTGATTAAACTAGCGAATGAATGAAACAATTCACGAATTCAATTGCAAACAAATTCCAATTTAAGTCAATTCATGCATTATGATAGTGGTTATCGCAGCAAATGGTTATCAACATTTTGCCAAATTCTCAAATGGTATGTATGTAAGTTCAATGAGCTGGCGACATGAAGGGGCATGCAGTCTTGAATAACCGAGCCAAAGCGTTGCATTTGTACCCGCTTTTGTAGACCGTGTTAGCAAAACGCATTCCGGAGTGTAAAAATGCATGGGGGTTTAAAAGTACTGCCGAGATCTGAAATGCCGATTTTCCCAACTAATTGGTTTCAGAATCCGTGTTGAGAAAACACATTTCGGTTTAGAAAAACACAAGCGAGTACAAGTACTCGCAGCTTGTATCTTATTTGCAATGCCAATTTCCCCAGGCTATATGGTTTTGAAGTCTGTGTTAGGGAAACATACCGATTTGCAAAAACGCAAACGAGTACAAAAGTGTCCGCTGCTTGCATCTATTTTACCATACCGATTTCCCCAGGCTCCATGGTTTTAAAGTCTGTGTTAGGGAAACATTCCGATTTGCAAAAAAGCAAACGAGTACAAAAGTACCCGCTGCTTGTACCTATTTTGAAACGCCGATTTCCCCAGGCTCCATTTTTTTGACGTCTGTGTTAGGGAAACATCCATTAATTTCTGCGATGGTGCCTCAATCGCTGTTTAATTATAACTGAGTGGATTTCAGAGCGGCGCTCGCCTCTATACCGATTGGTGATTCCAATAGCCTGTTGTGAAAGCAATTTTAAGGCTATTGAAACAAGTTTTTGGTATACAACACGTAAACATTTTATCTTTCAAATGAAGTGTTTATCATACCATTTCGTTCAGTTGTTTATGAGCTATTAACGCTCAAAATCTCGGTCTCCGGCGTAACGTTTTCGTTTTCGAAACTTTGATTACCGGGGTGTAAGGTATAGAAATGAAAGACGTAGTTCTACGTCAAAAATAGCACAGAAACAACACATAATGGGTACTAGTTCCGTCATTTTAACTTACTCTATCTCACGTATTATTAACGTATTGTCAAAAAAAAAAAATAGCAAAACACGTAAAGCGGACCTTACACGGTCAATTTTATTGACAATATCATGACATGTGAGAGCATAATGACAGCTGAACATGGCCGACAACGCAGAAATCCGGATTTTTTGATTTTTGGGCATCAATATTCTGACATTACAAATAGTTGAGCAGCACGACAACAAGCATGAGTTCGTGTTTGAAGGAAAACCATACAAATTACGAATTGCGATGAAAGGACGGCGCGGTCGAGGTAAAACTACTTGAGCTACCCGAAAGCATCACTAATGAACAGATTGCTGATTTTCTCGCCGAGTACGGCGAAGTAATAAGTGTTCGTGACCTTCTGTGGGATGACCGATACAGCGACTTCGGTGGTGTTAAAACCGGCGTTCGTATTGTTCGCATGGTGGTCACGAAGAACATTCCTTCTCTCGTGACGGTTCAGGGAGAAGAAACTGCGGTGAGATATAAGGGGCAGCGGCAAACTTGCCTACACTGCCACGAATTTGTACACATTGGCATTCCATGTGTACAGAACAAGAAACTGCTGGTGCAGAAGCTCGCAGCAGATCAATCGTACGCTAGCGTAACGAAGGGAAACCCGACTAAAACTCAACACACCAAACCAACGAACCTCCGTAAACTATCATCAGTTTCGTCAAAACGGATAGCAATAAGTCCGCTCGATATCGGACAACATGATAACTCGAGTCTGAAGCCGAATCTCCTTGGAATGAGTGAGACACAATCTGCAACACCACAACAAAAAAAGACGATGCCACCTCCCGCTACACCTTCAATAACGAAACCGTCCACATCACAAGCTGTAATCCAGCTCTCGCCTATTTCATTCCCGAACGCCATCACGTCGCATCGTAGACCCGATGGCAACGAAACAGACACCTCACAAACTTCTCAAGCCTCGAACGCCAGCCGGCGCTCGCGTAGACAACCACCAGGCAAGAAAATGCGCCACTTCGGAGAAGATATCATCGTCACTGAACCAATACACGTTAGAATCTCCGACGAAGAAATTCAATAAAATGGAGTACGTCAGTTGTAACATCGGAACGATAAATATTAATACCATCACCAACCAAACCAAGTTAAACGCCCTTAGCACGTTCGTTCGCACCTCCGAGTTGGATATTGTGTTTTTGCAGGAGGTTGGGAACGAACAGCTTCTCTTGCCAGGCTACAACGTTATTTGTAATGTCGACAATTCATGAAGAGGAACGGCAATCGCTTTAAAAGAACACATCAAATTCTCACATGTAGAGAAAAGCCTAGACGGGAGATTGCTCGCTCTCCGTGTCCACAACACTACGTTATGTAATGTATACGCCCCATCTGGTTCCGTTCTTCGTGCTGAAAGAGAGCGGTTCTTCAATAACACTATTGCATACTACCTTCGGCATCGTACCGATCACGTCATCTTAGGAGGCGACTTCAACTGCGTAATACGTCAATGCGATGCGACGGGACAAAATTCGAGTCCCGCTCTTTTAGCCACCGTACAGCAGTTACATCTGCATGATGTGTGGCAGCGGCTCCGTCCACGAGAGACGGAATACACTTACATCACACATAACTCCTCGTCTAGACTCGATCGATTTTATGTGAGCAACGGTCTCCGAGAACAGCTGAGAACAACAGCTGTACATGTGTGCTGTTTTTCGGATCATAAGGCCGTCACCGCGAGAATTTGCCTTCCCCTCCCCGACAGAGCACATGGTCGTGGATTTTGGTCCCTACGTCCGCATCTACTGACCGTAGAAAATATTACCGAGTTCCAAATACGGTGGCAGCACTGGACTCGTCAACGCCGAAATTATCCGTCGTGGATGGAATGGTGGCTGTCGTGCGCAAAGCCTAAAATAAAGTCCTTTTTCCGATGGAAGTCCAAAACAGCCTTCGATAACTTCCATCGTGAACAACAGCGGATATATAAGTTACTACGGCATGCGTACGATGGCTACCAAAACAACCGGTCCATGCTCACCACCATCAATCGGATAAAGGCAAAAATGCTAACACACCAGCGAACTTTCTCCGAAATGTTCGTGCGTATAAACGAAACCTTCGTTGCTGGTGAGCCGCTATCGACTTACCAGCTGGGCGAGCGAGTGCGCCTAGAAACTATCATCGAGCGGCTGCGAAACGAAAGAGATGAAATCAACGGCGATTCTGCTGCGATACAAAACCATATGCTTGAGAATTTTAAAAATCTATACGCACCCGGGCATGTAGAAGAGGAAGAAGGCCACCCGTTCCAGTGCGAGAGAATCATCCCCGAGCGGGACGATACAAACGAAGCAATGAAAGTAATGTAGAAATTTGTGTTTCATTTGTATGGCAGCCCCCATTACAGAGGAGGGAGGGGTCTCAGAATATCATAAGAACCTTCCACGATCCCAAAAGCCCTACATATAAATTTTCAAGTCAATCAGTTCAGCAGTTTCCGATTCCATAAGAATCAGACAGACAGAAATCCATTTATATATATATACTAGCTGACCCGGCAAACTTCGTCCCCCCCAAAATTTGTTTTTTGTTATCAATACCTTCAAACATTTACGTTTTCCTACCATGAGCAAGTTCATGGATCCAATCGCAGAACTGTTCATTGATTGATCTTCTAATCGACCCCGTTGAATTTTGTATTGCAGTTCCCCCTTAGAGAGGGGGGTGGAGTGTCTAACATTTATTGCACCCTAAAACCTCCACATGCCAAATTTGGTTTCATTTGCTTGATCAATTCTCGAGTTATGCAGAAATTTGTGTTTCATTTGTATGGCAGCTTCACCTAAGAGAGAGGAGGAGTATCTAACCACCATAGAATCATTTATTGCACCCTAAAACCTCCACATGCAAAATTTGGTTCAATTTATTTGATTAATTCTCGAGTAATATAAAAATTTGTGTTTCATTTGTATGGCAGCTGCCTCTAGAGAGGGGGGAGGGGCGGAGTGTTTAACCACCGTAAAAACATTTATTGCACCCTAAAACCTCCACATGCCAAATTTGGTTTCATTTTCTTGATTAATTCTCGAGTTATGCAGAAATTTGTGTTTCATTTGTATGGCAGCCCCCCCTTAGAGAGGGGGGTGGAGAGTCTAACCACCATAGAAACATTTATTACACCCTAAAACCTCCATATGCCTAACATTCCTTCGCTCAGGTGCATTTACAAGCGAATATATATTCTCATTTCCACTCCACGTGCAAACAGAATAGAAATCGATGCTCTTGGATACGATTGCATCATTGTTTTTTGATTTCAATAGCTTGCTTTAAGAGAAATTTTTGAGCTATTGAAACAAGTTTTTGGATCTATAGTAATTTAAATTTATTGCGACATTTTGCTAATTGGACAAACCTGTAATGCGACACGTTTAGTTGGACATTTTTGTTAATATCGAGTTCGGGCCCAAATTATGGCCCCACATTGAAAGTCTTCACCAGACGTCGACATTGTACCACTCTCATCGGAAATGTCCAATTACAGGTCAAAATTTCCTTCAATGCGACATTGAGAGGTGCCTCGACATGTCACATTAAGGTGAAGGTGGAAGCTAGCCACAAATGACTGCCAGAATGGCGCTCATTTCCTTCGACTCCCTCCTTCACCCCTCGCCCGAAAATCAATAATTTGGCGAAACAGTGTGAAGAAAATTATCGTTTTCGCACACTTCCCATCAAGTAATATCAACCAAACTCTAATCGATTACTCACAAGATATTAAATTTTCATCTGCTGTCACACTGTATAGTGAAAAACGTCGGAAACCTCGAGCAAGTGCTCTGAAAGTTAAATTTTCATTTTTCAATCTTCGGCAATGGTTTTGTTTGTATTGGTGAAAGCATCGTTATTTTTTCAACACTGATGCCAGACAACATCATCGAAACAGCTATGAAAACCACTCAATAAAATGTTATTCCTGAGACATAGCGTTTCATGTCATGAAAATCAATAGAATAAAAATATGTTGATATCAATATGTAAGGTCTATAATGTAAGTTTTAGCAACTTTAACATTGGATAAGAAAATTGTATTGCAGAGCTCGGAACACTGCCACGGCTGCCTATGCTTTCAAAAACAGTAAACGGAAAAGTATTACATTCAATTGAAATGCCAACGAAGAGAAGGGTTAAGGCTCTCCAACGTGAGTATGTGAAAACAATACGATCAACGAAGGAAAATATTAAGGAATTATCAACATCGAGTTACTATGCGGAAGAACTGGTTAATACCAAAAGAGCCCCAATTCGCATGTGTTATAAATTTGCTCATGTTACGCTCGCGTATAATCAGAATTTTACTTCATATGCAAATGCACCTTTTATATATATTTATATTTGCAATTGTTCATCGGAACATATCGTTCATACATTTTACTTTAGTATTGAATTGTTATTTTTTTTTCAAATGTATTCAAAGACTCGTGTCATTGAAGCGCCACACAGTCTGATAAGTGAATTGATCTAGTTACGTGTCCTTTGCTCTTCTCTCAAAAACACTATTACCCCATTTTTACACTTGGGTTTACCTATACTACTACAATGGCTAGCTTCCACCTTCACCTTAAATGTAAATTACTGTATAAGTAACAAGCCTATAAAGCGGAGATATTCAATTTTTCGAATAAAGTGGTTTCATTTCCATTTCGTGGGTTAAACCATGGACAGACATTTAACTGTACTAGCTTTGTACTTGTACAGCGTTGTACAGGTATCATCGTAGCATAACAGACATTTTTTGGTTGTACATTGTACTGCATGTCAAACTGTCAATCAGAAGTTTCACCACATATTTCAATGAAAAAGGTTTTTATTTTAAGTCTGAACTATCAAACACAACGAATATGTTTCCAATATGAGTTATTAACTCTAGAGAAAATCAATAAAAATAGTGTTTACCAAGGGCTTGAATCGGTTTGTTGATGCTACCCACCACTAACCGTCTATGGCGCTGCGCACAGTACAACTGTAGACATGTACAACGGTGCAACAGGTAGGTATAGATACAGCGTTTGTACCGAGATGCTTGCATGGTTCTAGCGCTGTACATGGTGACAGACATACAATTCTCGAAGTACAACGCTAGTACAGCTGTATGTCTGTCATAAGTATTAGAGAGTATTACGGTTCAGAATCTTGTTGTTCCGGCGTAACGCTCTCGTTTTCGAAACATTGAACTTACACACCAGTATAAAAATGAAAAACACAGTCTTAGTCGTAAATTCAATAAAAAATTTGTTTTACATTTTCGAGATAGGCCCTTTTGACATGTTAATTTAGATGCGTTTGAGTAGTGCCTATCCGCACACCCCTGTTGATAGTATCAACGCTTGGATGAGATCAGTCGCAGGGTGAATTGTTTACTTCATGTGTTGTGTTTCCAAGTTGTCATAATACAAATTTAGATTAGGAAAAATTATTATTCTCTATAATGCTATTGGAAAAATTATTGCTTTGTATATAAAGAAGTTGATCGAGTTCGTTTGTTTGCATCCAAATATGGCATCCGGCAGAGACAAAGATGGTTTTCCAGCAAATGTTACGATTTTGCAATATTTACTTGAAAACGATACTACAGCAGGGAGCTGCAAAAAGTCGGGCGTTGGTTCTAGTGTGAACACAAAATTGGTTGATAAATCAGTTGAACAAACAGGCACTGTTGAAAAAAAAGAAACAGAGTTGAGAGTTTATGAATGTGCAACCAACGGATGCCAGAAGCACTATCTACAACTAGAGCATTTGAAGGCACACGAGAAAATTCATTCCGGCGATTTGGTCTGCAAGTGGGAATCGCAGCCGGATAAAAGCGAACAGGAAGAGCCGACTGGGAGTGGTTTAAAATTTTTGCTGCAAAATGAAAGTGTTGAATTGGTTTATGGAGAACCCGATGAGACTAAAGAAACATCAGATTTGAAGAGGGACGCTGAAAGCTGTCATGGAAATGATTTCGAACAGGATTATACGGAGGAACAAACAAATAATGTGACTTGCGACCATCACAATCGGACGACCAATCACAAGTTTGTAATAGAGACAGTTGCCGAGAGTCCAACGAAATTGAAATCACCGCCATCGGAACTGTCTGCTTTGAAACGCCCTATCGAATTCAAAAGAATGCGTAAATCAAAGCCGTCAACATTGGGGATGGCTCGAAATCATCGTTGTACCTTTGCCGGCTGTGATAAAAGCTACACACAAGCTAGCCATTTGAAGGCGCACGAGATTCTACACGGAGGTACGTTTCCATTCCGATGTCCCTGGGAGGATTGTGATCGATCGTTTGCTCGTTCGTTTGAATTGTCTCGACACAGACGACAACATATGGGAGAGAAAAAATTCGTGTGCCATCTCTGCGGGCAGGCATTCATGAGAAGCGATTATCTGTCGATGCACGTGAAACGGCACAACAACGCATGGTCGCACGAGGAAAATCACTCCGGCGAATTGATCTGCGAGGGGGAGTCTCAGAAGGAGGAATGCGAACAGGAAGAGCCGACTGGGAGCGGTTTAAAGTTTTTGCTACTGAATGAAAATGTTGAATTGGTTCATGAAGAACACGACGAATATAAAGAAACATCAAATTCGGAGAGAAATACTGAAAGCTGCCATGAAAGTGATTCCGAACAAAGTTATACGGAGGAACAAATAAGTAATGTGACGGACGACCATATCCAATTTATTGATGAAGAATCAGAAAATCAAGAGCAATCGGAAGATCCACGACATTTGATTCAGGTTTTCGATGCAGACATTCACTTAGAAAAGAATCTCATAGTTTTGGAAGAGGATCCAGATGTTTATCTCCAAATATGTATGAACGAGGACCAACCTATGAAAACAACGTCCACCAAAGTACGTAAATTCCCCTGTCCATGGGAAGGTTGCGGACGAACTTACACGAAATCGTCGCATGTTACAGCTCACATGCGAGTGCATACCGGTGAACTACCCTTCGTGTGCAGTTGGGACGGTTGCAATAGTCGTTTTGCACGATCGGAATCTTTAACGCGACATTATCGAAAGCATTCGGGAGAACGTAATTTTCTCTGCCCGGAGTGTGCGGCAAGCTTTGGGAGAAGCGACCATCTGCGTGGTCATATGAAACGACACAATATTACCAAGTTTGTAATAGACAAAGTAGTCAAAACTCCGGATAAATCGAAACCGTCATCTTCGAAACTATCCGCCTTCAATCATGCCAGCAAACCCAGAAGATGGCGGAAACCAAAGGCGCCAACAGTGGGAATGGCTCGAAATCATCGCTGCACCTTTGCAGGCTGTGATAAAAGTTACACACAAGCTAGCCACTTGAAAGCACACGAGATTCTACACGGAAATACATTTCCCTTCCGATGTCCCTGGGAGGATTGTGATCGATCATTTGCTCGTTCATTTGAATTATCTCGACACAGACGACAACATATGGGGGAGAAAAAATTCGTCTGTCACATATGTGCACAGGCATTCATGAGGAGCGATCATCTGTCGATGCACGTGAAACGGCATAACTTCGGAGCGGTGGGTATTGTTGTTACAGACGTGCCATGCAAGCATGTTTCCAATCATAGATTCTAACAGGTTAGCGTCTAGGAATAGACGGAACAACACGCTTGCATGGGAGCTCATTTTGCACTTTGAGCACGAAGAGTGACCAATTTTATTGTTTTTCTTCGTTTCAGCATCAGGATGATTTCTAAAGCAACGGTTTCGATTAATTTAGACAAATGATAATGCTCAATAAGAGTGAACACGTTTATGTATTGCTCCATACCCACGAAATCAAATTTGCGAAATGGTTTCGCTTTTATTTTTCTGTTGATCTATCGTTATTTATTTCATATGTAAAGAGATATGTAAAACATTTTATATTAAAGAAAACAACCAAAAATGAATTTTATTTCAATTTTTATCTACGTACAGAACTTAGAAGCCACTGTTCGTATTAAGGTGAAGGTGGAAGGAAGCCACAAATGGTTGCCACAATGGCACTCATTTCTTTCATCTTCCTCCTTCACCCTTCGCCCGAAAATCAATAATTTTGCGAAACAGTGTGAAGAAAGTTATCGTTTTCGCACACTTTCCATCAAGTAATATCAATCAAACTTCAATCGATTACTTACAAGATATCAAATTTTCAATTTTCAAAAAATCTGTAGTCGCGATATATAGTGAAAAATGTCGGAAAACTCGAGCACGTAATCCAGCCACATTCAGATAAAGAACATTACAACTTTCATGAGTTCCTTTCTTAGATGGCTAAATAGAGAATTCCACCTGTTCCTTCTTTCTCTCGTAAATTCGGAGGAATATAGGGCAGTTTGTACTCCACGCAAAGTGTTGCGTATCTAAAGCCGGGTTCAGACGGTGCGAGTAAGCATACGAGTCGGTCTAGTCAGTTACTGCAGTGCAGCTACTCACACCGTGTGAACACATCATGCCAGTTATTGTCATGTGTGATCCGGCGTGCGAGCTACTTCAAAGTTTTTTGAATTTACTCGCACTTGCATGCTTCACAACGTCAAAAACAGAATTTAGCGTTCGAATCAGTGATGCCAAATGTAATGAAATGTCTCTATTTTTAAGATATTTGAAAATATGTGAAGATATTTATAGACTTGAAAATTATTGGAAAAACAAATAAAACCCTCATAGTTTCTAAACGAAATAATTGTTATTTCGTTTTGCACGCTGGCGGGGCACGCTTTCTTTTTGAGATAGTTTTCTTGAGAATCTCTAATATAGAATCATTATCAGATCACAACTTACAAAAAAAAGTATTGTTCTAAGAAACAGAATACATATTCGATTTAAAAAAGTACATTTTCATTCATTATTAAAATTTTTGAAGCGTATTTATTGCACCTGCAAATCGACTATCATTTTCATTTCACAAAATAAATAAAATTAAAAAAAAAAATCTTTTAGACTACCATTTATAACATCACATCCTTTCGGAATTATCTGAGCTATGGATGTTTTCGAGATTCTAAAAAATATCGACAACAATCCCAACGATATTCCAAAACAAAGGCACATCAATGTCATTTCTAATTTAACTCTTGCAGGTACAGCATCCCTCATGACTGTATCTTGGCGTTGTATTCGTGGAGCAATTAAATCCAACAGTTTTTTCACTTGTTCAGGTGTTATTATCAACACTGCTCTGTAATCTCGGGGATCCTCATCGTAGAGTTCCTTCAATATTGTATTTGTTGCTCCTTTTCTTTGCATCTAATTCCTGGCCCGAATCCTTTTCTCTTTCTGCTTTTTCGGATAGTACCTTCAGTTCAAAGAAATTCAGCACAAAGTATGTATTTTTAAACACGATCAGCGTTTGTTTTGCTATAAAATTGTGTGATGATACATTCAACTGAAAACCTAAGATGAAAACTGCCAATAAAGAAGTCGATTTTGGACCAATCATTTGACAAATTCGGACCTGATTGCTGTTTCTGACTATTTGATGGACATTTGAAAAGTCGCCTGGCATCCCTGGTAAACCCGTGCCGTAGTATCTAGTTTCTCGCCAGCAGCTCACACTGTGTGAACGGACAAGGCGAGTCAACCAATTGTCAAGCGAGTCCACCGGGTCAGTAGCTGCTCATTGTCAAGTCAGCTACTAGCAACGTATAAATGGGCCTTAAAGCCGGGTTCAGACGGTGCGAGTAAGCATACGAGTCGATCTAGTCAGTTACTGCAGTGCAGCTACTCACACCGTGTGAACACATCATTCCAGTTAGTGTCATGTGTGATTCGGCGTGCGAGCTACTTCAAAGTTTTTTGAATTTACTCGCACTCGCATCCCTCAAAACGTCAAAAACAGAATTTAGCGCTCGAATCAGGGATGCCAAATCTTTACATTGTCTTGACATGTCTCTATTTTTAAGATATTTGAAAATGTGCGAAGATATTTATAGATTTGAAAATTATTGGAAAACTAATACGTTTTCTTTTTGAGATAACTTTATTGGGAATCTGAATATAAAATCATTATCGGGCACAATTTTCATTCAGAATTCACTCACAACTTGCAAAAAAAAGTATTGTTCTAAGAAACAGAATACATAATCGATATAAAAAAGTAGATTTTCCTTCATTATTTTAGTTTTCGAGGCGTATTTGTTCCTTCTGCAAATCTACTATCATTTTCATTTTCCTCATCTGACAAATTCGGACCTGATTGCTGTTTCTGACTATTTGATGAACATTTGAAAAATCGTCTGGCATCTCTGGTAAACCCGTGCCGTAGTATCTAGTTTCTTGCCAGCAGCTCACATTGTGTGAACGGACAAGGCGAGTCAACCATTTGTCAAGCGAGTTCACCGGGTCAGTAGCTGCTCATTGTGAAGTCAGCTACTAGCAACGTATAAATGGACCTTAAGTCTATTCTTCGCTTGTTTTTCATTTCGTTACAGTTCATGATTTTTTCCGCATTTCGGACAAACGCTGTGTTTTGATTGGCAGTCAACAATCTTATGACCATATTCACTGCATTTGTAGCATTTAAGAACCACCAATCCATCAGTCACTCAACTTTTTTAAATTTTTCAAATACTGACTTCGCTTCTATCATTTTATTGTAAGTATTCCCATCGACTTCTATTATCGCACTGTATTTATTATATCTCATTTTACTATTGCAATAGATCTTGTTTATTTCAAAATGTTTGTTTTTCTGCAACGCAGGGTTTTGTTTTATCAACGTAATTTTCAAATCACTTTCATTCACTTCTTCGCTATGTCCTATTATTTGGATCTTCGGCCTCAGTGCTTCTGGTATCTTAACCTTGTAGTCTTGACCCAGTCTTTCCTCAACATTAACCTTGATTTACTCAATTGCGGTTTCATCTGAAGCAGAGACAGCAACAGAACCATTTTTACCGCAGTCCATTTATATTTAATTCTTTGGGATTGATATTATCTTTCAACAGTTTTCTAGTAATATCAGATTCCTGTGTGGTTTTTGATCTTATGATTAAAATTTTTTCCCTGGTCAAAGTTTTCTTTTTATTATTACTCACAACATTACCTACATTCTCAATTGTTGTTTTCCTTGCGTCTTTCAATATCGCCGCAAAACTTAGTGAAGCTGGATTTTCATTCTGAACAGCTTGCTCGTCACGTCGGCGCTTTATTTGAATTTGGACGCAAATTGTATCTGCGTTTGCATTCATATCAACATTGTTTTTGAACAAAATTGCAATTTCCGCCCGCACTGCTTCCTTAATTTTAAACTCAAAGTTGTTGGCCTATTCAACCAAACCTTTCAGCTCTGTAATATCACTTAATATTTTACCAACAGATTTATCAAAATGACTATTTGCGAACCCATTTCCATGTAATAATGAACAAGTGTCGTAAACAAAAACGGCATTTTTATTTTTTTTTTTCAAAACATCTATATTTTTACGCATCACGCCATCAGCCGGTCCTTGCGAGGAAATGAAAACAAACAACAACACAAGCGCGTGCTGGTATAAAGTGCTAGGACAGGGGTTCTCAAAGGGGTCGATATAACCCTTTGGGGTCGATATTGGTTTCTCAGGGGTCGACATGAACGAAAATTGATTTTGGGGGTCGACGATGTCTAAAAATCTACCCCCCCCATTAATTAACACAAGTTCTTGTTTGAAACATTCTAGATACAATATAAGTTGTGTTACGTGATCCAACTTGATATCTAGCGGAAATAATATTGTTATACTTTTCAATAACTTACCAAATGGATGAACGCGCATAAGTTTGTATCAGACGAAACATTTGGCAAGTGCATTTGTGTTCTGTAATCTGTTGGAACTTTTTTTTTTTTTTTATCTGTATTATAGTGATTTTCAACTCATTTGGCTGGTTCGTCACTTTTACTTCCATTTCTGGAAGAATGTCGGGAATGAGAATTGAACTCGTGACCTTTAGTCTGTTGGAACTTAAATGCTCTGATTTACTAATTTAATTCAAAAGATTACTTGAGTAGAAATAGAAAGAAAGAAGATGATTTTCTAATTTTAATTTCTGTCATTAACGTGCGTTTTTTATATATATTTTTTCAAAAATTAATTGCCTACTCCAGTATTTGTGAGTAATTTGTATCAATTTATTTACAATTAAATTAATATTTATATAATTAATTATGATGAAAAAATAATGTACTAGCATAAACCACGGTCGCCAGACTTCTAGATTTGTCTGGAATCTTCCAGACTTTGGTGAAGCATCTAGATATCCAGACCATTCTTTGTCTATTATATCCGCACTTTCCGCACTTTGTCCAATTTTTTCCAGATTAAAAAAAATATTCTGCAATCAAAATTGACTTTATTGAGTTGGTTTAGAAAACTAGTTTGTGCTAATTTTATTTAACAGTTATTCAAAATGGCATCACTGATTTCGCCGAAGGGATTAGGAGGCCAGACTGAGATGGCTTTCTCAGAGCACCGATTTCTACAAAGTATGTAGTAAAGACATAAAGTGTCTTGGAGGATTGAAGGATTTCTTGAATCATGCTGCAACTGAGAAGCACAAAGGTGGCTGCTGTGAACACGCATGTTCCCGGAGATAGTCAACACGAGGAGCCCATTAGTCATTTACGAAGCAATCCGTTCAGGTTGATTGTCGAAGAAATAGTCACTAGCCTTAAGATAGTCGAACACTGTTTGTCCGGAGGTCAAACAATTGACACTTTTTGATAGTTTAAGTTTGGTTTGAAATTTCTACAAACACTATTTTGTTTGCCACTCTTCAATTATCAACAGTGGCAAACAATGTCAAACATCGAACATGGAAAAAACTCGACTGAATTATTTGGGGTAACTTAACTACTGGCAGGTGCGAAGAAGAGACCAAAAAAATTATTTAGGCATCCAATAATTGAATATTTGCTTGTTGTGTTTTGTGTCGAATATATTTAATTAGTACACGTTGATCAAATTTTATCCGTCAAAAAGAGTCAAATATTTGACTTCAGTCAAACAGTGTATGAGCACCCTTAGTAGCCAGAACCAGCTATCGGAAGAATGGTATACTGTTCGTGAATGATTGTTTTTATGACCTTATATAGGTTACCGAAATGCATTCTAAAACGTTGTATGACGAGATGGTTTCGTTGTTCAAGAGGGACAAAATTGCCATGAGATATAAGGAATATCAGTACATTTAAACGGTAATTTTCTCAAGTAATAGTCAATTTAAAAAACTGCCATAAAAATGAAGCTCATCAACCAGTGCGGGTGAAACCGGCACCCTATGGGGGTAATACCGGTACCCTATGGGGTAAGACCGTCATCTCAATTTCTTGATTTATACTTGGCAACAGATGAACCAGTTTGAATGTGACAGTCGGCAAATAGAAGGTATTCTAATTCTAAATGTCGCTGTCGAGTATGGTTCGAATCGCTCAACCGATTCCGGAGATATGGTCGGAACAAATTCCGATGAACATGGAATATGGAGAAGAAATTACCAAACCACACCACAATTCAATTACAAGTTTAATGGAATCTAGGACCACATTGAACACTTATCGATGGTCAGTTTTTCTTCTTACTTGAATCAACATCCGTCATACGACGCTTTTAATCACATTAAGATTCGACATGAAATCACAGAGAAGAATGAGTTCATGACTGTAGGTAAATTTTTTCAGGTTTTTGTGATTATGATGGCAATAAAACTGATTAAATTATGTTTAGTGGCAGTTAGTTTATTATTTTCGTTAGGACCATATAGCCATTATTTTTCGTTCAATGATGAAGTTCATTTAATTTTATGGAACAGCTTAAATCCAACATTAAATTTACATCAGTAGTTCAAAAGTCGTCGAAGCACGTTTGATAGAAACTCCACTAACAATAGCCTCTTTTCAAGGGTGTTCTCCTGGGACCAACTCCCTCAATTCGTTTTCCTTTGGTAGCTGTGAGGCATCTGAAATTGATGGAATGTCTTAGAAACCTTCAACTAAACGCAAACCATGCCGGGATCCCCCACTCAAAGGGTGACGGACTTACCCCTACAGCACACATTTTTCAAGAGAACTATTTCTATTAACTTATTGCTTTAACTTACCTCAACTCGAATCACAGTGATTGCTAACAATCCAGGGGACAAACTGTAGAGCAACGGAAAAGAATTTGAAACCGCGTTCAACAATAAAAGCTTAAACTTCACTGACGGAAAATTACATCCGGCTACATATCATCGGCACTCGCGTTTGTTTTGATTTATATTTTGACAATTTATGGATCACGGTGGGTTCGATGTGATTGAAAACGTCTAAAATAATAAATACTAACATGTATTCAAAATCGTAGTTAATCAGAGTTTTCTAGTAAAACTCAGGGGGTGCCGGTCTTATCCTCAGTGGCGGGCTTACCCTCCCTTCCCCTAATGTAATGAGATTCAGGAAATTCTTGAAGGGTTTTAACACTTGAAATTACTGTATCCATGCGCGACTAGATGGCTTTCACTAGAAGCAGTGGTGCAAAGAGTGCTTGACAGATATGCAGTGGCGCCTCGTCCACCTGTTCAAACTGTTCATAGGACAGGTAGACAATCCCAGAAAATTGTAGCATGAATGAGGAATTATAGAAGGTAATTTATTCGCAATTTCCATATTATCCCGAATATTCTTATTTTTTTTCTGTTTGGGTTAAACTTCGAAGCGAACCAATGTAGTCATGTTTTGGGGTTCTAGTCTCATCTACCCGTGATGGCGAAATGACATTCTCGCAATTAAGAATTTTTTTTCCCAAAAATTCACTGAACACCGAAGAAAGTGGTTCGGTGCACATGTTTGCAACCATTAAGTTTAAGTATAATGCGTCGGTATATGATAAGAAAAAATAACTGTTAAACCAAGTTTCATACATCAGACGGTAAAAATGTTGATTGATTGATTGTGTTGATTTATAGAGAATTTAAATTTTAACAGTTCTAGTCCTTGGAGGGCCTTCGTGGATACATTCCATCCAAACTCCTTCTTCACCTGCCTTGAGAAAGACACTTCATTGTCATTGCTCGTTAGCAAACCGTGTCTGCTTCCACAAAATCAAACGACGTTCTCGTGAAAATGTACAATAAAATTCCCAATTAAATATAAAAAAATGTCGACAAAAATCCAGATAAATCCAGACTTGATTTTCCAACATCCAGATTTCTGTTCAAAACACCTTGCAACCCTGGTTTAACCCTTCATCAGGCCGTGGAAACTAGGCAAGGAATGGACTCGAACACAATATCTTTGATAAAACATAAACTATTGGCACACTTGAAAAAAATGGTGGCAATATAGTTGCCACTGCACGTTAACCCCAAAAACACTGCTTGCCGCTGCCATGTAAGCTCATTTTATTGTGCCTTTGGTCATACAAAAATTAAATCAATATCTCTAGTGCAACGATTTTTTTACAAAGAAAAAAAAGAATTTTTCATCAAATACACCTTTTTTTATTGAAGAAACTGCATGTATGTTACACAGTAGATTCTAATAGAACGCTTACAGTGAAAAACTTATAAACTTGTTGCATGTTCAACAAATTAAAACAGAATTTTTGCCGGCGCTCTGAAATCGCGTTTTTTACATAAAAATTACTTCCAAATCAATATTGTACATTTTTAGCAGCCAAAAAAAAATTGAGTATTGCCAGAAACTTTTAGAAGTCTTTGGTCAAGAAAAATATTCCAAATGCGACAAAAAAATATTTTCTGGTGGTGACAATATAGTTGTTACGGCCTTATAAGAGGTGAACCAACCGTAAAGTATTTAAATTAGTAAAAATTTTGTATGAATAAGACAAAAACTAGAAATAGGTTTTTGTTCAAAAAAATTTGGTATAAGGGTCTGAGGCATAACTTAATCCTGGAAAAGGGGTCTATTGCCCATTGTGGTTTGAGAACCCCTGTGCTAGGAGAACAGTCAATAGAACAGCGGCAGATTGAGATACTCAAGCTCTTCTCAACACTACCACCACTATAGTGATATGTGATATAAGCTACTTCAATACCCGTTTCACTCAGCTATTTAATTATATTTTACGAACACAAAATGCACATAAAAACTTATCTTTTGCTGCCCGAAAACATATATTTCACCAGTGAAAATGCCTGCGATAAAATTGAATCACAACACTATGTATTCACCAGTTTTACCGCTGATTCTGCACAATTCTTTTTATGGGGCGATGTCAAGTCACTGGTCTATACAGTAAAACCTGTTTTTGTGCGGTTTTTTTTTTGTGCGGTATAAATTTCAATAACCGGTTATTCGGTAATGAATATTTCATTACCGGTAAAAAATACTTCAACATAAACCATTTTCTTAAAGAAACGGCTTATATTGATAATGATTAGTTTACAAAAAACACTTCGCAAGTTTTTGCTACTTAGTTTGTTGGTTAAAGTAATACTTTTTGTTTCCCCTGTTGGGTACATTTTCCACTACGACCAGTTATTTGATCTATTGTGGCGAAAGTAATACTTAAGAACACAAATAATGTTAATTTCGTCGTCTTCTAATCAAGATCGGATCTCATTAACAAAATTTCCAGAAGAAAAAATCGCACGTTCAGAGTCTAATGATGCTGGACGTACAATACGAAGAGCATCGAAAACCATTATCAATTATTTTCCTCTAATGTACTAATGTATTTCCTCTCTGTACGAAAACTTTTGTCTGAGGGTTTTCATCAATCCATTTATAGACGTTGAGCTTAGACTAGACGTTGATACCTTTCATTACTGCATTCGTCGTTCCTTGATACTCAATGTTTCCGCAGGTTCTGCATCGTCAAGTGGGTTTTTCCTCCTGTTGTCCAGCTACTGAATCAATACCATAATCGTCAAATTTCATCAAGTCACGAACAATTGCAAATGCCGAAATGTTTTTCTACAACCCTTTCAATCAGGGCTTTAAACAGCTGCTTCGAAATTTCTGATGGTTGCTCTGATGGCTTTTCTAGCATAAATTGCAATCCAACGTCAGCTTCATAAAGGGTGCAGTTTTTCCGGCATAGCAGTTCAATAGCGACCAGAATTGGTTGGAGGGCATCAACTAATTCCTTTATCGCTGTCAGTTCTTCATCGCTGAAGCTTATCCTGTATTTGGTTTTCATATCGAGCAGCGATTTTTGAATTGAAGTTCGGAGCAGTGTTGCCACATTTTAATCTGTACCAGTGGGGTTAAAAATCTTTCTCATCTGTACTTTTTCTTCCAAAAATCGGTACCAAAAATCTGTACCATCGAAAATATTCGTTGTAGAGAAAAATCTATTTTATTAGCATGAAAAACATACTCATTTATTTACTACAATTACTACATTTACACTTGAAAGTTATTCGTGTTGATGATGCTTATACATAGTTTTACCTTTTTTAATTCTCTATTTATGAGACTTTCAGCCTCCTGGGCTGGTTCGTCTCAGACATAGTTTTACTGAATCAAGATTGCATACTATAATTTATTAAAATTTTCGAGCTGCCGTTGTTTAATCGAATCTTTTGATCTAAAAAGAGCGTTCATCGTATCGTTGCAGAGCCGAATTGGAAGCTTATTTTTGTTTTTATTATGTTAAAAAAAATCGCTCGACAGTTGACAAGGAGTGAGGCACAGTGAGAACGTTACAAAAAAGACGGGTGGGTAATGTCGGGGACATAACCGGAGTGACGTAGGACTATACAAAGGGGACAGCTTTTGTTAAATATATATTTTAAATATATTGTTTTATTTTCTTCTCCTAAGTGAATACCTACCTATCTACCTGAAAAATGGATTAGTTTACTGTTTACTCTTTATGAATATGTTGATGGTTCTGAAAAGAACCTTTGGTGTTGTGTTTTTGTTATCACTCGATATTCCCATCTGGTTCGGTTAAACCTTTCTGTTTAGCTATTGCGTTTGCCACTCGCCACAGCTTTCACAGTTGGAAAATTTCTTCCCATCCAGCTTGTGACATGTTGTTCAGTAAATTGCATTTAATGCGACGTGCCGGAGAAACACTTTGCCACTCACTGAAACTAATTGTTGCCTTGATGAGCGCCGAACCGAAGCTGCTCTGTTCTTGATGCGAGTTTTCTGATTGTCGTGAGCAGCTTTGCAAGCCAACTCGAGCACTCCGACGGCCGAAACTCTATAATCGCTGTTAGGTATACTGGTGCTCCGGCACCAATCCGTTCGGCCTAGTTACCCTTGCGGAGCAATCAGTGAATGCGACCAACAGAGAACTGGAGACCTGCACGGTTCGAGTGAGACTTTGCCTTTCCCTTGACTTGTCCTCCTTTGTTATGTCCACGATGCCGATGCCGTACAACCACACGGGTTTACGGTTTGAAATAAAATAAGATATTTTTTTGGGGTCCGCGTGTTTTATACTCTAGCGGTACACACTCACAGGATAGAGACAAATTGGCAGACTCAGCCAGAGGGGCGATTCCAACGAGACGAACGAATGGGCATTAAAAGGGAGCGATGGCAAAAAAAAAATACATTCATTACGATTTGTTCGCTCGTTGGATTCACATGCAGGCTAAAAAGGGTCCTTTTCAGGATCACAAAATTATCTTCAATCTAAAGAGTTTATTGTTTTGTTATCACTCGATATCCCCATCTTGTTCGGCTAAACCTTTCTGTTTAGCGATTGCATTTACCACTCGCCACAGCTTTCACAGTTGGAAAATTTCTTTCCATCCAGCTTGTGACATATTTTACAGTAAATTACATTCAATGGCACGTCGCATTACCACCACTCAGTATCGGATTGGAGGTAATTTTAACCTGTAATTGAACATTTGCGATGGCAGCGGTACAGTGTCGACTTTCAATATGGGGTCATAATTTGGACCCCGAACTCTATGTTTACAAAAATGTCCAACTAAATATGTCACATTACAGGTCCGTCCAATTAGCTAAATGTCGAGATAAGTGTAAATTACTGTACTTTCAATCTAGAAGCAATTTAAGAATTGATGAAAATCAATAAGCTCAGTACAACTTATGAAAAAATCAATTTGTGTTTTATTATTATTTTGGATAATGTTTTAGAAAGCATTGAACTGTATTTCCTAAACTCTTTTTTGGAAGGTTTAATGGCCCTGAAAAGCGCCTTGTTTTATGGAATCCAATTGGTTTTGAAAAAAAACATTTCGAACGCCCTCGATGCCGCCTTGTTCTGGATTTGCCACCAAAGCAGTTTGTATAAAAAACAAACTTTTTTCTTCTGCTACCTGATGCCGTTTTGCGATTGCGTTTGCCACTCGCCACTCGCTGCAACTGCCTGTTGTCTTGATGTCCATCGAACCGAATGTGTTCTGTTCCGAATGCGGGTTTTCTTATCGTCGCGAGCAGCTTTGCCAGCTAACTCGATCACTTCGGCGGCCGAAACTATATAACGCCGGCTAGGTGGACTAGTGCACTGGTACTAACGCGCTCGGCCTAGCTACCCTTGCGGGGAACTCCAGATCAACACGGTTCGAGCGGGATTTTGCCTTTCCCTTCACTTTTCCTTCTTTACCATGTCCAGATATGGCTGCTTGGGTTGGTTTGTTGATTTGTTGTGATGCGAACCGATGTGGTGTACGGTTTGAATGAGAATGATCGTTACGGAAGGAAGGAAGGTCTTGTATTATAGAGACTTTAAACTTTTGCAGTTCATTCGTCTCTAGCCTTGAGAAAGGCCCTTTGAAAACTCTACTCTATTCTACTCCAGCGCTACCACCTCCACCCTCTTGCCTTGAGAAAGGCACTCGATCCCTCGCCGTCCAGCTCGTCCAGCAACGATGTTGTCCAGTCGGTGTCCACACAAAGAATGATCGTTACGGCAGCGGAGCGGGGATTTTTAAGCTGACTGGCTGGCTCGAGAATTACGCATGTGTGAGACTGCGACCAATGTTTCGTTAATTTTTTTCTTTTTCCTTTCCAATCGTGCTTCATTGTATTTCGCTGCTGCTCTGGTTGCCCGTTTTGGTCGGTACGATTTGAGAAGCACAATATGGACCAATAAAAAATGGGCACATAGTGCATTTTGACAATGCTTGATATTTCACAATTATTCAATTATTTATCTCAAGAAAAATGAAATGTTATTCATTATGATAGATGCGTGAATATATTTCCTATCAATTGATGCAAAAACCTTTGTGATCTATTGAGAAATGCTCGAGTTATAAGCGTTTGCATTTTTTCCTATTTGTTCAGTGCCTAGATTTCCATTTCACCCCCTATATCTTCCGGTTAGACGTAGTCCTACGTTAAAAGCATCGAAGCGCCGAAAATGCGAGCGAACCGTTAATCCTTTTTAGGCATCCAACTTTTGTCCACCAATCCTGCACATGTTAGTTTTCTTAAATTGTGATTTCTATACGGAGTTATTTTGTCTTTAGGGTGCGGAATTCATTCTCCAGATCATGTAAATTCTCATCGTAGAACTTATCTCTTCACCACCGCCGCTAATGAAAGCCAACGGGCGCCCGAAGCGTATAGGATTTGAAGCGGCTTGAGTTCCAAAATTCCCTGTATTACCTGCATTGTAAACGCTTTTAGGATTAGTAGCACCAAGCGATACTGCGGCGTGAAAGTCATCATGTTCTTTAATGTAGCTTTGTTCAAATGTAACAAACCTCACACGTGAAAGAAATATGTACCAATCTGTGTGTTTCATGAATATAACTTTCTTAGGGAATCACCCAGCGTAGCTGTTTTAATAGAAATACATCTTACCTCGTGCTCGTAGATGATTTAGGTCAAGTCGAGTGACAACGGTTGCTGGGCAATGGTTTATGCGGTGTAGGACTTTTACACCGCCGTTATATAGACACAGCTAAGCGTACGCCTGCGGTGATGATATGTTTAAGAGAACACATGTTCAAATCGGTCATACTCTTATTGGGCATCACACACAATCTGTACTTTTCGACGAAAATCTGTACCATTCCAGATAAATCTGTAGGTGAAATCAGGGTAAAACCGACACCCTAAGAACCTCTCTTCAACTATTCATGAAACATTTCACAGTATATGTTAATCATTTTTTGAATAGAACGTGAATTTTGATAGAATACAAAAAATGATGTTTTTAAGTAAAATAAATGGGAGCGCGGGTGAGATCGAATGAAAACTTGTTGCAATAATTTCAAAGTATCAAGAGGGTATCAGTATGCTATGCGGACACTTTAAGAGAAGAGAGGGAGATAGTTGCAAATTGTATGTAATTAGATTGCTCAGATTTTGAATGATAAAAAACAAACAAATTCGTGTATTTCAACTGCAAGAAGAAGCTGTTCGCTGATGGCTTATTGAGCCCCACAGCTCACGTTGCTGATGCAGTCTTAGCCAGCACTCATGTTTCCCGTATTGAAAGAATGTTTCACGTTGTTTTTTCTGGCCAATTCAAAAGCCAGATGGTTCTCAAAATCAAGCAGGTGATGGACAAATTCCTGCTCCTTGTCCGGAGTAAATATGAGAGTTTTTATCCCATCTTGGGTGAGCATCTACGATAGATGTGCCGGAGAGCGTTGAACAAAGAGATACCATGAGCTCTGCCAGGCATGCCCTGTTCAACGTTGGTTTTGGCTGCTTTATCAGTCCAGATTTGCCGTTTTGTAAACCAAATATAAACACAAGGCATCTACAAAAACTAAGGACGCATTTTTTTCCGTCAGTAAAACACAAATCAGGTGTCGGTTTTACCCTAACTGAAGGAAGCACCCATATTCCACTAGCAAAATTTTACACGAACTAACTCTTGTTTACTGACCGGTTTTATTTTGTTGTTTGTTTTGACAGCAAAGCGACTTCCGCAGCTGTAGAGTGACTCGAAACGTAAAAATGACAAGTGTATACAGGGGACATCGGAAAATTTGCAAAAAATTGCTTCTAACTGGAACAATCAGGTGGTGTCGGTTTTACCTTGATTTCCCCAACGTGTGGCAACACTGGTTCGGAAGTCGTAGAATCGACGCAACACTGCCAGTTGTGTTTTTTCAATCTTATTTTGATTCTCGAGTAATATTTCAAAGCGGCATAAAGGCAAATATTATTTATGGTGTTGAAGGAAAAATATCGAAATTACGGGTTATTGATTGTAAAATTACCGGTAATTCGGTAATGAAAGATGACGGTAAAACCGGTTAACAATCCCTAGTCTATACCAACAAGCCAGAAGCTTTAGAAGAGCTCAGAGACAACATTCAACGCGACATTCGCAAAATTTCGGTCGAAATTAGTGGCCGAGTGGTGCAAGATTGAGTTCAACGGATCGATCGCACATGGGTGTCATATCACCGAAATCGAATTTCATTTTTAATGTAAGATGTTGAACTACAACCAGAATAAATTGAAACTCATCTCTAAAAAACTGTGTTTTATTAAAAAATTGCCAAGTCCTTATTGAAAGACCCGTTAGTACCACACATGAACAATATTTGTAGCTCATCATACGACTAATAAATAAAAAAAAATATCCACAGTTCCTCGACGCGGACGTTTTCCTCACAAATCCAGATGCTCTCAACACGCTGGTTGATCTGAACTTGCCAATCGTCGCTCCAATGCTGCTGTCTGATGGGCTATACTCCAATTTTTGGTGCGGGATGACGACCGATTATTACTACCATCGGACTGATGACTACAAGCAAATTTTAAACTACGACAAGACCGGCCAGTTTCCGGTCCCGATGGTCCATAGTGCTGTGATGGTAAATCTCAACGTCGAACAGTCACTCAATCTCACGTTCGAGAAGAAACGCCTTACAGCTGGACGTTACCATGGCCCGCAGGATGACATCATCATATTCGCGATGTCAGCGAATTTCAGTGGAATTCCGATGTACATTTCGAATTCAGCACTGTATGGATTCATTCTGTTTCCGTTGGAGCAAGGAGAGACAGTGAAGAAGGATTTTGAGCAACTGACCAACACAAAGGTTTATATTGTCAACGAATATGGTGCGTTGAAAATCAAAGATGATATGAAGCAGTTCATTCCGGATGTTCCTAAGTAGACTAAACTTGTTCTAAAGTTGCTCTCATCCCCGTTACACACTTATTAATTTTTCAGAGATAAACTGAGTTTATCGCACATTTATATGATCAATTTGGAGAGGAGGCCGCTGCGGCGAAGGCAAATGTTCAACAATTATGACGTGCTGGGTTTGGACGTGGAATATTTTCCTGCAGTGGATGGCAAAAAATTGAACGACGATGTGCTGCGAGAAATTGGCATCGAATTTCTTCCTGGATATACAGATCCTTATCATAAAAGGTGGGTTCCGTGTAATCTGTATGCATGGCATAGTGCGTTATTTTTTTTCAATTCGATTTGTCCATAGACCTATGACGATGGGCGAAATAGGGTGCTTCCTCAGCCACTATTACATTTGGGAGAGGATGGTGGAGCTCGATCAGCAGGAAGTGCTAGTTCTGGAAGATGATATCCGATTTGAACCCTACTTCAAGCGACGTGTTCGCCAGGTGCTAGATGATGCTCGACGTATCGGCGGTTGGGATTTGATTTATCTGGGTCGTAAGCGACTCCAAGAAGAGGATGAAAAGTGGATAAACACATCGGATAATCTTGTGAAGGCTGGATATTCGTATTGGACCCTAGGCTACATAATCACACTGGATGGAGCGAAGAAGCTATTGGCGGAGAAACCTCTCAAAAAACTTCTCCCTGTGGACGAGTATATCCCCATTATGTTCAACAATCATCCAAACGATTCTTGGGTAAGTCATTTTCACGATCGCACCTTGGTTGCATGGAGTGCGGCTCCATTGCTTCTGTACCCTACTCATTATACGGGCGACGAAGGATATATTTCGGATACCGAGGACTCTGATCGCATCGATAGCGTTCCGAAACCAGGTAACGATACAACGGATAGTTCAATTGAAAAGAAGGGAGACAAGGAACAGATTAATAGCAATACGCTGATAGATTCAACTATTACTAGAAACGAGCACGAGTTGAGTGTTAAAAATAGAAGGACAGAACTTTAGCGTCGTGGTGTTTCAAAAGCGAGCGCTATGGCTGCGATACAAAGTCATAGACAAGATTATATTAGTTAATACTTTGAACACAATGGAATGTTTACCAGAAATTATCGATGTGCCTTACTGTAGTCTTAACGATTTGCATAGTTGTATGCTTCTAATATACGGATATAGCTTTTTTGAAACAAGTGCTTTTACTTCAAAACGCGAAAGAAACGTCATTTGGAATATTTTACACCATTATGGTATACCTATTGACAGTGTAGCTGCAACGATTTTATTTCTCGGTGTGCATATGTAAGCAGCATGCAGAATCTTCATCACTGATGATTGTCACAGCTGTGTAATAATAAGGATTTTGCAATTGAGGAGCTTGAATGGGCTCTTCGCGGAGTACATGGTTCATCCGCCGGTCCTGACGATGTTGGTTACTCGCTTCTCAAGAATCTTCCCCTAATCGGTAAAACCATTTTACTATCGCTCTTCAACAAAGTTTGGGACCAAGGAGAAATTCCTGTGGACTGGAAGGAAGGACTAATGGTTCCTCTCCCGAAGCCCGGTAAAAATAAAATCTTTGCCGACAGTTACCGTCCAATTACTCTACTGAACTGTATAGGTAAGGTTCTTGAGAAGATGGTCAATAGGAGACTCATCACTATAATGGAGTCTCGTGGGCTACTCGACGATCACCAGTTTGCCTTTCGCCCAAATAAAAGTACAGACGATTATCTAACCGAACTTGAGGATCTCCTCGATTCCTACCTGGAAAGATGCATGCATGGTGACATTGTATCTCTTGACCTGTTAAAAGCATACGACCGTGCCTGGCGTTTCCCAATCCTCAAATCTCTCGAGGAATGGGGAATCAAAGGTCGCATGGGTCGTTACGTACAAAGTTTCCTTGGTGATAGAAGATTCAGAGTCATAATCGGCAACTACCGTTCCGGGATTAGGATCCAGGAAAACGGCATTCCATAAGGGTCAGTTATTTCTCCTACTTTATTTTTGATCTGTATGCAATCCCTCTTCGTTAATATTCCACCTGATGTTCATGTTTTGGTGAATGCAGATGATATTACTCTAATCTCCTTCAATCACTTCAAACCAATGGCCAGAAGAAAACTTCAATCCGCCATCAACTCCGTTGCAGAATGGGCAGATAAAACAGGCTTCACAATTTCTCCAGAAAAATCCCAACTCCTACACATAAGCACCTACGTGAAGGCGGACTTTGGGCAAACCCCAGGTCAAAAATTTTATTTGGCGACGGCTCGGGGGGATGTACCTGTAAAATTTAAGTTCGTGTTTGCGGATAAATTCGCCCGCAAGTACATGATTTGGCAGGGGATATGCAGTTGTGGACAGAAAACCAAAGTCTTTCTCACTGACAAGACAATGACATCAGAAGTCTACAAAAAAGAGTGCCTACAGAAACGGGTTCTGCCGTTTATTCGTGCCCACGACCGTCCAGTAATGTTTTAGCCGGACCTCGCAAGCTGCCATTACAGCAAAACGGTTATGGAATGGTACGCAACGAACGGGGTCAGCGTAATACCGAAGGACCTCAACCCCCCAAACTGCCCCCAGTTCCGGCCGATAGAGAAATACTGGGCAATCACGAAGCGGAGGCTTAAGGCAAAGGGAAAACTTGTTAGGAACATGACTCAAATGAAGAACTGGTGGAATCAAATCGCCAAAACGGTGGACGAAAAGGGTGTGCGCCGCCTAATGTGCCTTATTACGGGAAAAGTACGAGAATTTCTTCGAAACAGCAATGAATAATTTTTTAAATTTTTTTTTATGAAAGAGTAAAGAAAATGCTACATTTGTATGAAAAACAAATTATGAATTCGTTAATAAATGACTGAACTACACGCAATTGTTTGTGTTCCAATATTAAATGAAGCAGACTTTAAGATACACAGGACTAGGAGGAGGCTGAATAAGTAGTAGCGGTACATGGCGACGCGAGTCGCCAGGGCATATAGATAAATACCATCAGAAGCAGTCTGTGCCATAGCCAGGATGATCCCAATCGAAATAAAATTTCGGAGGATTCAGACTACACAGGAGTCGAGGATTTGGTTGTAGTCGGTTATGAGCCCCTCACCATGTCTGGGTTTAACCGTCCCAGATAAGGCAGGTAGAGCTTTGCCATTTTTTAAAGGATAGGGTACTATCTTGTTTATAGATAACCAAACATGTTCTACTGGAATGAAAGTTCCAAAACTTTGTGGAACCTAGGGTAGAGGTAGAGCAGAGAGGGAAGAACAATGTAGTCAATCTTCTGGGTTTGATAAGTGGTGATAGCGGATGAATGACCAAACTCGACCAAAATCCTTTAAGAATAACTACTTTTTAACATTATGTACATAATCATCTATTTTTATTCGATCAACTTATGCGCCTACATAGCAACTCACGATAGTGTTAAATGAGCAAATTTGTTTCTAAATGTTTGCACGCGTAGAAAACAATTACAATCTAGATCGTTCATCTCGATTTGATTAAAACAAAACTCAACAACTGTGTTTCTTTACATTTAAATTCTACAATAGGTATTGGAATTGTTTGTTCGTTTGTTGTTTTTTTTTTCTTAACGTTGTCTCTTATGCAAATGCATAAACTACGTAAAAGGACGGTTTAGGGTGAAATATGCTCCAAGCAATTGATACAATCTAATTGAGAAGCCTATTTCGTGTGGTTGTGGTGAGCTATATCAGCACATGAAGACTGATTTGATGAACTGAAACAAGGATTTCAATCAATAATCAAACATATGAAGTATGTAAAACGCAATTACTAACCTCTGTCATGCCCATGCTTATGATTCCATCCTGGTTTGTGTCCTTTGCTTTGAACAGCTCGAAAGCCATCGTCAAGTGCAGAATGGCGGATATGAAGTCCGACAGTCTGAGCGTTCCGTCTCGCCTCATATATCTAGAATAACAAAAAAATCGTCTGACCGTTATTGCAAATTGTTCATATGGATGGTTCCTAACCTTAGTATCAGAATCGACACAATATCGGTGCTCAGTTGGAAGCCAACATCATAGAGCGCATCCCGGAACCTCTCAGCTCTCAAAATACCTGACTTTTCCTTGGTGTGCATCTTGAAAACACCCCACCAGGTTTTGAGGTTGACCATAAACTTATTGAAATCATTGAAATTGATCCGCCCTCGATTGGTTTTCTAGAATAAAAAAAGATATTAACTTTCGATAATTTTTTTCATCAAACAAGTTTGCGAATAACTACATCCATCAGACAGACAACTTGTCGACAGACTTCCAGACTGGCACAGCTTCGAATGTAGTCGTTGGGAAGGCACGCTTCTAGTAATTCTTGCAGGTCAAAGCAGTTCAATGTCCTGAATGAAACGAAATGAAAGTTTGAAGGATAGGAGGATGTAAGTTCCGCCGTAACTGTACCTCTGATCATCTGCCAACTGCATAAATACTGGTTCATACTGTGCAGTGCTACTCGTCGCCGACACATTGTTGTTGGCCGAATCCATCGATATTTTTGCATTAGAGTTGAGCAGGGGGAACGGATCCAGCAGCAGCAGGGTTTGGGTTTCCAGGAGGGCCAACCGGATGGTCGTACCGAGTACACGTACACTGAACGATGCTTCTTCGGCTGGTTCAAAGGTTGTAGCCATGATTAGGTAGCGCCCGGCTTCCAACGTGCAACGATGACTTATCTGGCGCGAGTTTGTGTACTGGGAGTTGATCAAACTTTTGTGCTTTTTGAAAAAGTTTTTCGAGAGACAACCATTGATGTTTTGCACTGTAAAGTAACAACAATTATGTTTATGATTATAGAACGCGAGGGGACTAACGTTTGCATTGAAAAAATGGACAAAAATTGCCGGGTTTTCATTGGTTTACCTGCATAAGCACTGACGAAACTACCCACGCAGCATTAATCACAGTAACCCACGAGTCAGCAGAAAAAAAAAAGACAGCTCTATCAGTCGAAATATAACCGTGATGGCGAAAACAGTGAAGCTACTCCGTTCAGAAGTGTGTGCGTTCAAAAAGCGGTACCCCGCCGTGTCAAAAACGGACATCGTGCGGCACTTTGTGGACGCCGGGTACGCCCGTTCCGGCATTTACAACATCTTGGCACTATTGGAAAACAATCAGAGCATCAAAAGAAAGCCCGGTTCCGGACGGCCGACGACCCTGAGCGACAAGAAGCTCCAAAGGATTCTGAAGAGGAATATCGAGGGAATAGTGGCTACATCGCTGTGTGCCCATGTAGCCACTATCCGTGACAATCCGTGAGAAGGGGATGCCGTGAACTGGAAAATTTATAGTACGAAGTGCCTGTATAATTACCTTCCATGCGAAATGTATGAAACTCAATTATCTGTCTTAGTTTTTTTACACCATTTGAAAAAAACATTTTTATCGTAGAACTACGTCTTTCATTAAGGGTGCCAAATCAGGAAATAGGTAACGTTAACTTTATGAAATAAAGTTAACGTTAATAACTATTTTTGCCGCGAACGGATTTCGGCGATTTACATACCAAACAAAACGGAAATTCCCTAATATTTGTTTAATATGCTCTATACATTACAATCCACTGGTGTGTAAATGTTTAAATTCATAAAAACTATAAGCGTTTCCAGTTTCCCATACATTTGTTCTAGTGATTTGTGAGCTTTTCTACCTGTGCCGTCAATAACGAGCAACTCATCGACGAACAACGAAGGGGAAATCGTAAGAAGAAGAACGAAGGGGAATATTTGCCTAGAGTATAAACAGTGGATCTCGCTGAGGCAAACTTTCAGTATCGTTCTAGATACGAAGCAATGAACATCGCTTGTTCTTTCTTGTTTTGCGCCATCACATGTCTTCGCTTCGGATTGAGCTGTGGACGCGACCAAATTACTCACTCGCTGATGCCTCTTGCATTGCATTCCAAACATTTCATTGCATCCAACTGACGCCATTGCATTAATTGTTTGAGATAGAAAATTGTGTGGGGAATCATCAAGCCAGGCTATCGTTGGCTCACCAAGAAAATAAATGTTGTGGGATTTTGCCTGTGATTTGATTTCGCATGACGGTAGCAAAACTCTTTCCACCAAGGATGACAGCAAAGCTAATCTAGGCCGGCAATATTAACAGAAAGGGCTTCTGTTGAGAAGAGCGCCAAACTTTCTCCACTAAGGACGACACCTGCGTTTATCTTGAGCTTGAGAAAGTAATGCAACTTTTTTCGAGGCCACTAATATTAACAGAAGCGTTTAGTTTGAGAATAGCGCAAAATGATGAGAAGTGTTTATATTTCTAGTAGCTTCAAGCCACCAATATATGGCTCTGTATGCATGCTATGACTAGCGCTTGGTTTACGTTGAACGCAGGATGTTGAGAGGTTCGATACTAAATATCATGTAGCATGATATTTGATACTTGCAAGTATTGTCATTGTTGCTGTTTTCATGCGGTGCCAAAGATATATTGATGTAGTTGAGATGTGGAATAATGGTGCTGGTGCACAAGTATATAATCGACTGTAGCCGAGTCTATGTTAATTACGAAAAAGGTCACCGGAATAGCGTTCGAGGTAAATTTTCAACGCATTGAAACACCTAAAACAAATTGCGACATACGATCAGCTAGTGTATTGTTCTGCGAACGCAAGAATGAATTATCAATTATAATTGATCAACTGTCAACTGATTCTACATTTAAAAAAATATATATCAGGGCAATGAAACCATGCTACTAAACAGTTATTTCTAAAATTTCACAGCATTATAAAATAATATCCGAAGTTTTAAACAACTTACTTTTATAAAATAACAGCGTAGTTCTACGTCAACAATGCGGTCGTATTTTGGACACAACCTTCTATATTTTTTTTAATGCAAACGTTATCTTCACTTACCGTTGTTAAGATTGTACACCGTGAATCCTATTACTTTCGGTTCCAGCACACTATGCTGGTTAACCGATATTATCACATCCTCCTTTTCGCTTAGAAAGAGCTGCAGCTGCGGGTTGATGTGGAACGAGTCCGGATTGTTGCGGCAGCCACCGGCCGTAACGCCACGTTTCCAAGCGCCCTGATAGAGTCGCATCAACCAGCGACGGTTTTTGTCCGACAGTTGGGGCTCATCCCGGGCGGTGTCGGAATCCAAATGGACACATTCTAGGTGGGTGAAGGTTTGTGTCAGATCGAAGAAAGACATCCAGAATTCTCCGATATCGAGCTGCTCTATGAGTCGATTCCTTTCGTTCATGGCCACTCGCTCCCAGGAGCTTGAAAATGATGACCAATCGCCGTTGAAAGAGGCGGTTTTGTTGAAGGTTTGGGCGAGGGGATTCCGCAATCGCACCAGCTGTACAGTATCACCCATGACGGTTTCAGCCTGGAGATACATAGTTTTTGTTATTCCAATAGCATACCTCTGGATATCAGCTCCAACTCACCTTATCTAACGAACAGAGTCTATAGTTGATCCCTATGTGTACTCCATTGGGCAACGCTTCGGTTTGGTTTCGGATCTGTGTTGTGGTTCCATTATTTACCGTGCAAGTTACAATACTAGTGGTATCCAACAAGGAATGGAGCAACGGCGGTCGTATCAGAATGTTGCTATCAGATTTGATCGATACCGATTCAGTGATGCCTCCAGTGAGGTCAGCCAAACCGTCCAAAAGCGTACCGTACTTTAAAGCTTCGTAGGATCCATGCAATCTGGAATGAAACTTTGGTTAAGCAGCAGCGTCCAATGTAGAACCCTGATGTACATACTTCGCGTAAGCTTTCTCCAACAGCCCAGGCCAGAAGGAATTTGAATTTTGTGCCTGCAGGAAAGCTAACTTCCCATTGATTGTTGGTAATCTATCGTCGACTAGAACTTCTAACCATTCCCCACACCACCACAACCGGAATCGGAACATTCCGTAGTACGGCTTGTCGAAGTTTTGATCGGCCGGTACGACTCGGTAAAACAGGCCCTTCGATAGGTACAAAACGCCGAGACAGCTGACAAGCCATCGATCGCCCATCTTCCCGGGAACGATATCGAACTGTGCCGTCGAGTCATTGACGAAGACCGGATTCGGGGTAATTTCGTGGGGGCGCTTCCACTGGAATGTGAACGGTGGCGTTTGGTGGTAGAAAACCGACGACTGAGTCGCAGGAAAGTCTTCGTCTTCCCAGAGGACATTTTTCTGCTTGCATTCCGCTTTGATGCGCTCATACGAGGATGTCATGGTTCCGCTAGCAATTAGCTGTGTTCGAATTGGTTAACTGTGAGTAATGAAGTCCTATCACACACGATCATCTCATCCCATTGGGAGCGAGTACCGATCCAGGGGCTTAGGTATGCGAGGTGTCTGTAAATAAATTTAGAGAAAATATAACGAAATTAGAATGATTTCACAACTTATAAAAGTCATAGAATTGTTGAATTGTTATAAAGATGGTTCATTAAAAATGGAAGATGGAAGCAACGAAGATTTCGTTGCAAACACGCACGGCCGTCAACGTGTTAACAGGCTAGGATTGGAACTTTTTATGTTTAGCTAATAATGAATTGTATGTACCTGTTCCTCAACAATGAAATTTCTGGAACGAGAGCGAACAATCTACAAGTACTTCCGCTCAATGAATTATGATAAAGTACCAGCACATTTCTTCTGAGTTGGCACATATTTTTATCGTTTTCGTGATAAAAATGGCAAAATAAACAGAATGTTTCTCATTATTGTTCCTAGTAGTTAGTATGAATACATTATACTTGGGCTTTTACAGGGTCTTTCAGATTAAATGCTCACGCAACAAATTGTAATAACTTCTGCAAAAGTGAATCGATTTTTATTTTAAAAAAACGAAAATAAAGCTTATTTTAGGACATTTTCGATGCGACCACCTCTTTTTTCGATAACGCGTTTTAAACAGTGAAAAAAAATTCTTCATGCACAACTCTAACATTACGACTGCGATGCAATTGAAAATCCGAATTATCTCTTCTCTAAGTTCCTCTAAATTTTGTGGCTTATTAACATAGCAACAGTCCTCCAAGTACATCCAGAGGAAGTAATCGAGCAGACTTAAATCCGGACTATAGCGCGGCCAATTCCATCTACAGTTAAACAGAGCAGGAAAGCGATTGGAAATGACGCGATCTCTGAAAACTCTACGTAGAAACAACAACGTTTCATTGGCGGTATGAGGCTTCGCTCCGTCCTGTTGGAAGTCCATTTCGATGTCTTCCGTCAACATTCGGTACGTGGTGGAAGAGAACACCCCGATCTCTTGAGCTAAACGAGTGAGACTGATGCGGGGATTAGCGCGGACGCTTTGCTGCAACCGCTCGATTTCCTGCGGTGTGCACGCGGTTCGTTTGGCGCCACATTTGCCAGCGTTGTTATCGAGAACACTACCGGTTTCCTCGAACTTCTTCACAAGACGTGAGATCACACTTAGGCGTCGTGCACAAATTACGTAACGCTAAAAATCCGGATTTTGGACCCCCTCCCCCCTACGTAACGCAATTTAATATCTCTAATACACAGAAAGTAACGCAACCTCGACGCCCCTACCCCCCCCCCCCCCCCCTTATCGCATTACGTAATTTGTGCACGACGCCTTACTAGAAACATTTACGACGAGAAATGTTGAAATTCTTACCATAAGAGAACAAAGTTTCATTAAGGCTTCGGTTGCTCGAATAATACGATTTCACTAAAAATACACTTTCTTGTAAATTGTACATCCTGACACTAAAAACCATCCGATCAGACTGTTATCGTCCCGAAGTGGGGAATGCAGAGTTACCATCGACGGAGCGAAAACCATTTTTATAAGGAGCTATTCGATATTTCTGCGTGAGCGTTCAATCTGAAAGACCCTGTAAAATATTCCAAATGAGTGAACAGTTACGTTGATAAATAGAACTCTTGAAACTCAATTTTTTCATCATAAACAGTAAAATTTGAGTCGTTCAACCCATGTTCTCGATTTTTTTCGATGACTTATGGCACCGACGAAAATTTCATATCTTCTTCATTAATAAAATGCAAAGTAGACTACCGATTTTTAAGATTTTCATATTTTAAATTGAAATTATACAAGTTGACTGTTAATATATACCCAGTTTTTCTTACGTGGTTTATTGCTATATTTATATTTACGAGGTTTTTTTACGCGGATTTTCCAATTAACGTGGTTTTCTTTTACCCGCATAAAAAAACCCAGAGCAATATCACGTCTCTCTCTCATTTTTTCCTTATGCTCCCTCAGAGCATATGACAGTAATTAGTAGTGATGAAACGGATAGTATTTTGAATATTTTGATATAACTGGAACAAACTGCATGTATGCATGAACCAAAAAAGGATTACATTGGAGGGAGAAGGATCAACAAATTTTTGCATTATTGTAGTGAACGATGACGAAATTTTCTTTTAGAATATCCTTTGATAGAGTATCAAGTTTTCAACAAGGAATCTTAAGCAGATATTTTTCTGATGAGGATTTTCTATCACAATGATGAGATTTTTGTGGGGTGTGTCTTCAGGGATGATAATCTGCGAGACTTCTCCACAAAACATGCTTTATAGCTTCATGGAGCAATGCGTTTGGCTTCTGATATCGTTTGATGAAATAACAAGAATTGAGGGGCTTAGAATGAAAGGGGTGTAAGTGATTTGATCGATTTCTCTACATCGACTCTCTCGTTTGGTCATAACTTAGCTGCAAATTCATTCCCAGCTGTATTTGACAATTTTGAAGAAAGGTCAGAACCTCATCTATCGGATGGTATAGCAAACTCATATTGGAACGAAAAAGTTGATGAAGAGAAATCGATCAAGTCACTTACACCCCTTGCATTCTAAGCCCCTCAATTATAAGTTCTAACCTCTCCTGTATATTCGAGGTATTCTATCATTTTGCTGCATAAACAGCATTTATACTAAGACGAGATAGTACATATAGTCAGCGACGGGTTTAGGAAAAATATTCCAATGGTAACGAAATCAACTGTTATGTGAAAACACTTCGAATCAATCGCAATCACGATCCTTACATTTGGTGGCCATTCTAAGAAGTATCCAATTAACAATTAACAAGATTTCAGTAATCAAACATTACTTTTAAGACTGTATTTTATTCATTTATTTACAATGATTCTATATCCCATTGAGAAATTAGAACATTTCGCCAAAAAAACCCTATCCATGACTGCAGTTCTCCAACTCCCGGCTGCATCGATTCTTATCAAGTCCTTCTCCACCTGGTCCAACCACCTCGCTCACTGGACTCCTCTCTTCTTGTTCCTATCGGATTCGACGTGAACACCATCTTTGCAGCGCTGCTGTCCGGCAATCTTGCAACATGCCCTGCCCACCGCACTCGTTCAGCCTTGGCGACTTCCTGGATGCTGGGTTCGCCGTAGAGTTGCGTTAGTTCGTGGTTCATTCTCCTTCTCCATACTCCGTTTTCCTGTACACCACCGTATATTGTTCTGAGCACTCCTTCAAGCATCGTCCATGTTTCGTACCCTTAGAGAACAACCGGAACATCGTACGGGGTCGAAGTTTGTTGGACCTCAAGGATTTGCGGAGACCATAGTAGACACGACTTCCATTGACTATGCGTCTTCGAATTTCACGGCTGTTGTTGTTGCCAATCAATGTAAAAATTTGGTCCGTCGTCGAGCAACCGGGCATGAATCCGGTCTGATAACTTCCCACAAATCTACTTACTATTGGCGATATACGGCGAAAGAGGATCTGAGAAAGAATTTTGTAGGCACCATTCAGTCACCTTTTACATAGATGGGGCAGATTACCGTTGTTTTTCACTGCACCGGTGTAGTCCTCTTCAATGTCGTCTTGGTATCCTGTCTGCGCGCTGTTCAGGTTTTCATCGTAGTGCTGTCTCCACCTTTCGAACACATCGCGTTCGTTCGTCAAGATGCCTCCTTCCTTGCTCCTGTACATTTCGGCTCACGGCACAAAGCGTTTGTGAGAGTTGTTTAGTTTCTTGAAAAAAAATCGCGATTCTCGAACGATAAACGATAAAGAGATGTGTTTGCTACCTTCCCTTCAGTCTGTATCGTTCCACGTTTTGTCGAGTTGCTCGTTGCAACATGGCTGCGCGTGCTGCATCCTTCTCGTTCAGAAGCGCTCGGCACTCGTCGTCAAACCATTCGTTCCGTTGTCCTCGTTGTTCGTACCCGATGACGGTATCTGCTGTGCTGCTAATTGCTGCTTTCAAGGTGTTTCAGCATTCATTGAGGGGAGCAGCATCCAGTTCGTCTACCCCCGGTTACGCAGGCTCCTGTAGTCGTCGTAGGTAGTACCGTGGTGAGCGCTGGTGTCTTATGTTATTGACGACTGACAGTTTAGAGCGCAGTTTGACCATCGCCAGGTATTGGTCGGAATCGATGTTAACGACACGATAGGTTCTGACGTCGATGATATCCGACTGACGATAAAACGTGGCCAATTTGTGTTTCTGTTTGCTGTGATGATCTCCTGGTGTAACAGTATTGGAGGCTGCACTGAAAGAAGGTGCTACGTTAAAGTGACCAGATGGTCAGAGGTCTAACGCGGGACACATAAAACAAAACGTTATGTATATACGTCATCTGAGCATAAACCATAGTTCAGCGAGTCTAAACTGATCAGTATTATTTCTTTCTGAGTATCGGCACTCAGTTGTGATTTTTCGGTGGTTTAGATTTTATTTACGCCCGAAAATCACTCACTCAATCAGAGCATTTACGCCTGGCAAGCACGATTCAAATTCTACAATTTTCAAATTACCGAATGGAATGCTCGAAAATTTCTATTCATTTTTCATCGATTTTAGTGTTAACGTATGCATTCAAAAAATGGAGTAATTTGGGATAGATGATAGATAATTTATAGGAACAAATTTTCTTTAAATCTTACGTTTATTAAGTCTACAACAAAAATGGTTCAAGGCTGTTGATACGCTGCAGCAGCACTGTCAAGCATCTTGATGATTTTTCCATACTGCAAGCTCCACCCCACAACGAAAGAGTTGGACATCCTGAGGCACTTTGTGTCCGCCAGATATAGCCGATCTAGTATTTACAATATCATCTCTTTGCCGCTCCTTAATCCGGGAGATCGAAGCAACTGGCCAAACGGTGGAGAAGAATCTGGCCAACATGGACATTTTTATGCGGAAACGTCAGACGAGACCAGCCGTATCTGAGCAGCAGGCAATCACCTAGAAGGAGTAGCTTGAGATGCTGGTGAAAAACTTCTTTCCGGCGAAAGAAGTGAAAAACTTCCACCAAAGCCACGAAAAGGTAAAATAACACGCCGGTATACATCTTTTCATCGGCCATGTTTCAGGTTCCGGCCAACTTCCGTAAGACCGCCCAGCGCTTCATTTACGATACTTCATCAAACAACTCTGCCTCTTCCTGACGAGTATACACTAGTTCTTCCGGATTATTTAAAACGTTAAGCCCTGACCGAGCTAGGGGACTAAAGATGAACTTGTCGTCTGACTCACGTTGGTCCCTGCGGATCAATAGGGGACTTTTATAAAAATCACTTTCCAATTTTGTTGCTGTCGCTTCCAGTTGACACTCTCTAAACAGAAAGCCCAATGTCGGTGCGATGAAACCAGCTCAACGTATTAATTTTTGGATGTATTAGAAGCGCTCTTGAACAGTCTGCCAAATAAAATTTTGTTTGAGGTTCATCCATTTAAGAAAATCAACATGATCAAATTGTGATATTGCAATATATTGATATCGCGGGACATTTTCGGGATTTCGATGTTTGCCAAATGCGGGACGTTTCGCGGGACGGAATCTTACGCGGGACATTTTGTTGAAATGCGGGACTGTCCCGCGTAACGCGGGACGTCTGGTCAGTTTATGCTACGTATAGCCATGTTCTTGGAGGCAGCGAAGTCAATAAGTCTTAGGACGTTTTCGTTGGTTATCTGATGGGCGCTGAACCTATGAATTACCGGTCTGAACTCCTCCTCTTGGCCGACCTAAGCGTTCAAATCACTGATGACGATTTTTATGTCGTAGAATTCTTCCTTATCGTCATCGATGCAAGCTAGATGGGGGCTGTGGACGTTAATAGTGTTGATATTGAAGAAGTGGCCTTGCATCCTCAATCTGCACATCGTTTCATTGATCGACTACCAGCCAATCACCCGCTTCTGCATCTCCCCCTCCCTATGAATGCTGTACCCAGCTCGTGTGTGTTGCCGCAGCTCTGGTGGGGTATACCTTAGAACGATCGCACCATCGAATTTTTCCAGCACACCTCCTGCAGCGCTACGATGTTGATATTGCGGGCTCTCAATATTTCCGAAAAATTCGGGTACTCACAAGAAAATTAAGAGACTTGCAGTTCCATGTACCGAGTTTTCAATCACTAGTCCGTGTTCTTTGCGTGGGTCTGACCGATTGTCCTGTCTGGAATTTCTTTGTGAATTTTCCTGTGCATTTCATTTTTACGGACGACTTGCAGGGCCTGCACCAACCCCCTGTCTCGCCGGAGGACCGGCGTGAACAGCTCTTTTTAGAGTCCCCACAGGCATGAGAACAGTGATCAGCCGCCCCTGAAATGGGGAACAAATGCTATTTTGAGCGGACCTCCATGGTGATGCCGAAAAATAGCAACTCTGATATCGAGATATGTTATGTAAAAAATCCTCAGCTTCCAAGAAAAAATATAAAAAAATATAGCGCCCTCTAGTCCAAAGCCATAAAAATAATAAAAAACGACTACAATCAATAATTGCGAAAATTAAATCCATTGTTTTTGCAACTTCAACGTATGGAAGGCTAGTTTATTGACTTCAATTTGATATGTCGATTATTTAAATCGGTTGAGTGGTTCGAAGGTTATAAATTTTTGAAAAAAAGTCATAGTGGAAAAAATGATTTTTTCGGATAACCCTAAAATGGAAATGGTCACCCTAATGAAAAAATAGAAAAATACGGGTCTAATGTTTTGCGGTAAAGAACAAAATTACTACTTTTCACAAAAATCTGAGAACTGTACGGTTCTACTATTAATAGAAAACTTTATTATATGTACCTGAATTATATATACTTGGGAAGGAGAGAGGAATTGGGAAAAAGGCATACTGGAAAGGAGCCAACGTTTGGTTGCGGACGGACGCATTGAAGATAGCGGCGGATAAATTAAAGTTGTAAACGAGTTGAATTAGGTCTTTATTATTTCAACTGTGAATAAACTACATTATTACAAGAACCACTATATCGGTTTGGCATGGAATGGCTGATATTCTATATTTTGGTTCAACATTTGTGACAGTCAGTAGTCTATGCTTTCATCTTTTCGACAAAATCATTGTGTTTTGTATGTAGTGCTACATCTACAGTGAGGGGCACAAAAAATCCAACCCTATTTGAAATCAAAGTGCTCCAATATTAAAAGTTTGTTCAAACTTTTCGGTATTCCAGTCAATACCACGTAAAAGTAGGTAATTAGTAGACCATTTTGTCATTTCAGTATCATTGATTTATTTTTTAGAAAAACAAATGAAAATGACTTTTGTTCCTAAATGGGTATTTTCGGGTATGGCATAAAAACAACTTGCGTAAATTTGTTTTACTGTATTTTGTTCATCTATGTACCCCTCGGTTTTGTCAGCTGGTTGTTTACATCTCACAAAAACATTATTTTCGTAGCTTTTTGGTCAACATTTCGTGCGTAGTGACGTGAAAATGGGTGGAAAGCAAATCTCATCATAGGATCACGGAAAATTTTCTCAAAAAGGCCTGATGTAGATAGATAACTTATCTCCAAAACGAATGAACAGTCAGAAGTGCAACGAAGTACTCCAGAATCATTTTCTGCTGTTTTTGCATCAAAACCAATGTGATAGTTGGGTGATTTGGCATCAATCCATGATATCCGGAAAGTCATAGCAAGGTTTAATGAATAGGGGCTTCAGATTCTGGACTGGTCAGCTTGTTTACCAGATCAACTCTATCAAGAACTACAAGCAGTATGAGTGATTTGAAGAGCTTAAACGAGCAGTATCCTCTGCGTAGAACGAGTTACACACTACAACATGGCGCAGCTTGGTCGAAAGCACCCCGAATGGGTTATTTGAACGGATTGAGAACTAAGGATGACATACGGATTAGAAACTTGTTGTAATTCATATGAAATTGACGTTATTTTTGTAAAGGAGTAAGAGTTTTTCCATCTGGTTTTTTAAAGTTTTTTAAATGTTTCGCGCCTGGACACAACAGTTAAGTTCAAATGGCTAGTCTTTTAGATGAAGATAGATATATATCCTACACTATATACTTCAATTCAACCGATATCTTTTATATCTCTGGAAACTCAGGAAGGAAGGAAGGTATTGAATTAGAGAGACTTTAAACTCTGAGAGTTCATTCGTCTCTAGGAAACTCAGAAAAAATGAGTGATTCTATAGTGCATAAACTTCAATGATTCGTTAATACAATCAACGTTGGTAGACCGCGACCTGTCATTTGAACAATTAGTTGCCCGCAATGACAAAAAGTTTGGTGGAGGCGATCTGGTGTAGTGGTAACATCCATACCTCTCACGCTAACGGTCACGAGTTCAATTCTCACTCCCGACATTCATCCAAAAATGGTGGTGAAAGTGATGAACCAGTGGTGAAAGTCTCTATAATAGAGAAAAAACAAAAAGTGTGGCCACTCCTGATGTAAAATTCAAAGCAAACTATTTGAAAAAATATGAATTCCTTTTTATAAATTAATAGTCTTTGTTCTAATTTTGAAAACAAAACATCTTTTCCAGAGCACCGTGTCTATACAAACAACAACGAACATATAAAACTGATCGTGGCGTTTTCAAAGTTATACTTCCTATTTAATGGTATGACCTCACTGAAGCACTCCATTACATCAAACAACACATCGTTAGATGTTGACTAACAGTTTGGTAGCCGAAGAAAATCATTTTGTTAGATCATGAATAGGCGAGCACCTACCTATCAAAGTAGAAGAAAAATCGAAAAGACCTGCATCATAATCTCAAAAATCACCATGCTTGCAAATATACCGCTTTGGAATACAAAAGCTTACACAATTCAAGTGGCTCACAAGTTGTGTTAATGGGCGTCAATTTTTATGTTTTCGTTCACTTTCTATAGGCAAGTAAATTGTACCGATACAAATTATAGATGCTATAACAAAATAACGCAAGTTTCTTGTGATTTGGGCGCATTTAGATGGATGCTCTAGTTATTATGCACATTCAGTAACTCCGCGATCCTCCATTCGACTTATCGTTATTCTCGTCCGAATTCAATCAATCTCTTGCTGCAGCAACAACAACTCTCGATTTCCAATCCCAGCCTTCGTTCTTCAAGTTCATCGCGGACAGAAGAATGAACCATAAAACATAATTATGACGTCTCGTTGAGCATTTCGAAATTGCAAATTAACCGTAGCCATTAGCAGCAACCGACCTTGATGTCGGCACAGGGTTGTAAAATATGTGATAAAAAAGTAAACCAGAGGTTTATATATTTTTTTCCCTCATCGCACGTTTTCCACTCCTAACAAAAGCGATTTCCAGTCTGGTATGTTTTCACACCGTCTGTCAGCTTTTCTTTCGCCGTGAAGCATATGTACAACAGAGGCAGTAACAGAACTCAAACATCCGTTAAGTGGGTTAATGAAATGCAGTTATTTATCACAACATCCAATGAACTTCGGAAGCCGACTCGGAAGATACTCACGGCAAAACAGCAAAAAATGGAACTGAATCGTGAACATTTTCGTGCGATGATTTTTTACGACTTTCGACGTGGATTATCACAACAAGAGTGCGTCAATCAACTTAATTTGACTTTTGGCGATGAAGCTCCTTCAAAAACCACTGTGTATCGCTGGTATAGTGAATTCAATCGTGGTTGTAGTTCGCTGTCCGACGAGTTTCGTGAAGGTCGTCCAAAATCGACAGTAGTGCCAGAAAACATCGATGCTGTGCACGAAATGATTAAGCAAGATCGTCATGTAACCTATTGTGAGATTGAGGCATCCCTAAGCATTAGTTCCACCAGCATATATGCGATTTTACATGAACACTTAGTTGTGCGAAAATTATGTTCACGTTGGATCCCACATAATTTGACAATCGCTCAAAAAAAAGGCTCGTGTCGATTGGAATAAATCCTTTTAAATTGGTTTAAGCGCATGCAAAAGTGTATCGATCATCGTGGCGAGTACTTTGAAAAACAATAAAAATATATTCGCAGCTTAACTATTTGTTTTTGTTCCTATTTCCGAAATATGAATAGTGACCCTCGTATGATGTTACTTGATTCAATGTCTGACATGTTTGATCTCTTAAAAGTTGAATGTAAAGTGAAAAAAGTAATGGGCCTGATTCTCGAATACACTTCACGGTGGAAACGAAATAAACGGCACGCCATTGAACTACGTTTTACGAGTTAGTGAAGTGTCGAAGATAATATTGAGTTTTCAGGCAGAATTATCGACTTTTCCATTCTTAAATCCGTTCGACTCAAAATCATCCATATTCGTGGAGCAATTTAATCTCTAACAGATTGGCAAACTCGAAAGAAATTTTAAATAGTTAAAATTTGGACGAAAATTATTACTCGATGCAGTTTGAATACTTGGAAGACATAGTTCGACCACTAACTTAACTTTTTTTTCTATAAATTTCCTTGTATCTCCACCATAACTCTATCCATAATATAAAATCATCATCAGGTACATTTTTCGTTCAAGATTTCCCCCACTTGCAGAGAATGTGTTACATTTTACATAGGAAACATATTTGATTCGTAGAGTTAATTTTCAGTTATAATTTTTGTTGTGAATGAGTTTTTATTCCACCCGAAAATCCATTATCATTTTCATAGAAATAGAACACGGAGCTCCATGTAGTCTATGTCGAATTGCGTGACATGGTTGCCGCATTTACACAACTTGATTGAACTTGAGTCGAACGGATTACAGAATGCAAAATTGCAATCCGTTCGGGTAATTCTAACTCAATTAAATTCCAGAATACAAGTGAATAGTTGATCAGTTACGTTATTGATTTTCTCAGAGCGTATTTTGTCGACTGACCAAACTAACAATGTGTGTATGAGGTGATCCTCGCTTATTCAATTCAACAACCCAGCGATATGTGGTATTAAATCCGACCGTACTTCATTTTTTGTTTGAACACACGTACAATGCATTGACATCACACATGGCAATAGGAAAAGCTGTGTCAGCATTGCTCATGATAGCATCTCGCAGGTGAATGTATTTTTCCTCACGCCGCTATCGTTGATTGTGTCATTCGCAGTCATTCGCTCTCTACCTTCGCGTACATGTCGACCATAAATTATTGGCACAGCTCACGACATCGTAGTATGGCGTTAACCTGACCATGTCGAATGATCACATCCATTTATTCCATCGAGTGCACTCTCTTGTTTGTTTCGTCTCCTCTAACCGCACGTTCATAAGTACTTATTCAAAATGAGAAAAGATGTTTATGGAATATCCGTCTTGTCCTGGGTGGGGAATATTTCGTCGAAGAAGCCCTTTTAACT